>NC_056688.1:68671797-68973842 GCF_018350215.1 Panthera leo
TTAGCAGTTGCTATTTTCTCAGAGAAGGGACAGGCTCTGGCCCCACTGTCTTCTCTCCAAAAGGCAATTGTCATGATGGCTGCATCACGGGGTGCCGAATGGGTGTCACTGTCACAGTAAAATGTAAGATGGCAATGCATGGTGATGGGGAGGCTAGGCTGGGGATTGGAAGAGGCATGAGAAGTGAATCTCTGCTGCCCTAGAGGAGTATTTCTCAGAACGCCATCCTTCCCACCAATACCAGAACCACACAGAGTGGTCGTTAGGAGTGCAGACTCCAGGCCTCCCCGGGATGCTGAATTCAGTCAGGAGGTCAACCAGCAATATGTACTGATTGTTTGTTATGTTCTAGACTCCGAGGGCATAGCAGTCACCAACATAAGACAAAGGCCTTGCTCTCACAGGGCTTTCTTTCAAACTGGGTAGACAGCCAGCAAACAAGCAAATAGTTAACAGGAAAAATATCTCATATGTTCCTGCTAGAAGGATAAAATAAGAATGTATGATAGAAAGTGACTTGTCAGCTACTTTAGAATAGGTGGCCAGAAAAGGTCTCTTGTATCAGTTATCTATTCTCACAATCATGCTGAGTAACGAAACACTCCAAAGGTTGGGGTGTCAAACAACCACTATTTATTACACTTAGGATTTTGTGGGCTAGCAGGCTCAGCCCTGCAGTTCTTCTGGTCTCAGTGAGCTCCCTTGTGAATTTGGGCCAGCAGGGTCCCACTTGCTTCTGGAGCATGGCTAACTGTCAGCTGGGGTTCCAGGGAGCTGTTGGCCATGGGTCTTTCCTCCTCCAACAGGCAGCCCAAGCTTATTCACATTGTCCCATGAGAAAGCAGAATGTGCAAAGTCTCTTGAGGTCTTGGCTACCCCTATCACATTAGAATGGCCACAACAAGTCACAAGGCCAGCCAGGATTCAAGGGGTAGGGAAATTGGCTCCACCATTATGGGAGGAGCTACAAAGGTCCATTGAAAAAGGGTGTGGATCCAGGAGGGGGATGATTGCAACTGTTTTTTGCCAACAATCTACCACAGCCTCCATGAGGAGGTGACATTCAAGCTGAGAATTGTTGACAAGAAGGGACCACCATGTGAAGACTGAGAGAAGTGGCATCCAAGCAGTGGGATGCTAGTACTTAGGCCTCTGGGTGAGTGTGGCCCAGTGTCTTCTGATGTGGCTGGCATACAATGAGGGGAAGGAGAGTACGATACCCGAAAGTAAGGCAGGAGTAAGGTTTAGTAAGACAGGGCACGGAGTTCAAATTTTATTCTAGGTCTAATTGAAAGCCATTAGGTAACTCTTAAGTCAGAAAGAGACATCTTATTTCCAATATCCAAAGATCAGCAGGCCTTGGTATGGAAAATGCATGGAGCAGAGATAGGTAGGAGCAGATGTAGGGAGGCCAGGTGGGAGCCTGTGGCTCCAGTAAGAGATGAGAAACTTGGGCCACAGTCAGGAGCAGAGGAGAAGATATGCTGATGGACTGAATGTGAAGGTGAGAGAGAGTTGAAGGGTGGCTCCCAGACTTTGATCTGAGGAACTGGATGAAAGGTGCCATTGTTTCTAGAGTAGCCTTGAGGAGGAGAAGATATCAGGGAAGATGCAGCTTTGTGGAGAAAAGAGTTCTGTTTTGGACCTGGTCGGGGAGTGGGGGGGTTGAGATGTCTATCAGAAGTCTTCATGCAGATGTCAAGCAAGCAGGAGAACAGAGAAGTGTCTGGGAGGCAGGGCTGAAGACCATGATTTCGGGGCCAGTGGCATATGGAGCCTATGAAACCAAGGATGCCGAAGAGTTACCTGTGGAGTAAGAATATCTTCTCACAGATAAAGAAGAGCTGAGCCTGGAGGAGAGCCCCAGGACATTTGAACAATCACTGGGCAAGCAGAGAAGGGGCTGGCAAAACCCACAGGAAGGAGAGAAACTAACGGAGGCTGCGTTGTGGAAGCTGAGAGGAGAAAGGAGAAGTTTCGAGAAGGAGGGGGTGGCTCACTGTTTCGGATGAGAATGGAGAATTGGCCTCTGGATTTTCCAACAAGAGGATCAGAAACCTGATTGGAGTAGATGTGGGAGGGATGTGAGGAGAGAAAATGGATACTGCAGTGTAGATAACTTCATGAGGTCTGGTGTCTTCTGACTCTTGAAAGGGGGCCTAGGAAGATACATTTTAGTAAGTCCCACAGGTGATTGTGACACATGTCTGCATGAGAGCCACTGCCTTGGAGTGCCCTTGGTGATCACTGAGGTGAGAAGGAAGGTCCTGCCCCAGTTCTCACAGCCTTCTGGGCCTCAATTAGACTGGACCATGTCCATCGTAAGAGGCAGAAACCCAACTCAACCCAGCCTAATTAACAAAGCAAATACTTCGTTTCCTTTCACTGGGAAGTCCAAAGGTAGTTCTCTCTCCAGGCAAGGTTGGAACCAGAAACTCAAACAACCACTCTCCACTGCTGCCCCTCTTACAGCGGATTTACAACCATCCCCAGAGAGGCTGTATCCACATGTGGAACTCTCAGCTGCTGAGGGCCTCAGCCCACATCCATCAGTCCGTGCCCATGTACCAAGATCTCAAGGTAGACCTCCAATGGGTACGGTTCACTTTGCATTGCACCTGTGGGACTAATCAGTGAAGAGCACTGAGCTGCCATGACCGGCATGCTTGGGCACCAGGATGGATGGAGAGTCCACCAGGGTACACAGATGGAGAAGGGGCAGTGCCCCAATGGACACATACAGGCTGGACTTATATACATAGAGAATAAATACAAGTGGTCATTAAATTCACAGCCCTACAGGTTTGCGCCTCCCCCAAGCCCCGGGCGGGGGTGGGGGGGAGGGACTGTGTTTTTGCTATCCCTGCTGCCTAAGGATACACTGCTTCTACTTTTCTGCCACTTGAATTCCTGCCAGTCATCCAAGACCCAGAAAAATACTCTCCCTCCAACCCACTAGTCCTCTCTTTCCCCCATCAATTCCCACAGGACACAAGCGGCATTGAAATGCCTGAAGGTTTAGGCCCAGGTCCTAAATGATAAGCTCATCTTACCCCGGAGAGCCAAGGAATCCTGCTCAAGGATCCTGAACGTAGGAGGACCCACCTTCGTGCAAGCACATCGGCATATATTTGCTGGGCTTCGTCCTGCTTGGGTCCGTGCTTATATTTGTTGGCTAGGGCCCCAGAAAGTACCAGAGCCAGGGCAGCTTAAACAACAGAGATGTACTCTCTCGTAGTTCTGGACGCTGGAGGTCCAAGATCAACGCGTTGGCAGGCTTGTTGGTTCCTTCCGAGAGCCGTGAGGGGGAATGGTCTGTTCCAGGGCCCTCTCCTCAGTTTGAGGATGGCTGGCTTCATGTGCACATGGTGTTTCCCATCTATGCCTGTCTGTGTCCAAATCTCCTCTTCTTGAGGGACATCAGTCATAGTGGATGAGGGTCCACCCTAATGACCTCATTTGAACTTAATTGTCTCTTTATAGACCCTATATCTACATGCAGTCACATTCTGAGGCATGAGGGGTTAGGACTTCATATGAACGTGGGAGGGGGGGCGATAACAACGCCTGAGGTAACTACACCACTGTCTTCCCCCAGAGCCCCGTGGTCTGCTGGCCGCACTGATGGGCAGGACACGCTGTGGGCCTGGGGGGTGAACTACTGGGCCCTCCTCTTACCCACTGTCTCCCCTTGTTCCTCCAGCTCTGAGGCAGAGCCAGACTGCAGTGGCAGCGAGGCCTCCAGTGCAGAGCCCCGTGAGGAAAGACCCCGGCGGCCAGAGCCCCCACCCCTACCGCAGCCCCTCACCAGGCACAGCTCCCTGAGGGAGGCCCCGACCAGAGAAGTCTCTCCACACTGCCCTGAGGAGCCCCAAGCTGTGCAAGGTGAGCGGACAGCCTGCCTGGATGGGAGCCAGGCTTGCTTGATCCTGGGGCACAGGGAGGGAGCGGAGACACCCCCCCCCCCGCCCCGCCCGGCAACTGTTTCCTCACAGAGAATGAGGGGCCAGTAGGCCCAGCCCTCAGGCTCAGAGGCAGTGAGGCCAGGGTATATGTGGGGGTGAGGGGACTGGACCCAGGCCCAGCCTCTTGCTCCATAAGAAGCTTTGGAATCTCAAGTGGGGTGTATGGCAGAGGGGCCTGACTGACTGGCTGCGGTGTGTCCCGGGCTGGCAGAGATAAGGGGGGCCCCGGCACCCTCTCGCCTAGAGCAGTCTCCTCTTTGATATCTCTTTAGAGCATTCCATAGCCCCGCTAGAGAAAGATGTGGCTCAGTGCATGGACCACAGCCATCTGGGTGGCACAGCTTCCCTGGGGGCCCCTGGGGACAGCACAGGGCCATCAGCCGTGCTTGGGACACGTGGCACGCACTAAAACTTGACCTGCGCAGGAATAAATACACTCTCACTAAGTACCTGTTTGGTTTTCCCAAACATGGCCCCATGGCATCCTCAGGACAACCCCGCTGGGGTCGGTAAGCTCACCATTTTACCTGTGAGCAAACACACTGTGTTTTCCCTAGGTCTCACGGCTGGTAATCGGTGTGGCTCCGTGCTGGGGCCCTCCGCACCCTAAAAAGTCGTTGCCTTTAGCAGCCCAGCTTGTGTTAATAAAGGTGGCCTTGAATTGAATGTTTTGATTCAGTCAACAGTAACTTGTGACCTCGGGGCTGGGAAGAAGCAGGCTCACTGAAACTTCCCACCTGAGGCACCAACAGCTTCACTGCCCTGGGAGAGCGGGTACTCAGCTTGTCCTGCACACCCCTCTGGTGGCCGAGAGCAGAACTTCCGCCTGAACCGAGAAACAATCTCCCAAGGCTTGGTTTCACAGGAAAACCCGAGCGGGGCCGGCCTCCTGGAAGTTCTGGATTTACCCTCCCCTGTGAGCCTTTTTAAAAAAGGGCACATTGGGGCGCCTGGGTGGCTCAGTGGGTTAAGTGTCCAACTTCAGCTCAGGTCGTGATCTCGCAGTTTGTGAGTTCAAGCTCTGCGTCTGACTCCGGGCTGACAGCTCAGAACCTGGAGCCTGCTTCAGATTCTGTGTCTCCTTCTCTCTCTCTGCCCCTCCCCCACTTATGCTCTGTTTCTCTCTCTCTCTCTCTCTCCCTCTCCCTCTCCCTCTCCCTCTCCCTCTCCCTCTCCCTCTCCCTCTCCCTCTCCCTCTCCCTCTCCCTCCCCAAAATAAACATTTAAAAAAAACTTAAAAGTTATTTTTAAATAAGACAAATTGTCATCAGGACGTACTTGTTAAAAACCACTGTGGTGCCGTCCAAAAGGCTAAGCATATGCAGGGGACAGAGCGCTAGCTGTGCTGTGCCCAGCTGAGTGCAGACTGCCTCTGTCTGGTTATGTGTGGCCTCTGTCTCCTCTCCCTGGGCTCCGGCCTCCTCCTTTATAGATATGAAGCCTGCCTGCCTTTCATCCCCTCCCTCCATTTTCTCCTCTCTCCTCAGTTGCCAGGGGATTTTAGACAAGTTATAAAAAAGACATAATACAAAATTACATGTCACTCTCTATAAAAGATAAATCCCCAAGGTCAAGGTTAACAAAACCAGTTTAGGAGTTAGAGACTCCAGCGAGGCAGGCTGTAGTCCTAAATGGTTGCTCTAGTGGGATCATGAATTTCATTCTGAGTTTTCTGGCAGCCAGAGTTTGAAAGGAAACACAATTATTATTCATAATAATATTCATAATTCAAAACAATGTATTGGCTTGTAGCAAGTTTCAGATCTGGTACCACTTTTCCTAGTGCTTCACTCTGTAGAAATTGTCCAGCTCATGTTAAATAGATGGCATTGAAGGATTCAGGAGTCCCTGTCTTGAGCGAGGCTGTCTCATGCAACAGCCCTGGCTGGCAGGTGAGGGCATGGTGGCAAAACATGGCTCAGCAGGAACACTTCTTCCAAGGGGACAGGGCTGCGTCAAGTCAACAAGGCAGTGTGGCCAACGCATTTTGTTCCTGACAGTCTAGTTTGATTCCAGAATGAAATACAGAGTAGACAGAGAAGTGGATAGATGGCATGACGTCCAGGCAATCTTTTATTGATTTCGCCTCCATGCATCATGTTTTTGATCGTTGCTAGGCAGACCACATTGTAAGGTTAAGATCTCTGGTACCATCGAAGTGTGGTGTTTTGTGTTGCTAGTTATGGTGAGTCTGTTATTTTGCGAGATAATATAGGGTTGTTATGTTGTGCATGTTAATGGAGCTTCATGAATCACAATGTTCCCTTGGATAAATGGCTCAGAGCTGAGCTGAGGGAATGCCAAACAAAGCCGAGATACTGCTTTAAGAAGACTCCTGGTTTGCACACCTATGCCCATCCGGCGTTATTTACAATTGCCAAAGGGGGAAATGCCCCCAAGTTCAACAACAGGTGACCAGATAAACAAAGTGTGCGATATTCATATAATGGAATGTTATTCAGTGTTAAAAAGGAATGAAATTCTGACACACTGCCACATGGATGAACCGAAGCCAGACACAAAAGGACAAGCATTGTATGATTCCACTTCTACGAGGTCCCTAGAATAGCCAGATTCATAGAGAGAGAAAGCAGAATGGTGATGACTGGAGGGGGTGGGGCGGATAGGAGTGTGGGGAGTGACAGCTTAATGAGTATCAGTTTGGGATGTAGAAAAAGTTCTGGAAATGGATGGTGGCGATGGTTACACACTGTGAATGTCCCTAAGGCCCCTGAGCTGTAGACTTTAAAATGGTTAAAGTGGTAACTTTATGTTACATATATTTTACCACAATTTAGAGAAAGACTTCTGGGACTACCTTGGCTCATCAAGGAACCTATTGTATCTTCAAAGTTCTTCAGCATAGAGCCTGACCAAGATGATGGCCTGATATAGAATTTAAGCCCTGTGGGGGTGCCTGGGTGGCTCAGTCAGTTAAGCATCTGACTTCAGCTCAGGTCATGATCTTGCGGTCTGTGAGTTCGAGCCCCATGTCAGGCTCTGCGCTGACAGCTCAGAGCCTGGAGCCTACTTCAGATTCTGTGTGTGTGTCTCTCTCTCTGCCCCTCCCTGTTCATGCTCTGCCTCTCTCTCTCAAAAATAAATAATAAAACATTAAAAAAAAATTTAAGCCCTGTGTTATCGAGGTTCAGTGGAAAATGTGCAGTAACGCTCCCCTAAGACACCTAGTTCAGTGGTTCTTAAAAATCTTGTTTGAAAGGCAGATATCTAGGTCACCACCTTCAAGAGATTCAGATTCAGTGGATCTCAGTGAATCAAGAGATTCAGATTCAGTGGAGTAGAGCCAAGTGTCTGCATTTTATGTAAGTGCCCCAGCTCCTTCCATGCAGGAGGGCCACGACCTACACGTTGGGGAATCACAGAGGAGCAGCTCAAGAGAGACTGTCTGCGTAAGTGTGTTGTAAAATGCACACCTAGACAATTAAATGAATCAATCAAGTGTATTAGGTTTTGGGCATGAGCTAATTGGAACTGGGGGGGGGGGGAGGGGGGGTGGCAGACTGCCCCAAATTACTCTGGCTTAGAAAAGTTGGTATTTATCCATTTTTTTCTGACAATAATTTGACGACAGGATGGCCCAGTGACCTATGGAAGATACTACTCGTTTGTAACAATAAAATGATATCATTCACACCATATGACAAAATACTTACCCTTATTCGTTTTGTAGCAACTCAGGCACTAAGATCTCCAAAAGTGCTCCCTTAAAATAAATATAAATAAAATATAAACTGGGGGCACCTGGGTGGCTCAGTCGGTTAAGCGTCTGACTCTGTCTCTGGTCATGATCTCAACATTTGTGAGTTCGAGCCCCGAATCAGCCTCTGCTGTCAGCAAAGAGCCTGCTTCCGATCCTGTCTCCCTCTCTCTCTGCCTCTCTCTCTCTCCCTCCCTCCCTCCCTCCCTCCCTCCCTCCCTCCCTCCCTCTCAAAACTAAAATAAAACATTAAAAAAATAATAAAAAATAAAATATAAGCTGAAAATAAGGGAACCAGGCTTGCTTTATGCTGCTCAAAACGACTGGATCAAATCATTGCCACCCACCCTGCTGTTCCTGCTGTGGTAAAATAGGTGTGCATGTGGTAGAGAAACCAGAGCTGCTCTCACCGAAGCCTGGAAGCTGCAGAAAGTTCTACCTCTTCTCCCCCTTCCCTCCCAGAGCCTCCCAAACCCTTTGGGAGTGTGTGCACGCGTGTCCTGTAAACACCAGGGATGGAAAAATCGCTTGTGAATTGTAGCTACTTCTAGTAAGTTTCATTCCACAAAGAGAAAAGCCGAGGAGAAGCAACAAGAGCTTTAAGCAGTCTTCTGTGTTTCTTGAGAAATTTCGCCACTCTGTGATTGAAAGGACAGCGCAGGTCAGCGAGATGCGGCTGCCCTGGAGTCCTGCTCGCCCCTGACGTACACTGTCCAGCCTGGCCAACCCCGACCTGCGTCTGCGGGAGGAGCGAGCCAGATCCGTAGGTTGTGAGATGCGGAGGCCGCACGCTGCACCTGTCCACACGGCAGGGCTTGATATGACAGCAGGCCTGTGGGACAGGGAAGCCACAGGAGAGAACGGGCTCAAATTGTCTCCAGGTGGAGTCAGGGAAAGAGGGGAGCCAGGGGTCTAAGGAGCTGGAGGATCTCGTCCCCAGGAAAAGAAGCCCCGGAAGTGGCTGCCGCCCGCACCTCGCAGCCTGGCTGACCAGCACCGACGCCCAGCTCTGAGCCCTGGCAGGACTTGGGACTTGGGCCTTCCTCCCGAGATGGGGGCAGGGCGAAGGGAGAGAGAGAGCTGGGCTTTGGCTCCAAACCTTCCCTACGCCATTCTCCCACACCTACATCGCTCTCAGAGCGTCCTTTCCTTCCGTACCACCCAGTCCCACCAGGGTGTGCATTCGTGTGTACGTGTGGCACCCCATTCTACATCTCCAGTATGAAGGTCCACCACAGGGACCCGGAGCCTGAGGCCAAATCTGAGGGCCCAGTGTAGGAAGGAGGTACATCTGCATTTCTCACACCCTAAATGGCCAAGACCATGGGATGTCTTGGGATGTTCGTATTGCTCAGCTAATTCTCAAGACCCAGATGGGTGGAGGGTCTTGAGTACACAGTCCACAGAATCCTGGTTCCCAAAGGGTCTGGAAGGCTCTGGAAGGGAAGGAGGAGAGGAGGTAGAACACTCCGCAGCTTCCAGGCAGGCTTCAATGAGCACAACTCCGGTTTCTCTACTACATAAATGGGACATTGATGTGAGACTCCAGCTTTGAAGAACTGCTCTGTTAACAAGCAAGCGTGTGCACACATGCATGTATGTACACGGGCATGCATGTGTGCACTCAAACAGGTACACACGTATGTTAATTATGGGTGACTTAGAATGATGGCTCATAATCTGAGGCATTTTCTGAATGATGGCAGTACCTGTCGCATAGCAGGGTCTCAATACATATTCGATGAATGACTGAATGAAAAGCTGGAGGTGTGCGTCGTAGGGACAGGGAGATGTGGTCTGAGAATGGTAGGTTATAATTATTGGTCTACAAAACGTGCCACAAGAGAAAAACCCTGTGGTTATTCTGCGAGTTTAACAGACTCTCCCTCCCTCCCCATCTCCCCTGCCCCTTTCTTTTTTCCACCACAGCTCTGCTCCGGGCCAATAGCTTCCAGTCTGTAACTCCCAACAAATACCAGAGCTGCAGAAGAAAATTCCAGTCCAGTGAGTCATGAGCTCTCTGGGAGTGGGTGGGGAGGGACAGGGGCAGTGTCCTCTGGTTCATTCTCAGGGGCAGCTGTTCTCATTCCATGCGTGTCCTCTCTGACCTGGGCTCCTGGATGCGAGCAGCAAGGAAAGAAATAGTAGTTTGGCTTTGTTTCCACTGCTGACTCGGGGAAGCATTTTCCAAGGATTTGGGACCTTCCCTGCCTCTTCAGCTCCTCAGTCTGGAATCATGGAGCCTTACAGCTCTACGGTTGCACCTGGAAGGGGTCTTAGCAATCACTGGCTCCAAGATTTTTGAAACACAGGTGGGGAAACTGAGGTCCAGAGCCTCTTTGTGTTTTCATTCCAGGCACTGGAGTTCGACTGGGGGCATCAGCCGAATGATCTCATGCAGTCATGGGCAAAGCAGTGAAGGAAGCCACACCCACCCACACCCACTCACATACCCGCCCGCCCAGGCACACACACCTGCTGCTTCATCTGAGCAGGCTTTGACCCCAGCGTCCCAGAGAAGAGCAGGGCTGGGTGAGGGCCAAGGGCTGCCGCGGATGCATTAGACTCCCACTAGGGGACGCACTAACCACACGCACGGTTGCACAGCATCCTGGGGCTGGCCACATTCTCTGTGCTGCTCTGCAGCCCTTAAGGAGCAGGCATGCATTCCCTCCCCGGTCCTGAGAGAGGGACAGGGACTCTCAGTCCATTTCCAAGTCCACCTTTCGCCTCCCCCTGCTCCCACACTCCCTCCTGGGCCTTGCTCTGGAAGAGGTGGACCCAGGAAAGCCTTGGGTTAGACAGGGGTTTCTAAAAAGAACCATTGTTGAAGTTGGAACAGAGCACTAGTTAGTTGGCTCCTTCCTTGTGAGTCAGTCCTGACTCCTGGCCCATGAGTCATTCTCATTCTCCCAGCAGCCCTCAGACTCGAGCCCCCCCACCCCACCTTCCTTGGGTCAGGCTGGGATAATGGGTGCCTCTGGGGCTGTACCACAGCTGCACACCTGCAGGCCATTTCACCTGGGGGCACCCTGAAATGGCTCTTGAATCATCTTGCAGTCCCAGGCAGTGAGGGCCACGAGAATAGGGAATGTTTACTGAAGGCCTGAGTCACTTCATTTCCTCAGCCTCCTAGCCCCTCCCCAAATCACAAGAATTCTGCTTCCACCGGTGGGTCCATTTGGGTAGGTGCCATCCAGTGCTTCCAGCTGACTTTAAGGAGTGCCACGAGCACAAGGGGCTCTGCCCTGCTTTTAAGAAGTTCTCGGTCTGGGCTGTGAGCAGCGAGTCTGGGGGCCCCTCCCCCAGCAGGTTAGAGGGTGCTGGAGAAGGCGCAGGAGAGAGAGGACTGCTAACCAGAAGCATGGTTTCTGGGATGGACCTGACGACCTCAATGTGTCTTTAGTTTTCCTAGGTGTTAGTTCTCGGGCCTCTGAGGGCCGGCCTTGAGTTGGGATCGTATCTGTGGGCCTGGCCCAGAGGAGGCACTCAGTTCTAGCTTGCTGAATGAAAGAGAAAATGAGTGAACAAACATATGAACCAAGGAACAAGCCTCCTGCCCCTAGAGGGCGCTCTGAGACCTCAGGAAATTTGAGTATTGCCTAAACACCAAATTCTGGGAAGCTGCACCCTGGAATCCCAGTCTTTGTAAAAATCCTCACGGCCATCTTTTTCGTCCTCTTCATTTTGCCCAAGAGGAAACCCCAGTGGGCAACACTGGTCCTGTAGTAGTGAGCAGAACCTGGGGCACCATCTCCTCGGTCCACTCACTCCCCTGTCAAGGCTGGTTCTGGCCCCAACCCCAGGTGGGAGGACAGAGGAAGCTGTCACCCTCCCCCAGCTGACCATAGTCACCAGAATGGCCTCTAGAATCGAAGGGAAAGGTCACTGCCGGAGGGCCCAGCGAAGAGACAGCTGAGCCAGAGGAGGCTTGGGGGGCTGTAATATGGGCCCTGGTCTGCTTATCAACCCCTTTGCATGATGGGACCAGAAGGGCCAGCAGCACCCAGGACTGAGGCCCTGGCAGAGGGCACAGCAGCCTGGCTGGACCATGCCAAGCCTTCAAGGAAAACAAGAAAGAACCCGCAGAGAAGGATCTGAGGTGGTGAGTGTGGAGTCCCTGGGCTTACAAGTTAGAGAACTCTTGGCCATAGTTGGGGTCCATAGCCCCCTCTGGAACAGGTCAGCAGTTCAGCAGTGTCTTTATTGGGCACAACTCATGTGCATGGGCAGAAGAGAAGGATTAGAGTTAATATTTAGCTCGCGTGCAGCATTTACTTGGCATCCTACACCGGGCACCACTTTTTACCCCATTTTATCCCCTCAGCCTCCCCATGAAGCAACGCTAGACTTCCCGTCTTTCACATGAGGAAAGTGAGAGTCTAAGTAACTTGCTCAGTGTCAGGCAGCTGGTGTGGGTGTGAAGGAGGCGGGCTTCCAGGCTCCCCCTTTGCCATCCTCTGAGGGAACCCTAAAACCTCAGCCACCTCAGGCAGGTGAGATTTCCTGTCACCTCTCAGCTTACCTCTGGTCTTCCCCTCCCAGGTGGCAGCTTGACGGGCAGGCATCCCTTCAAGCCCTGCCCAAGTTGTCCTGAAGTGGGTGTGTGAGGAACATGAGTGCAAAGAGGCCTCACTGGCAGGGGTGGGGGCAGGGGTTAAAGAAAGGAGAGAGGGAGCAGCCTCCGGGTCACGACCTTGCAAACCCCAAGGCTTTCCTGTCAAGTTTGGTTCCCTAGGTGTCCCTGGCACTGTGTCAGAAGGTTCCAGAGAGCTCCTCAGGGGAACAAAGAGTCAGTCTGTTGAGCTGAGGGGACTTTGAGACAAGCTCAGGAGTTTGATTTGGGAGGTAGCTGAGGGAAGAGAATGAGGGGGCAAGGGAGAGGAGGAGAAGGAATTTGGCAGGAATTTGGCAAGCCGAGGACAGGAAGCAAGGCAACAACTGACTCACAGCGTTTGCCTTTTTAGGCTCGAAACATCTCATTGTGGGCCGCAACGGGGGCTGAGGGTTTGGGTGACAAGCTGGCCAGCCGCCTCCCCCGCATGGGCTCCTGGCAGCCTGGGGCCTTCTCCCAGCAGCTCCTTCCTGCCGCCCTCGGATCTGTTCCCCTGAGTTCTCCTCTCCCTCAGAAGCATTCTGGAGGGCTTCGCTTTGGAAGCCTGCTGAACTTGTGTGTGTAGTGACTGTCTTGTCAGAGCCCAGGACTGGGATACGCACTCTGACACACATTTGTGTACAAGGAAAGCAGGACAGAATCCTGAAGAACCCCCCGCCCCTGTGTGGTTCCCCCATGCGGATGGGTCTGGAAAGAACTCTTCTGGGGGTGGGGCTTGGGTTTGGCCTGGCCTGTGTGGGCTCCAGAGCAGGAGTGTCTCACCCAATGCTATGGGGAAACTGAGGCCAGGGGGTTGTATTGAGTTAGGAAGTGAGCTAACATCTGAAGGCTGGACACCTCGGAGGGAAATAGGAACGGGTCAGCTGAGCAGCCAGAAGCAGGGAATCTGACAGGAGTGGTTGAGAGACGTTGGTCCTGGGAGGTCTCCGGGGGATAGACTCTACGTGCTGGAAGGGTTCACAGGAGAGCTGGCTGGGCTGAAGGGTCAGACACAGAGTGGACAAATATGAAAAGGAGCATGGCATTTTCTGAATCCCTCTCAGGACATATTATTGGAATGGTCCCACGTGGAAGCAAAGCCCTCGAGATTTTAGATTTAAGGTTACCAGAGGGCATATTTGTGCACACGTACACACGTGTGTGCACTCGGGAGAGGGAGAGATGGATCTTATAGGCTACAACTGTCACAATTCTGCTGTTACCAGACTCATTGACTCATTGATCCCCAGGGTCCTGGCCACACTCCTTTCTCATGTTGGTCTGAGCACATACACTGCATCTCATTTGTTCCCTGACCAACAGGAACTTGGCATGAACCCCACTCCATATGCTTCAAATGATTTGATACTCATTATAACCTCCCTCCCTAGTGTTCTCTCAAAATCTCAAGCTAACCATCCTGAGAGCCCCTTGGTGCCCATGTGAGAAGGAAGAGCCTGATTCATTAGCAGTGACTACCTACCCTGTCCGTGCCCACAGCTAATGGCCAGGCATCTTGTGGGAAGAGGCCTCAGATGGTTTATTGACCAAGTGAGTTAACGCAGTCCAGATGCCAACCACAATGGCTTTGGGGGAAACTTCAGAGGTAGCCGTCCATTTCCAAGAAACGCCCTGGAGATATCTCAGGAACGTTCTCATGGGAGTGAGAAGTGCAATGGTTCTTAGACTTTTCGTCCTAGGACCTCTTCTCCCCCACAGGCTGTCATTCCTGCACCCATTCCTCCAAGGTCAAACTCTGGGCACTGGAGTCTCAGAATCAGTCTCCAGCACCTTCCACCCTCTGGCTGTGTTTATCCAGTTGGAGCTTCTCTTCAAACCTCCACCTTTTCGTGATAAAATAACGTAAAAAAACAGCTCTGTAATGGAGAGTATGTTCTTTCCTTGGCAGGTTCGACACCAGTGAACAACAGAAGAACCATGTCACCTTCAGAGGAAGCTGCCCCTCTTTCTTCTTCCTCATTGTTTTCTCCTTCATCTTCTCCTCCATCTTTGTCTTCAGGCGGTGTCCCAGGGAATGTCCTGGATGGCTTCTCCCCACCTCAGGTAAATGCCCCTTGGGGCCCTGCCCCGGTGTTAGGAAGGTGAGCTGCCTGTGCCCCTCCTACCCCCGCCCTTAACTCTGGATTCTTAGCAGTCTGAGGTCCCCCAAGTGCAAAGCCAGGGCCAAGAAATGCCCACCCAGGCCTTTTTCACTTGTGCCCTTCATGAAAGCTCATCCATCCTGCTCCTTCTCAGCCAGCCCCAGGGCACAGCCACTCACTCAGCAGACTCTGTGGGGCATGGACTCTGGGCAGGACTGTGGCATGCGGAGATGCTAGGACATCTGCTCTGCCCTTGAGGGCCTGGCAGAGAACGTTGAGGAGCTCACAGCTGACGGATGGCAGACACGGAACTGAGGCTGCCTTTGACAACAGCTGAGACTCTTGGAGGTCCATCCCTCTTGAACAGAAAATGACATCACTGAGATACTCAGGTTTGAACTGTATCCTCCAGTATGAGTTTATCAAGCCTCTGTTACCTGCCAGACCCTGGTCTGGGCTCTGGGAAGTAGGGTGCACGAGACAAATCAAGGTACGTGCTCTTGTCAAGCCCCTGTCCTATGACCTGCCCTTAGGCACCAGAGCTTTTAGCAGGGCACAGCCACTTCTAGAATGTCCCTATGTTCTTCCTTTGCCAAGGGGCCAAGTCCCTGCTCACTACAAATGGCTACTTTCTCAGTGGAGCAAGGCATGAGTCAGTTCTAGAAGGGTCAATGGAAAGTCCCGACGGCCATCTTTCTGCCACCACAGCTCCAGCCCAGAAGGGTAACTGTCTCTCCTTCGCTTAATAGTCTCCAAGGAAGAAGCCTTGGCCTCTCGGTTGTTGGAGGAACACACCTATCTACGGGTAGAATGTTCCCTTAGTAGGAACTGTGGCTAAGTTCGCCTTGGGGCATCTGGTCTGGCCACACATAGAGGCCAGGCCAGCTCTACCTGGCTGGCTGGCTGGCCCAGGAGCTGGTCAGTGCAGTCACCTTCCATTCTGGCTTCCAACCCACCTAATCCAGCACCCAGCAAAGCCTTTGATCACTGCTGATACAGGGCTCTAGGCAGATCCCAGCAGGTCCCAAGGCAGCCACTTAGAATGAAGAGTGGCCCTTTGAAATCATCCTAGGCAGAATTCTTTTTTACTTTGGGGTTTGGAGATCTGAAGCGAGGCAGGGAGGGGGACATGGGCTGAGAAATGCCTCCCCATATAAATAAATGCTGGGAATCCCTAAATACCCATTAATTTTGCCCATCTCCTCTAGGTGATAGATTACAACCTGCCCTCACAGGTCTCAAGAGGTCACTTCAGCCCTTCTACCCCAATCTTTCTGAGGCGCGCCAGAGCCCAGGCAGCACCCAAGGACATGCACCTGTATCTGCCTCATGACCAAGTGCTGGAGCGGGCAGAGTACTGCATGGTGAGGCCCCAGACACCCAGCCCTGCAGAGACGGCTTCTGATGGGTGTCAGGAAACAGAGTCCCTTCTTGGGGATGCCAGAAGCATCCACGGAGGCCCACACCCTGCTAGAGGGAAGGACAGGTGCTTGCCAGACCAAGAGCTATCCCCCGGGGCTGGAGAGGACCCAGGAGAAAGGAAAACAGAATCCGGAAGGAGAGAGGAGGGTGGGTCACAGCTGACAGAGGGGAAGAGGCTGGGCTTGAAGAAGTTAGTCCTCACCCCGGAGCAGAAGACAAAGCTGCTGGACTGGAATGACTCCCTTCCTGAGAGTGTGAGCCTGGAAGCTGGGGCACAACCTGCCCAGAAAAGTGCTGACAGTGGTCGACGAGGCCATGTGCTGAAACCAGTCAGCCCCTTGCTGCTCCCCTGGAGAGTGCGAGAGACCCCGCCAGCCCAGGGAAAGGCTCAGGAGAAGACGGGGACCCCAGCTGAACGGGCTCCAGGGGAGCCAAGCGTCCCTCCACCCAAGTCCCCACTTCGGCTCATAGCAAATGCCATCCGAAGGTCCCTGGAGCCCCTCCTCCCCAACTCCACCAAGCCAGAATCAAAGCCCTTGCCCACCACCCAGCCACACTCCTGCACTCGCTCGTTCAGCCTTCGAAAAACCAGCTCCAGTAAAGACTGCAGCCAGCAGTCCCCAGGGAGAGACATGGCACGCAGGACCTCAGCCTTCTTCTCCTGGGGCTCCCCACCTGCCAGGGCTGCCCAGCCTCCGCACCCTCGCCTTCCTGACCCTGCCTTCCGTACCCACAGTTTGCCCAACCGACCATCCAAGGTGTTTCCTGAATTAGTGTCCCCATCCTGCCACAAGATGGAAGATGTCCCCACACTCCTTGAGAAAGTGAGTTTGCAGGAGACCTTCCCAGATGCTTCCAGGGTTCCAAAGAGGAAGATCTCTCTCTTCTCCTCACTCAGACTCAAAGACAAATCTTTTGAGAGTTTCTTCCAAGAATCCAAACAAAGAAAGGACCTCCAGGACCTCTTTAGCATCCACAGGGGCAAAGGGGAGCCCGTGGACAGTGCCCAGCCCCTGGAGAAGCTGGCACAGCCTTTCACTAGCACCTGCCTGGAGCAGAGGGTCCATCCTTCTCCAGACAAAGATGCAAGTAAGTGGCTCTTTCCTAACGAAAGTCTGCAGTTCGTGCTGGGCAGTTAACCATTCTTACTGGACTAACAACGGGCATCTTTCCCTTTCTTTTGCTCCCCAAATTAAATTCTGACAAAAGTAGGAAAACTTGAATTTGAAAAACGTGAAAAATTGGGGGAAAAAATTGAATTTGAAATTACATTACAGAAAGTTTTGAAAGAGACAAAGAATCGACCATAATCTCACCACTTTCTCACTCATTATCCATGTATGGCAACTTTTACTAAGTTTTACCCCCAAAATTGTATTTTTCATTTTTTTAAAGTTTATTTATTCATTTTGAGAAAGAGAGAGAGAGAGAGAGAGAGAGAGAGAGAGAGAGAGAGATTGAGAGAGAGAGAATGTACGCATGAGCAGGGGAGAGGGGCAAAGGGAGAGAATCTTAAGCAGGCTCCATACTCAGCACAGCCCAATGCGGGGCCCAATCCCATGAACTGTGAGATCATGACCCGAGCCTAAATCAAGAGTCAGATGTCCAGGTGCCACCCAGGTGCCCCCAAATTGTATTTTTTTAATCAACAATATAGCATAACTATTATGACAGTCACACATAGTCTACATAAATGCGATTTAATGGCAGTAGAATGTTATTAACACTAGTGGATATGTTACTTCATTAAATGAATTATTTTCATCTAGAAAATAATAAAACTATTTTTTCAATTTTTTCAATTTTTAGATGTTTATTTATTTTTGAGAGGGAGAGAGAGACAGAGTGTGAGCAGGGGAAGGGCAGAGAGAGGGAAACAGAATCTGAAGCAGGCTCTGGGCTCTGAGCTGTCAGCACAGAGCCCGACGCGGGGCTCGAACTCATGAACCATGCGATCGTGACCTGAGCCGAAGTCAGACCCTTAACCAACTGAGCCCTACAGGTGTCCCCAAACCGTTTATTGTTTAAATTATGCCTATGAATATATTTATATTTTATATATGTGGTATTGAACGAACATTTTTTATGCATATAGGTTTTTCTTTCCTTTGAATTATTTTTTTAGGATAGGTTCCAAGAAATGAGATTACTGGATTAAAGATGCAAATTTTTTTTTCTTACACTAACATTGTTTCTTAACGGTGTGGATAAAGGATACATGGGGCCTCTCTGTGTTATTTCTTACAACTGCATGTTGTCAGTTTCAATTAAACCGAGAGAAAGGTAACAGTTTATATTCCACCACTAATGTATGAAGTACCTTTTCCGCCATACTGTCATCTGTATTGTCTCATATTTTAAAAATATTGCTGTTTTACTAGTCAAAAAATGGTGCCTCTTTTAAACTTAGGTTTTTTGTTACTATTTAAAAACAGTTATGTATGTGGTTAACAATGGAAACCTAGGCTTTTTATATTTAAATCTGATTATAATTTTTAAATGATTGAATTAATTAATAAATTGGAAGAATCTGACAATGTGAAAATATATTTTTTAGAAAGTAACATATATTCTCTGTCCCACTCCTCCTTGCCAAAGTTTTGGTATGTATCTTTAGAGACAGTTTAAACACATGATTTATTTTTTTTTTAATTGTTGATAGTTGGTTGATGGCTTTAAATAAACTGTGACTCTCCTGTCCCTATTCTTGAGCAACTTTGTTTTTATTTATTTATTTTTAACTTTTTTCTTTTTTTAACTTTTATTTTGGAACTTTAGTTTTCAAGCAAAAAATTAATTTCCTTCTTTGGTGCCTTAATCAGAAAGCTGTACAGATTAACAAGAGACTTTATTTTCAGCCAAGCTGAGGATAGGCACAAACAGGCTGGAGTTCAATTATACCCTTTATATCACATCGTAAACTTTAATGTGTTGTGCATTTTTTGATAGATAGTACATTCGTGTAGTTTAAAAATAAAAGGGTGTAAAATGCACAAAATAAATAGTCCTATCTCCCTTCCCTGTCCCTGAGCCATCCAGGTCCTATCCTTGATGACAGATGTTATCATCAACCTCTTAGGCATTCTTGCAGACAGAATTCATGCATATAAGAGTAATTTTATAAATAACAATATTTGTTTTTTTTTTTTACATTAAGGTAGCATGCTAGCATATCGTACACACTTTGTATTATGCTTTTAATTTTATTTTAGAGATCATTGCATGTGGGCACATAAAGACCTTTCTCCTTTGTTTTCTAGCTGCACAGGATCTCTGCACAGGTGTAGATGTGGATTTAGGTAGCCAGGCCCCCAGGATGGAAAGTCAATTGCATATCTTTTGCTACTGCAAACAGTGCTGTTGTAATTAACTGAGAACTTAGGCCATTTGTCATATGTGGAGTAGTAGAGGTAGAAATACTGGAACGAAGGATATGTGAATCAGGGATTTTAATCGAGATTGCCAAATCCGCCATAAAATGGTGCCGGTTCAGCAAAATATGAACGTGGTGTTTCGACACTTGCACTAACCAATGGGCTATCCGATTTTTTTTTTCATCTTTACCAATGTGACAGGTGACTGAGTACCTTTTCAATTTAAAAAGTCATTTGTATTTCCTTTTCTATGACCTATTATCTCTTCTATCCAGTTTTCTGTTGTACTGTTGGTATTTTTCTTAATGATGTGAAGGGACTCTATTAAAAGGGAAATTTAGCCCTTTTGTTGTGACAGGAATTACAAATATTTTTTCCAGCCTCTTGTTTGTTTATGGTGGATTTTGTCACATAAAAGTTTTATTTTTATATCGTTGTTATAAGCAGTTTTTCATTTTATGGCTCCTAGCCTTTATATAATAGTTCAGAAAGTACTTCTTCCAAGTTTTAGAAAAGAATTTTCTTACAGTATCTTTTAGGTTTTCTTGTTTGTTTTTAATTTTTTACATTTCAATATTTATATCAAGAAACAGTCCTAATATAAAATGTGAGGTGTGGATCCAGCCCTGTTTTGGTTTTGTTTTGTCTTAAGCTATCTCCCTGGTTATTCTAAAATAATTTAGTGACTAATCCATCTTTTCTCTTATGTGAAATGACGTATTTGTCATGTATCAAATTCCTGTACTTGGATGGATTTCCCTATGTGTCAGTACCACACTGTTTTAATTATTTTACTTTATATATTTATACCCTTTTAAATTTATGTATGTACTGTCAGATAGGAACAGTATTCCATGATTGATCCTCTCTTTCAAAATTTCCTGGCTCTTCTTCCTTGTTTGATATTCTATCTGAACTTAGCCTCAGCTTGTTTATGTACAAAAAAAAAGATCCTATGAGTATTTTCATGGCATTAAGTTTACAAACTAAGTTGGCAAGAATTCACAACCCTATGATATAAATTGCCTTTCCATTTGCTCTCTGTTTTATGACACCGCCCCCAGAATATTTTAAACCTTACATCATACAGGTCTTGCATATTTATTAAGTTTATTATAATGTATTTGTTTTTATTATTGCTAGTGTAAATAAGACCTTTTGATATATCTTTCTACTATTGTTTGTATATCTGAAATGTATTGACTTCTGTATAAATACTTTTTGCCCATCCATTGTGCTGCCTTCTACTTGCTTATGAAAGCTTTCCAGTGGCTTCTCCTGGGTCCTCCCTGAATATGCAATCCCAACATCTGTAAATAATGATAATCTTACCTCTTGTTTACAAGACGTATACCTCTAATTTATTTTGTTTCCTTAGTTTCTTTGGTTTCTAGAATCTCCAGAACAGTATTAACTAAAAGTGGTGATGATGGTTTCCTTATGACATTCCTAACCTTAATGAGAATGCACCTCATTAAGGAGAATGTTTTCCCATCTAAGCATGATGCTTGCTTCTGGGTTGACTGGGATATATTTAAACACTTCAAGGAAATTGCCATCTAACCCTACTTTACTGAAAGTATTTTAAATCGTGAATGGTTGTTGAATTTTATCAAATGATGCTCGGCACCCTTCAAGATAATGGTATGATTTTATTTTCTCCATAGTTTGATTAATACTATGAATTATGTAATAGATTCACTGATATTGAACCATCCTTATATTGCTAAAATGAATACCACTTGGTCATGGCATCTTATTATTTTAATATAACTGTTCTGTTTGTTAGTATTTTATTTAAGATTTTTGCATTAAATTCATTCAGAAGATTGGTCTTTACTTCATTTATTTCACATTTAGATGACTTTTGTATATGCTGATTACAATAAGTGGGGGCCAGTGTGTTTTCCTGATTTATTTGTCACGGAGAGCTCTTTCATTTACATTCACTGAGAAATGGTATGACTTCCTTGGCTTGGAACAGAATGAGAAGGTAGAGAATGGAATTAGGTTAAGGCTGACCAGCCTTAGAAATAGTGCCTGGGCCCATTTCATGGAAGAGTTTGTCTTTCTCTCAGGTGTTCTCAGGTCAATATCCTAAGAATGCAAAGATTTTCCCTACCCTATGAGATTAGGCTCAGATTAGTTTCTTTTACTACTTTTTAAATTTATTTATTTCTTAATAAAGGAATTTATTATTCCTTTCATTTCCCTGTCCAGCCCACCAATCACACACATACACACTGACATTGCTCTCTCCACAGTTAACCTGTGGGTACGCTCCCATGCAATGGAGAAAAAGAACCATATCATAACTGAAAATGAGAAACTTTCAAAACGTACTCAAATGGACATACCTCAAACTTATGATCACTTGAATAAATCGGCTGAAATTTAATTTTTCTCTTTTCCACAAAACTTCCTGGGTTCATTGATAGTATACATAAACTTCTCAGGGTCCTTGAATTACTTAGGGGCATAAACTGATTTCAAGCACTTCCCAGTGCCGATTTTATACAAACAATTTTGAATGCGAGGTATCATTCTCGTATATAATTAAAGCACCCCGAGAACCTCCTTTTTCTTTTTGCATTAAATCTTTATTGTAGTATAAGATATACACATTAAAGTACACAACTAATGAATTTTTGCAAAGTGCACATTTACTTAAATACGCCTGAGATTAAGATCTAGAAAATCACCAGCACTCAGAAGCCTCAGTCATGCTTCTTCCCACATACATGTGACACCCAACAAAAGTGCTTACCATCTGACTTCCATCATCTCGGATTGCTTCTGCAGTTTTTTGACTTTATAAACGTTGAATCATTCAGTATTGTGGTAGGCAGGATTCTCAGAGGGCCCCATGCTTTCTGCCCTGCAGATCTCATCTTCCTGAGTATGGTGGGAACGTGAACATGATGGATCTCACTCCTGTGATTAGGTTACCAGAGTTTGTGAATGTAATTAAGTTCTAAACCAATTGACTTTGGGTTAATCAAAAGGGAGATTATCCTGGGTAGCCCTAACCTAATTGGAGGAGCCCTTAATAAGGAGGGGGCCCTTCCTGAAACTCACTGGGTGAGAAAGATAGGATCCTGCTGGCCTGGAAAAAGTCAACTGTCATACTATGGGAGGCCCTACGGACAGCGGGCCTCTGAGAGTGAAGATGGGCCTCCAGCAGACAGCCAGCGAGAAAATGGGCCCCATCTCCTATGACCACCAGGAACTGGATGCTGCCAACAACCTGAATGAGCCGGGAGAGAACTCTGAGCTGCAGATGAGACCCCAGCATGGCAGACACATCAATCGTGGCTTTGTGAGACACCCAACAAGAGCATCCGGTTGAGCTGTGCCTGCCTCCACTTTTGACCTATACAACTGTGACATAATAAATGGGTATCATCATAGGTGCCGAATCTGAGTTCATTGCTTCCACAACAACAGAAAATACAAGTATGTATTGTGCCTGGCTTCTTCCGTTAAACATTATTGGCGGGGGCAGGGCGGGGAGGGGGATGTGGGCAGGGTTCAATATTGTTGTAGGCAGCAGTGGTTCATTCTTTGCATTGTCACCTTCTATTCCCTTTTGTGAATATGCCACGATCGTGCATTCTGAAGCTGGGCATTTAGGTGTTCTCAGTTGCTTTTATTGTGAATAATGCTGCTTTGAGCATTTTTATACCTATCACTTGTGTTGGCTATTGTCAAAGATAAAGCCAGATGCCATGAAAGGTGTTAAGGACAGATTTTAACTGATAATACACTATTGCAGCAGAAAAGAGAGTCCAACATGAAGTGAACTCACCTTTGAACTTTACAGAGGTGGCTGGGTGTTCTACAGGGTGATTGAGGGAATAGGGAGGGGCTGAGCAAAGGCTCAGTAGAGTCAAGGAAGTGAAGAATTATAAAGGTTTGGTCGGCATAAATGCTGAATAGGCTAGTTGTGTGTGTTAGCTGGCAATTATTGAAGTTAGGATTCTATCTTCCCATAGAGACTGGGAGACAGAGGTCCTATCCTTCCTGATGATTACCTTTCAAAGGACTGGCTTTCAGGTTCTTGAGAAAGACATTCTTGAGTGGTAGGAGATTCATATACATCTCAAGGGGACCAAGGACTGTAAGAAAGGGCAGTCAGAGCCCTATCAACAGGTGTTGACTAGAACAAACACTAAATTGCTTTGTCAGTCAGCCTTGAGTTTTCTCAGGTAGGTACTTTAAGGAGGGCTAGGGTTATCTTAGGGATGTGACTTTGAGTTGTTAGAAACTGTTAGTGTTCAAGTCTTTTCGCATAGGAAGAAGTGGGTGGGCTAAGTAATTTATGTTGAGAGTCTATAGTTTTTATAGACTATAAAAAGTTGAGGCCTAGCCACGAAGAAGCTTGCCCAGAGTTTGTTCAAAGAGAGAAGCTTTATCAGGGAACACCTGGGAGTGGATTTGATGCGTGGTAGGGTAGGCATGTAGGTGGTTTGCGTTAGAAGATACCGTCAGACAGTTTTCCAAAGTGGTTGTACGAGTGTTTATACATTCCAGTAGGAAATGAGAGCTACCCTTGACCTACATTCTTGCCAACACTTGACAGTCTCAGTTTAGTTTTATGTTTTGCTCTCACCATGTTTATGAAAGGTATCTCATTGTTTTAATTTGCATTTACCTGATAATGATGTTGCACTACTTTTGACATTTTCTCTCCCTCTTTTTTAAAGTTCATTTATTTATTTTGAGAGAGAGCAAGAAAGAGCACATGAGCAGGGGAGGAGCAGAGAGAGAGGGAGAGAGAATCCCAAACAGGCTCCGCGCTGAACCCGACATGGGGCTCGATCTCACAAACTGTGGGATCATGACCTGAGCAGAAATCAAGAGTCAGGTGCTTAACCAACTGAGCCACCCAGGCATCCTCTATTCAGATATTCTCTTGTATGAAATCTCTATTCAGACCTTTTTGCCCAGACCTCTTGCATAGATGGTCCTTTCCTTATTAAGTTGTAATCTGTGTAGATTCTGGATACAAGTCCTCTGTCAGATACATGTGTTATGAGTATCTTCTCTCCCTCTTAGGCTCACTTTTTCACTCTTTAAAAAAAAAAAAAAACGGGGGAGGGTCAGAGAGAGAGAGGGAGACACAGAATCTGAAACAGGCTCCAGGCTCTGAGCTGTCAGCACAGAGCCGGACGCGGGGCTCGAACTCACGGACCATGAGATCATGACCTGAGCCGAAATTGGACGCTCAACCGACTGAGCCACCCAGGCACCCCTCACTTTTTCACCCTTAAAGGTGTCTATTAATAAACAGAAGTATTTATTCTAATGAAGCCAAATTTATCAATAGTTTCCTTTATTGTTGTTGGTTTCTGCATCCTGTTGATGAAATCTTTCCCTATTCTGAAGTCATAAAGATGTTCTATTTTACTTTCTAGAACTGTGCCGTCCAACATGGCAGCCACTACTGCACACTTCAGATATGGTTATTATGAGTGAGGACTGCATTTTTTATTTTATTTCATGTTATAATAAATTTAAATTTAAAAACTGAAGCAATGCAAAATATTCTTCTAGTAAACACAACGTTTTGCTTTTTGAATTACATTTTACTTTAACCATTAAAATTTTATCACCTAAACAGGAATATTCTTCTTTTACAGAAATTTTTTTTAATGTTTATTTATTTTTGAGAGAGAGAGAGACAGAGTGCAAGCAGGGGAGGCACAGAGAGAGAGGGAGACAGAGAATCTAAAGCAGGCTCCAGACTCTGAGCTGTCAGCACAGAGCCCAATGTGGGGCTTGAACTCACGAACCATGAGATCATGACCTGAGCCAAAGTCGGGCCCTTAACCGACTGAGCCACACAGGCACCCCTAGCCAGGAATGTTCTGTAAGTATAAAACATGTGCCAGATTCTGAAGACTTAGTATGAATGCAATAATGTAAAATATCTCAGTAATTTCTATATTGACCACATGTTGAAATGGTAATATTTTTGACATTTGGGGCTACATAAAATACATGATTAAGACTAATTGCATCTGTTCCTTTTCACATTTTTTAATGTGGCTAATGGAAAATTTTGAGATACATGTATGGCTCATATTTCTTTTGGACAACAGTTATAAAAGTTTTATTCTTCTACCTTTTGCAATTTAGTCTAGTACGAAAGTAGGATAGATATTTGTGTATTCTGTGAGGTAGAGTGAAGGTTTATTGGTTGTTTTTTTTCTTCTTGTTTTTCTTGATTCAGCAGCATTTATTTTTAAAAGGCCATCCTTCTCCTCCATTTCATTGCTGTGACTTCTGTCATAAATTAGGCAGGTCTGTTTTTGGCCTTCTATCCTGTTCCACTGGTTGATTTGTCCTTGCACCTCAGTCAGGAAGTGGTTTTATAGTAAGTCTTCATAGCCTGGAATAGACCCTCCACTTTGTTCTTCTTCAAGACTCTCTTGGCTATTCTTGGCGTTTTGTATTTCCATGTGACTTACTGAATCAATCAATCATTTTCCACAAAAATATTTTCTGAACATTCGATTGGGATCACATTGAATCTATAGATCAATTTGGAGACAATTAACATCTTTGCATGTTGAGTCTTCAAAGCCACGGACATGACATATCCCTGAGGTGTTCTTCAATTTCTTCCCGTGTTTTGTGATTGTAGAGATCTTGCACAATTTTCATTAGATATATTCCCTAGTATTCGATTTTTTGGTGCAGTTATAAATGATACAGTCTTTAATCGATTAATTTACAGATATTTGGTAACTTTAGAATATTGAGTCTTCTGATCTAAGAATATACAATAGTCCTCTATTTAGCCAGAGTTCCTAAAATTCTAGATATAAATCCTTCATCAGACATGTGTTTGCAAATATTTTCTCCTAGTTGATGGATTATCTTTTTATTATCATCACAGCATCTTCCAAAGAATGGAAGTTTTTAGTTTGATGAAGTCACCTTTATCAATTCTTTTATAATTTGCGTAATATTTAAGAAATCTCTGCTACACCTAAAGTCACTGAGAATTTCTCCTGGGTTTTCTCCCAGAAGCTTTACAGTTTTTAACTTTCAGGCTTGGATCTACAATCCAATTCTAATTAATTTTTTATAGTGAATTGAAGTCAAGTTTTTTGGCCTGTAGATATCCAATTGTCAGCACCACTTGTTAAAAAGTCTATTCTTTCCCTCATCGAGTTATTCTGGCACCTCTACAGATAATCTGTTGACTATACATGTGTAGGTATCACTCTGTCCTCTTTAATCTGTCCGTTGATCTACATGTTTAGCCTTACACTAATAACATGTGCTCTTGGTAACTGTGGCTTCACCTGAAAACAGGTAGTGGGAGTCCTGCAGTTTTGTTCTTAAATATTATTTTGGCCACTCTAGGTCTTTTGTGTTTCCATATAAACTTTAGAATGAGCTTGTCAGTTTCTACCAAATAAGCCCGTTAGAATTTTGATTGATATTGTTTTTCGTTTATAAATCAGTTTGGGAAGAATTGACAACTGAGTTTCTGTCTGTGAAAATGGGATCTCTCTCAGTTTATCTAGGTTTTCCTTAATTTTTCCTAGAAAAGGCTGTTAGTGTGCAGTGTGTAGTTCTGCATATTTTTTATTGAATGTGTCCCTTCAGTGTTTCATTTTTTTGTTGTTGCTATTATAAATGGAATGGCTTTCTTAATTTTTATTTTCTGTTGGTCATCGTTGATATATAGAAACACAATAGACTTTTTATATTGTCCTTGCTAAACTCACTTATTATTCGAGGAGCTTTTTAATGGGATTTTCTATATAGATAATCATGTTGTCTATAAATACAGTTTGACATCTTCCTTTCCAGTTTTTATACCTTTTATTTAAATTTCTTGCCTTATTTTTCTGCCTGGGACTGCCTATGCAATTGTTAAGAATGTACATCATTGTCTCCCCCCACCCCCCCCCTATAACGGAAGGATTATATTTCACTGCTGAATATATTGTTTGCTGTAGATTTTTAAGGCAGGTACTTTATATTAAAGAAAATTCCATCTTTCCTTAGCTTACTATGACTTTTTTCATGAATAATGGATAAATGTAATCAAATTTTTTACATCTATGGAGATAAATTTTTTTTTTACTTTAATGAATAATGTGCTGAATTACATTGACTGATTTTTTTTTAATGTTTCTTTATTTTGAGGGGTGGGGGCATGGAGAGAGGGAGAGAATCCCAAGAAGGTTCTGCACTGTCAGCACAGAGCCTGGCTCAGTGCTAGATCTCATGAACCTGTGAGATCATGACCTGAACTAAAATCAAAAGTCGAACACTTAACTGACTAAACCACCCAGGTGTCCCATTGATTGACTTTGTTATAGAGATTTGAAAATGTCACACCATTATTGTGTTCTTGGAGTAAACTCAACTTGGTCATAATGTATTGTGTATTATTATGTATCAATGTATTGGATTTGCTAACTATTTTTAGTAGTTTTGCAGCCATGCTCATGAGAGTTATTGGTCTGAAGTTTCCCTTTCTTGCAATATCCTTGTCAGGTTTTGGATTTTATCCTAGCCTTGTAACACAAGTTGGGAAGTGTTCCATCTTTTTCTGTTCTCTGGAAGAGGGTTTGTATTTTTTTTTCAACACTGGTGTTATTTGCTCTTTAAACATTTGAGCACAAATGAAGTCATCTAGCCTAGCACTTTCTCTGTAGGGTGGTTTTTAACTGTGGAGTTAGTTTCTTTAATAGATATGTAAGTATTCAGATTTTCTATTTCTTCTTATGTCAGTTCTGGTAAGTCATGTTTTTCTTTATTTTTATTTTTATTTTTATTTTTATTTATTTATTTATTTTTCAGTATATGAAATTTATTGTCAAATTGGTTTCCATACAACACCCAGTGCTCATCCCAAAAGGTGCCCTCCCCAATACCCATCACCCACCCTCCCCTCCTCCCACCCCCCCGTCAACCCTCAGTTTGTTCTCAGTTTTTAAGAGTCTCTTATGCTTTGGCTCTCTCCCACTCTAACCTCTTTTTTTTTTTTATCTTCCTCTCCCCCATGGGTTTCTGTTAAGTTTCTCAGGATCCACATAAGAGTGAAAACATATGGTATCTGTCTTTCTGTGTATGGCTTATTTCACTTAGCATCACACTCTCCAGTTCCATCCACATTGCTACAAAGGGCCATATTTCATTCTTTCTCATTGCCATGTAGTACTCCATTGTGTATATAAACCACAATTTCTTTATCCATTCATCAGTTGATGGACATTTAGGCTCTTTCCATAATTTGGCTATTGTTGAGAGTGCTGCTATAAACATTGGGGTACAAGTGCCCCTATGCATCAGCACTCCTGTATCCCTTGGGTAAATTCCTAGCAGTGCTATTGCTGGGTGAGTCATGTTTTTCAATGATTTTTCCATTTTATCTAAATTTTCAAACTTATTGTTATAAGATCATTTGTATAATAGCTTCCTTGAATACTCTGTAGGGCTTTTCATCCTCAATATTGGTTATTTGTGTTTTCTGTCTCTTTTTTGTTAATCATTCTTCTTAGAAATCATCAATGTTATGTCTTTTAAAACAACCAAATTTTTGCTTCATTAATTTTCTATTTTATTTCTGCTTTATTTTTATTGTCTCTCGTCATCTATTCTTATCTTGATTATTTTCTTCCTTTTAGTTTCTTTAGGTTCAGTCAGTGGTTCTTTTTCTAACTTCTTGAAATAGATCATAGGGCATTAACTCTCAACTTTTCTTTTGCACAGTGTGTGCATTTAAAGCTCTAAATTTCCCTCAAATCACTACTTTAGCTACATCCTAGTTTATGTTGTTATGCCATATTCTTATCCCATCAGCTTAAATTTATGTTTATTTCTTCTTTGGTCTGGAGGTTCTCAGAAAAGTTCTAATCATGTTGAGATTTTATAGTTATATTTTATATTATTGATTTTTAGCTTAATCTCACTATGTCAGAAGACATACTTTGATGACCTTAGTCCTTTGAAATTTGTTGATACTTTCTATGTTCACCAACCCAGGAGCTCCTGGATCCTGTACTTTAGAGATTTTTATGGAGGCTTTTTCACATAGGCATGATTGATTATTAATTTATTTTCCAGTCCCTTCCCTGTCTCTGGAGGATCAGGGGTAGAACTGTAAGTTCCAAGCTCTGGTCACAGCTTGGTCTCTCTAATGGCCAGCCATCCTCCAGGAGCCCACCAAGAGTCACCTCATTAGAACAAAAGGTGCTCCTATCACCAGAAGTTTCAAGAGACTTAGAAACTACTCAGGAATGACAACAGTTTCAGGAGCTCTGTGTCAGGAACTGGAGTCAAAGACCAGATATGGGTGGGAATGGGGGACAGAGACCAAATTATGTATTTCTTCTTAGCTCACACTATCCTATATTAAATAGCCAATTATCTTTTAAAGAAATTAAATTTACCATTCCAGAAATGGCTCTTCATAGAGCCATTCTAAGCCATTCATGGGTCTTCATTCCATGTGCTATATTCCTTCTGCTACAGAACTTCTTTTAACATTTTTTAATTGTATGTCTTCTAACAACAAATTATCCTAGCTTTTCTTTTTCTGGAAAAAAAAAAAGCCTTTATTTTTTCTTCATTTTGAATGGATCATTTCACTGGATATAAAATTACAAATTGACAGACTTTTCTTTCAACATTTTGATGATCTTTCATTGTCTCTTAGTCTATTTAGATTCCAATGAGATGCCCATGGACATTCTTAACTTAGTTTCTCTGTGGGTAATATATCAGTTTTCTTTGTCTGCTTTTAAGATTTTATCTGTATCTCTGGTTTTCAGCAATTTTATTAGCATGAGCCTTGCTATGATTTTCTTTATGTTGACCTTGCTTATGGTTTATTGAGCTTCTTGGAACTGTGGATTTACAACTTGCATTAAATTTGTGTGGTTTTCAACAATATTACATCAATGACTTTTTCCATTTCTATCTCCCGCTATCTCCTTCTGGCACTCCATCCATATGTGTTTTAGACCCCTGAATATTATCTCACAGATCACTGAGGTTCAGTTTTTCAGTCTGTTTTTTTCTCTGTGTTTCATTTTGGATGGTTTCTACTGCTGTAATTTAATTTCACCATTTTCCTCTGCAATATTTAACCTGCTATTAAGCTAATCCAGTGAAAGTTTCATTTTAGATTTTATATTTTTCATCTTTTTAAAAACAGTTTATTTATTTTGAGAGAGAACACAAGTGGGGGAGGGGCAGAAAGAGAGGGGGACAGAGGATCTGAACCAGGCTCTGTGCTGACAGCAGAGAGCCCAATGTGGGGCTCAAACTCACAAACCATGAGATCGTGACCTCAGCCAAGGTCAGATGCTTAACCAACTGAGCCACCCGGGCACCCCTGTATTTTTCATTGTTGTAGGTTCCATTTGGTTCATTTTTCTTTTTTAAAAAAATTTTTTTTCAACGTTTTTAATTTATTTTTGGGACAGAGAGAGACAGAGCATGAACGGGGGAGGGGCAGAGAGAGAGGGAGACACAGAATCGGAAACAGGCTCCAGGCTCCGAGCCATCAGCCCAGAGCCCGACGCGGGGCTCGAACTCACGGACCGCGAGATCGTGACCTGGCTGAAGTCGGACACTTAACCGACTGCGCCACCCAGGCGCCCCCATTTGGTTCATTTTTCTATATTTTTTACTTCCTCATTCTATTTATGCTGTCTTTTTAAATTCTTGAGCGCATTTATAATAGCTGTTTTTAAATCCTTGTCTGCTAATTCCATTTATTTCTGAGTCTGCTTTTGTTAACTAATTTTTCTCTTGATGATCAGCTTATTGTCCTGCTCTTTTACATATACTTCCTGGCTGCTAGATATTGTGACTATTACATTGTAGAGTGTCTAGACTTTGTTTCTTCACTTAAAGAATGTTAAATAGGCAGTAAAAATATTTGGTAGGCGGTAGTGTAACTTGAAGATCAAGTTGTTTCTTTCAAGGTTGTTTTTTGTAAGCTTGTTTGGGTGAGTTTATAATAACCTTTACTCTAGGGCTAATTTATCCCTGTTACTAAAGTATGACTCTTCTGTGGCCTCTACTCTAATGCCACTAAAGTTTTTTCTACCCTCGCTGGGTGGAACTTGAGTATTTCCCAATCCTGTAAAAAGCTTTAGAGATTATTTAGCCTATAATTCCCAGCAGTTATTGGCCCAGCCTCATGCAGTTTCTCTCTATGGATCTAAAGTTTATTATTAAGCAATAGACTCAAGGAGACTTCTGTGCTTGTTCCTGAAGTGCCTTTTCTGCATAGCTCTCTACAGTTGTCTCCCCCACACATTCCAGCTGCCTCAACTCACTCAAACTCTGGTCTCTGTCTTTTCAACTCAGTGAACCTGCTATGCGCTGTTTAGGCTCTTCCTACCTGCACTGTGGTCTGGAAAGTGCCTCTAGGCAGGGAGGTACTGTGATTGTACGGCTTCATTTGCTTCTGTTCTTACCTTTATCACAGTCCTGCGCTGTCTGTTGTCCAATGTCTGGAAATAGCTGCCTCATATATCTTGACCCGACTTTCAGTGCTTTGCAGTTGGAGATCAATCCCAGAATCAGCCCCTCCATTACAGAGTGAGCAATGCTGCCAGGTTTTGTTAACTTTGCCCTGGAAAAGTTAACTCCTGGAGTCAATGGTTCTGTGGTAGAAGCGGGGAAAGGGGAAGAGATTTAGAGGCACCTATATAACTTTTTTTTTTTAATGTTTGTTTATTTTGAGAGAGAGAGAGAGAGAGTGAGTGAGACCCACATTCTTGACAGTCATTATGAGCATGTCAATCCCTGGAGAGGAAGGAGCCCATGTCTTTAGTCTTGGTATTTCCAGCAGTGTAGCTTAGCGCTGTTCCTGCACAGCACCATGTTTATTGGTTTTGTCAAGCTCAGCTATTGAGTTGAATGTCATGGATAACATGTGGCTTACTCCTCCTCACGTAACAAACATACATTGGGCACCTATTATGACCCAGATCCTATGGTAGGAATAGAGTCGTCCAGAAGATTGAGTCCCAGTTCCTGGCTTTGGGAGCTCAGCCGAGTGGAGTCAGTGAAGCAGACAGGCATTTGTAGTACAGGATGATGAATGCTTTGATAGGCATATGTCCAGAGGACTCTGACGGCACACAAGGAGGAACCTAGCCCTGTGTGGAGGGTTGTGCAAAGTTTGGAGGTAGCAGAGGTGACCATAGAACTTTACATAACATTTACCAGAAGTTTAAGAAATGCGTTACATTGAAAAATATTTTCCTCTCAATTTCAAAAGAAAATCCAATGGCCCTATAACATTTAGTTTTGAAAGTTTCTACTTTAGGCTACAAGAGTTCTATAAATGAAGGCTACTCAGGCAGTTTTGTTAATATTGCAGTATTGTTGATTTGGATCGACGATCAGGATGAGGCAGAGTTGCTGCCACTGCTGACGATGACGACAAGATTTATTTAGGCACCGCTAATGAACCAGGCACTGGGTCAGGCTCTTTTCATTGATTACCTTTACTCATCCACTACAGTGCTGCAGGTTAGAAGTTGTGAGTTCCAGAAGCTCAGGGAGGTGAAGTTAGGTCCTCAGGCTCACACACTCAGAAGTGAATACTCCGTGACTACTTTACTCAGTGGTAATTGAGTGGCTGGAACTGGAGGACAATCTGAGCTCACCACTAAGGGTGCCTCCTTCCGTTACTATGATGTCCTCTGAAGCTCTCTTTACCTGAGCTCTCGCATCTGGCAAACTGAAATGGAAAACAGTGAACTCCTTCCCCAGAGAGTCTGTGCTGTTATATAGATGGTTTGCATTATTTTGCTTTGAATAACAGCATATGTAAATGTGCTCCTGGTGGTTAAAATTACCCTTGTTTTTTTTTTGTTTGTTTGGTTTTTTTTTTTTTTTTTTTTTTTTTTTTTAATGTGGCCTCTTCCACTGGGGTAAATAGTTGAAAATTATGGGGAGGAAAAGACAGGCTGGAGAGAATGCTAGTCACATGGAATTGCTTCTCCTTCCCCCTCCCCACCCAACACATACTTCTATTCAGATAGAAGCTGCCACGGCAGAGTAAAGATTCCTACATTTCCCAGCACGGAGTTCTCGCTGGTTCTGAGAGTCAGTGTCCAGAGTGGGTGCATGCAGACAGACATTACTATCAACTCTGCATCAGGATGGTGTGCAAGGGCAGATGTTCTCACTGAGAAGAATAAAAGCCTCCTGTGGCACCTGGAAGACTTCACCACACACGGTCCCCAGCCAGATCACAAAGAGATTAGTGAACACGGGCCCTTTGCCGCCTTTCACCATCCACCTCTTTTTCAGAGATTCGCATATCTCCTCGCCTTCAGCTCTCCCGTGGGCCCTGCATTGTTGAGCCCTCCCTATCTTACAGTGCCTTTCCTGGCATTTGAATCATCACTTCAATGATGTGATAATATCTGCAAGTTGGGAAAATAAAAGTGGCATTTGTTTAGCCATAATTAATGAAATATTTATGTTGCATGAGACTATGTGATAAAACCTTAGGCTTAGAGTCCTTTTGCTTCTGATTACATTTGGGATTTTTTTTTTTCTATGACCAGACATTCTGACGCCAGCTCTTTTACACTGAGCAGATGTCATGTAGTAAAAATGGGTGCCAGATGCTGTGAGCCACAGAAGGGCGATTTGTTTAAGAGCTGGCTCCGACTTTTTTGCATTCAATTACTCTGCAGAACGAACCTTACACGAGCATTTAGGTAACTCAGCTAACTTCAGACAAGGATTTTAATAATAGATTTCATCTCTGAATGCATTCTAAGCAACACACCATATAAATGGTGTTTAAGGAATTAATTGATTTCTGCATAATACCTTTTTTTTTTTAATATGAAAGAGCTGCAAAGCTCTTGGCAGGGACCCAGAAATGTAATTAACGTGGAGGGCCAAATTTCCAGTTGCCCTTAGGTACTGCCTCCTCCTGCTCACTGGCAGGTGCAGTGAGGGAAGGGCAGGGAGGAAGGGGGTGAGGGGAAGAAGGGAGGAGGGAGAAACAGCTTTGGGTTGGGAAGCAGCAAAGAAGCTGAGAGTTCAGTGAGTTCTTCTGTTCCCATTTCAGGTCCCAAACACACCCCTATCCGAGTGCAGGTGACAGGGGCCGCCTCTTCTACGTCTTCCACCGGCTCCTCCTCTGGAGATGAAGAGTTTCATCCCCAGCCTTCGTTGCAGTCAAAGGTAACAAGACTTGGCAAACTAAGAAGGGCTTTTGGCTTATGGGGGCCACTCACCATCTCGATTCCAGACCCAATGTGGTCTCCAGCTGCAGTGGTTTCGTTAGAGGATCGTGTTTCCTTGCATCTGACAGCAACCGCTTTTTACCTGGAACACCCCAAGAATTATCTTTTCTTTTTTTAATTTTAACTTTTAGGAGCTTGCCTTTCTTAGAGACTCCAGCTGGCAGAAAAAAAAAAACAGACATATTTACTTAAAATCATTTGGTGACTGCAGCTCTTAAAGTGGGTTTAATATGTGGTCCAACAAGCAAACCATCGAAAAAATTACAACAAGCAGATGCATATTTCCCTGGGGGAAACACAGCTTCATTTAAGAAGCACTAGAGGCAGATTGCATGGAAAATGTTCTGTTGATTCTAATCAGAAATATGAAATGGACCATGCAGTTGCATGTAGACATGGATCTCCAAGGGTCCCTGCTGTGGAAGGGGCTAGCTGCGTGCCGGCTGGGGACATGGCCGTCCTTCTCTTCGCTTAATGAACAGATTTCTGGGAAACACTTTAAACAATTCCCATACTCATAGATTTAGAAGTACAAGCGTGGCTATAGGTCCTTAAATGTGTCTGTATGTCACATACGTGAAGACACATCCCATGACCAAATCTCACTGTTCTTTGCTTTATCCACTGGGGCTGGCGCCTTCTCCCTGGGGCTGGCGCATGAATGGTTGGACCTAAGATGCTTTCCAGGAGAACAGAGAAGCAGTTCACTGTACTAACAGTGTTTATTTTTTGGAGCAGTGGGGATCTGAGGAGAAAGGGAGAGAACCACATTTATTTACTTAGACTCAACTTTTCCATATCTGGCATTAGGAGCTTTGGCATCATCTGAAGTCACTCAGGGGTTCCAGCCCCTCCATGGCCCAGCTTAGAGCAAGTCAGGAGGGGAGCCAGGACAGGGCATGAGTGGGGTGAGGGGAAGAGAGGGAGAGACAGAGGGGAAGAAGGTGAGAGGGAGTGGGGGAGGGAATGCAAAGGAGAGAGAATATGTAGGGCTTTCTCCTTTCTAACTCGGGGCATCTCTGATTAGTTCAGTACTCAACACAAATGAATTTGGTGTTATGTTGATTCCTGCGGTTTCTTTACTGTCCCTCTCTCATCCCTTTAAGCGGCCCTGAGTTAAGTCTGTATTCAAGTGAATACAGACATTCATCAGCCGTTCTAACAGCCATTGCAGCACTCACGGAGAATAGAAGAATGGAATGGTCCAAACACATCGAATAGCAAGACGATGAGATCCCGGGCAAGCCTTGCAAGTAGCTCCTTGTCCTCCTGCTGGCCCAGAACAGAGCCTGTCAGCACTTAAGCCCACACTGTGGAAAAGCTTGCCTGCTTCACCTGGCTTCTGACCACTCTTACAGGGAGGGAGGGCGGCCAAAAGGTTCTTTACTACTTCCCAAGGGCTCACTCTGAAGGAACAAGGGTTTCCCCCTCCGCTCTGGTTTCTTTATCTCTTCTCTCCCATACAGGTGTGTCCCTGGCCACTTGGCACAGAGCCCACGTCAGCTCAAATGAAACTTTGCACAGGAAACTGGACATGGGATGTGCACACTCCACCCCTTCTCTTTCCTTCGGCCCTCCCCTCCCCCTGTCCTCCCAGACCCATGCCTGGACCTGGGAGAGTGGGGCAGGCAGCCGGACCTTGGTCCTGCCAGACCTCTCCCTTTCTCTGTCCTTTGTCTTTTCCTTCCTCGCCTTTTTAAAAAATATTTTTAAAGTTTATTTATTTTGAGAGAGAGAACAGGGGAGGAGCAGACAGAGGGGGAGCGCGAGAGAGAATCCCAACCAGACCCCACACCATCAGCACAGAGCCCAATGCGAGGCTCGATCCCACAAACCCACAAGACCATGACCTGAGCTGAAATCAAGAGTCAGACACTCAACCGACTGAGTCACCCAAGCACCCTGCCCCAAGCTTCTTTTTCCTTTTCTCTCTGTGCTGTCATTGCCACTATTGAGGATATAAGGACTGTGCCTGGCACATCAGATGGCTATATGAGCATTTGTTAATAAATCATCCTTCTTTTCTATGTCAACATCTTTTAATAAAAGGCAGTAATGGCTTTCTTTCCTTCTCCAGGTTCTGTTTTGCTAACTCTTGATAAAGCAGTAAGGGTTTGGCTCTGCTGCTTGGAAAAGTGTTAAGAAGCTGTCAAGGCATCCCCCCCACCCTGAAATTATATTAAATGATCTTAATTTGGGGGGGGGAGCTTTGACATTTCTCTAAGGCAGGGGTCTTCGATGTCCCTGCACATTATTGGGCACAGGAAAAGCAGGATAGACCAGATGAAAATGTGGATATTGGATTCAGGCTCCCTGGGCTTAACTCCTGGCTCTACCAATTACTAATTGTGCCATCTTGGGCAAGTTACTTAACTCCAAGATTTGATTGCCTTATCCATAATGTAAGTGTAATTTGAGGAATAAGAGATATGTGAAGTAATTAGTATAATACCTGCCACATAGCACTTAGGACGTGCTGGGATTTATTATGTAAATTAATATAATGGAAGCTCCAGAGATACTTGTGAGTCTTTGTATAGGTTGAGTTAGACAATCTCTGGATAACACCTACCAGCGATCTCTACCTTGCCCCTCCACCCTACCCTTTCCAGAAATGTCCTGGCTGCTTAATGGTGAGGTTCCCCCAGCCCAGTGGCCCAGACCCTCTGTTCAGACTGATGGACAGTAAATCTGGAAGCTATCTCATAGAAATAGAGATGATCTGATATGGAATAAGTTTGAGTTCTGAGAGCTAAAATTTCCTTCCAAGGATGAAGAGGAAGATCCTAAGGAGATTCTAGAAAAGGACTCTAGATCCTAAGGAGAATTCTAGAAAAAGGAAATTTCATCATAAATGTTTTCACTGATGACCTGTAGACACTCTGAAGCCTCAAAGCTGGCTGTCCTGAGGAGTGTGATGTTCCATGTCCATAGAATGGGTGACTGAATAACCAGGATCCACGTGGCCCTGGAAGCACACACACATTTTAGGCATAATCCCTGACCTCTGTCGTGGAACTGGATTCCTCTGGCAGTTTCTGGGGTAGGCCTGTTAGGTCTATTCTTCCCTTGTGGATTTATAATCCCTTTAAGGGGCAAACATTCAGTTCAACCTGAATGCCCAGGCACCAGGCTAGCTGTAATAAATTTTTAATTCCATATTTGTTTCTGCCAGCATTAAAAAGAAATCGTTAGCATGCTCTAACCTTTATCCTAATATGTAGAAAGTAGATGAGTATGCTCAGAGAAGACGAACTCATAATGAAACTAGTCCAGTTTAAACATTTACTTTGTGTGTATAGGATATGTATGTATATCCATATACATATATATGTGTGTGTTATATATACAGGCACACATGTATGAAAAATGCATTGATTTTAGTAAATTATAATCATGCTAATTTATAAGATGATAATCTAATAGCCATGCCACTGAATAATAAAAATCATGGTTGGGATGAGCACTGGGTGTTGTATGGAAACGAATTTGACAATAAATTACATATAAAATAAATTAATAAAATAAAATAAAACAAAATAAAAATCATGGTATTTACTGAGTACTTATCCCATATCTTTTTAAAGACATTCTCTCAATTAATTCTTTTTTGTTCATTTATTTTTGAAGAGGGCGTGAGTCGGGGAGAGGCAGAGAGAGAGAGGGAGAGAGCAGGCTCCATTCCATCATCACGGAGCCTAACACAGGGCTCGAGCCCATGAACTGTGAGATCATGACCTGAACCGAAGTCAAGAGTCAGATACTCAACTGACTGAGCCAGCCAGGCACCTCCCTCCATTAATTCTTATAACGTCCCCACCAGGTGGGCACTAAATCATTTCCTTCATTCTGAAGAGGGCACTGAAGTTCAGAAAGTTGTGTGCCATGCTGAAACTTACACAGCTCAGCTGGGATTTGATGCCAGCTTTGTAGGGTGCCTGGGCCCAGCGCTCAGCCAGCATTCTGCTGTTTCCCAACCGAAAGTGTCTCCTCTGATTTCCAGTATGTGGAGCTGGCCACACCATTACTTCTCCTTCCGCTGGTGTTTAAAACCTAAGAGTGACACCATCAAAATCCAGACATCTATTTTCCATACATGGATTTTGAGTGCTCTTGATTTTACAAGCCTAGGCACACACAAAACCCAGTGACGTTAATGACATATTTGCACAAGCAAAGTGAAGTGGGGAAGGGAAGCAATCTTATGCCTGCCTCAATCCAAGAAACACTCGCATTTGGATTATTTAGATACCTTCCTCTATTCCCAGGCTCAATTGGGCAATGTAGACCCAACCTAAGGACTGTTTAAAATTATTAAATGCTTTTCATGGTGTGTGTGTGTGTGTGTGTGTGTGTGCGCGCGTGTTTCCCTCTCAGGCTCATCCTTCTTGGGCCTGTGGTAGCACCTGTATAGAGTATAATTTTTCTGTTATTCTTTTCCTCAAGGGAGCCAAGTCAATTCTCTATAAAGCCACTCCCACCTACATATGTACATATACACCCCCTCCAACACACACACACACACACACACACACACACACACACCAGTTTTCCAATCTGGCACCTCCTAGCCTTTAATAATTTTAAAATTATTAAAATGAAGTGAAATTTAAAATCCAGCTTCTTATTCATGCTAGCCTCATTTCAGATATCCAATTGCCACATGTGGCTAGTGGCTTCCATATTTTAGACAGCACAAACATAGATAGTCCACCATTGCTGGAAATTCTATCAGAACATCGTTGTTCTAGAAGCTAAGCAGGGGTTCTGTTGGAAAAAGAAGAAGCCTGTGTCATTATTTTGAAAATTTCAACCCCATTTTTCTTGAATATATTTTTTCTTCTCTATTTTGTTTTTTCAGGAGAGGGAGACACTTAGAAGAAGGAAGCTGGAGAACGCAATAAAACAAATGGTTAAGCAAGAAGAATTGAAAAGACTTCATAAAGCTCAGGTCAGAATACAAACTTAACATGAGTGAGTGAGCCTGGGGACTGGGACCTGGTAATTGGATTGGGAAGCCCTTTGGGAGTCTGTATTGTATTGGGGGAGATGGGCTGGGAAAAAGGTCAGTCTCTCTTCTGTGAATGACCAGATTTGTGGCCATTCTAAAAATCCTAACTCAATGCTTGGTTGGACTCTGAGGCCTGGAGAGCCCAGGAGTTGAGCTGGCCCCTCCCAGCTGCCTTTCTATCTGCAAACATGTGTCCTGCAAAGTAAGCCTGGAGTGACAGGCTACCCATGGCCTTGGGAACCATCCCAAGCCCTGACTACCACATTGCAGGGACTTAGTTTTGTCCCCTGAGAGGATACAACCTTCCCCTGACTTCCTGACTGTGTCCCTGCTGAACTGACCACTATTAGGAGCTGTCTTTACTCCAAGGTTCGTCAAAAACATGAGCATCCAACATTCCAATATAGATTTCCTCATTTGATTGTTAGTTCTAAACATTCCTGCCCAAATTGGTCTGCCCACTTCTGTCACAGACAGCCAAAGGAAGTAGGAAGTCAAGCATTCTCCATCTCCCTGAGGACCCCAGACTTAGCCTTGAAGAACAGTGGGGTTTTAGGACAGAAGGACTTAGAATGACCATTCGTATTCATGCAGTGTACCCTTATATTCCTTTCTGCAGTTATTCCCTCTGGCCATATAGTTCTGTCGAGGAAGGAAGTCACATTCCTTCACCCTTCAGAGTGACTGACAAGGGAGCCACTCCTGTCACCTAGCGGACAGGGAAAGTCCCTACAAAGTCTCTGTCCACTCCCAACTTCTGAAACAGGTTTCCTTGAAACATTGTAACTTTCCCTTGTGAAAACAAGGTAAGTCTCTATGATATCGATTGGCCGACCCAGCAACCCCCTCCTCGTGTTCTCCCTCCAGACAGTAGGTGGTGATAAGAACCATGATGCCTCTGGAGTCCCCATCTGTTAACGCTCACAGCAGCACTTGTTAGTCTCCAAGATTTTCACCCTTGGTTTCCAAACAACAACCGCTGCCGTAGTCTGTTCAGGCGGCCATAACATCACACAAAATACGTGGCCTAAAAAACAGGAATTTATTACTCATAGTTCTGAAGGCCAGAAGCCCAAGATGGAGGGCCTTCAGGATTGGTTTTTTGTTTGTTTGTTTGTTTGTTTGTTTGTTTTGTTTTGTTTTGTTTTATCGTAGCCTCTCTTCCTGGCCCGGAGACAGCTGCCTTCCTTCTGTGCGCAGGCAGAGAGGGAGATGTCTCTGGTGTCACTGCCTGTTCACAGAAGGTCACCAGTGCCAACGGCATTAGGGGTCTTATGATCTCATTTAACCTTAATTCCTTCCTTAAAGGAATACAGTCGCATTGGGGTTAGGGCTTCAGGACATGAATGTGGGGGGACACAATTCAGACTGTAACAACCACAAAGCCAGAAATGCACTAGAGTCAATCATAAAGTCATTGAAATGCTGCCCTTCCATTAGCGATTCTACGCCACGCCATTGAGAGACGGATTTATAAAAATATAATTGTCTTTAAAAGAGCGGCAGAGGGCACAAAATCACAGGAGTATTTCAGAGAGTCCCCGTCTATTTCAGATTTTAGGTTACACCCCGGGACTTAACCACTCTTAGTCCCTGGCAAGAGGAACCAGGTGGGTACTCAGGCCTGACCCCTGCTCACACCTCTTCACAGGATCAGAGGCCCTTCAGCAATTGTAGTCTGAATGCAGGGGAGACTGAGAAAATGTGGAGCTCAGGAGGAGTGGGGGTGAGACAGAGCTGCAATGGGGTGGAGGAAGAGGGACACACACCTTCTGCCCGCCCAGACAGCTGCCAGTTCCTTTCATTTACCTGTTCTGCCAGGTGTGAAGTCAGTTCTGCCAAGGGCTGTGCCGTCTCGGCAGCATGCTGCTGGAAAGCAGAGAAAATTGATGGGGGGAAAAATGTATATGGGCAGAGGCTGTCCCTTGATTTTCCTTCCTAATACAGACAGGAGAGAAATAGCTGGTAGGGAAAATAAACGGGTAAAAGCAAACCCAGCCGTGACTCCAGACATTAACTAGGGAGGATGTGAGGTTGTCCCCTAGTGGGATAAACATCTTGGGTCTTGTCTTAATCAGCTGCTAGTAAGCCTCCATATGCTCCCATGGTAAGAGGCACCCGGGTGTCAGCCCTGCGGTGCGGTGAAAGAAGGAGTACAATCGATAGCCAAGGACAGGAGTTGGACAAACCGAGCTCAGCGTCTCCTGCTCCAGACAGGCTTCTTGGGAGGTTTCTGCTGGTTCTTGAGAACATGGAAAGCGACCATGCCCTCCATTTGCTCCCAGAGCCTCGTCCTACTCTGAGTAGTAGCTGCCGCTCTGTGTATGCCACGACCATAGTCAGAGTTCAAGGCTTGGAGAGTCCGGGACAGTGAGAACCGCCCACCTACCCCAGCATCCTCTGCCTGAGAGCACATCTGTGTGGTTGGCCTGAAGACGACTGTTCTAATGTCTACTCGGGGGCGGATTGAGCTTACGTCCGGCCTCCTTGCTTTATGTGTTCACTCTAAGCGAGGGAAACATCAAGATCTACGATTTGGAAATTCAGAGGTGGTTACCCGAGGGACATTGCAAGGGATAGGGCCTCTTCTGCTTGAAAACTAAGCGGTAGAGTCAGCCCCCTCATGCGACGCTGCACCTCAAGAGTCCCCATGTGACGTGCAATCCTGACATTGCAGGCCATCCAGAGGCAGCTGGAGGAGGTGGAGGAGCGGCAGAGGGCTTCTGAGATCCAAGGCGTGAGGCTGGAGAAGGCGCTGAGGGGGGAAGCAGGTAGGTGGCCCCGCCGATCGCAGAGGCGGGCCTGGGCCGAGAATGGTGCCGGTCTAACTGAGCCGGCCAAACACTGAGACCTCGTCACTGTTAACGGCACTGTTAACGTGGGCAGGCGGCACTGAGGTCACAGCTGCTCCACATTTCCAAAAACAAACTCATGGTCCAATTTGAAATTCCTAGGGCACTGGTCAGCCCATGGGCCTTGTCCCTGGGTTTCTGGCCCGTCCGGCCTCCCTTATGCAAGTGTGAATGTTCTTTGCAACCCGGGGGTTATGAGAAACTGTTCTGAGATAGTCATGAGAGCTATTTGGGTGTTCAAGCAAAGCGGGGAGCGATTCAAAGCCCGGGCTTGGACTCAAAGTCCTCATCCCTCCCTTTTCTAGCTGTGTACCTTGGGCTGGTCACGTTCTAAACTTTTATGAACTTTCGTTTTCTCCTCTAGAATAGGGATATTTGTGGTTTCCTTTAGAACTGATATAAGGATTAAAGAAGAAATTATATATATAAAAAATATATATGAAGAGGGGCACCTGGGTGGCTCAGTCAGTTAAGCATTGTACTTTAATTTTGGTTCAGGTCATGATCTCATGGTTTGTGAGATCGAGCTCCACATCAGGCTCCAGGCTGACCGTACAGAGCCTGCTTGGGATTCTCTCTCCCCCCCCTTCTCTCTCTGTCCATCCCCTGCTTGCATTTTCTCTCTCTCTCTCTCTCTCTCTCAAAAAAAAAAGTTTAAAAAATTACATATATGAAGATGATAAACTAACATGTTGCCTGATACAAGAAATGGTAACTCTCCCACCAATAGCTTCAGGCCCTTAGATTCAAACAGAATTCATCTGATGAAGACCTACCCTGGGGGAGACATGAAGACAGTGGGTCTATAACGATGAGTATAGCACAGTTTCTGCCTTTGAGAAGTTCATGGTCCATTGAAGGATGCAGACATGTAAATAAATAAACAGCAATACAGGAGGACAAGTCCTGTGATAGGAACAAGCGTTTGGGGAGGGGGGCATGGGGACACGATCACAGGCTTCCTAACTGATCTTGGGGAGAAGGGCATTCAGGCTAATCACCTGGAAGGGGCAATCCATTATGATGAGACCCAGAGGAGGAGTAAGAGTTAACCAGTGAGGTGAGGAGATTGTTCTAGAAGAGGGACATTGCTCCAGGAGACGTGAAGTGCCTCAATGAATACGGAGACAGCAAAGGAGTCCAAGGTGAGGCATGACATAAGACCCCTACATTTTTTGGAAGCCACCCTAGCACTAGTTTTCAGCTAGTGAATTGGAGAGGCCCTTAGAGTTAGTGGGTGGGGGGTGATATTGTCTCCTTCGTTTGGGGGTATGATGTCTTTAGCCTTCTGCATTTCGGGTATAGCCAGACACTGAAAACATATCTCTGCGTACAGTCGTGTAAACATCTTACTTGTTAAACAACATGGCGGAAGTTTAGGCTTTCAGTTCTCTTAAAAGTTCAGCTGTTTGAGAGCGATGGTATCAGCAGGGGCAGACCCAGATTTTGTGAAGCCTGAAGTTTGTGCACAGTCACGCAGGCAAAATTATGAGGGCTGCTCCCACAGCTTTGCAAGGACTCAGCCAAGTGAGGGTCCCTGCAGTGCAAGCGTTAGCACTTGCGTGCGTGGTTAGCTTGTTTCTGAGTCACAGGGAAATGCTGGAGTCTGACTTTATCCCTCTGAGCCCGGTTTACGAAGTGGGAGTGATCATCAGACCTGTTTCTTGGATTTGTGGTAAGGACGGGCTAAAACAGTTTATGAGGAAATCCTAGCACAGGACAGATGATCAGTAAGTATTTGTTCCTTTTCTTTCTAAAACACACCGTGCACTTCCTTGCAATGCACACATCCACCCATGAGGAATAGACTTCATGACACAAATAATAACTGTTTCTTGCTTGCAGTGAGAGACACTGCCTGTCTCTACAGCTGTTTTGGGGACTTGCAGTAAAATGAATTGCCCTTGTTTGACATACCGCCACATTCCCCGTCAAGAAGGCTCTGCACCGCTCTTTGGGAATCCACAGATTTCAGCAAGAGCCTTAGAAATGAAAAGGATAAACCAAGAAAGCTAGAGCATGTTTCAGTTTGCTAGGGAGGCAGTGTGGCATGGTGGGGAAAAGAGAATTATAGGCATCAAAAAGCCCGTGTTCAAATTCTGCTCTGTTGCATTTATGCTGTGTGGCCTTGGGAGAATCACTTAACCTTTCATGCTGCAGATTCCTTATGCCAAAAATGGAGCTAATAATCCTCACACTCCCAGGTCATTCAGGGCATTGGTGGGCAAATTGCCTCTGAGAGTTTCTACCACACTGCAGGCATTCAACGGATGCGACCCGATGTCATTTTTACAAAGTATTCTTAAGTATCCATCTACACACATACACTGTTAAAGAATTGACTCACTCGGGATACCTGAGTGTCTCAATCTGGTTAAGCATCCGACTTCAGCTCTGGTCATAATCTCACGGTGGTCTGTGAGTTCAGGCCCCACGTCAAGCTCTGTGCTGACAGCTCAGAGCCTGGAGCCTGCTTCAGATTCTGTGTCTCCCTCTGTCCTTGCCCCTCCCTTACTCACACTCTGTCTCTCTCTGTCTCTGAAAAATGAATAAACATTAAAAAAATTTTTTTAATTATTAAAACAACAACAAAAAAGAATCGACTCATCTTACTGCTTGAGATTTAAATTCTAGAAACCAAATTTTCATGGCTTCTGAAAATCTCCCTCTCCCTCAAGCTTAAAGAGAGGCTATTTTGAACTATCAGCCAAAGAAAGTCAACTTGTGGTGTTTTCAAAGGTGTGTCAGCCCAGCCAGAAGATAGATTCCCTTCATTCCCTTTACATCCTTAGTAATTGAATTCCCCTGTTCAGTTTATGGGCCTTTTCCCCCTTGATTGTCCTTGTGTGGGTGACAGATACAGATCAACATGGGGCTGGAGGCTGGAAGAGTTAAGTTGAGGAGAGTGGCCCCGAAGGAAACCAAACAGAAGATGTGCAAACCAGGCATCGAAATTAATACACTCTAACTTGTAATAACATTTGTGCAGTAATAATATTCCTTTGCAGTTTAATATTCTATTCAGCCCCTTTAAAAGATTGCCCTGGTGCTTAATGAATGACCAATGCTTATTAGGTTAAGTTGTATTTGAGCTGGCCTGTGCTGCTCTGGTTCAAGTGATTTAATGGGAATTATTTAATAGGTATTATTAGGATAATTAGAAAATGATCACAGTTAGGCAATAATATTGAGCTATGAAGGTTGTGAATAACCAAATTTAGAGACAGGCCTGAAAACATGAGTAGTCTGTGACAGTAATGCAAGGCTCCTCTAATAATTACGTGCGCCAGCCTGAAAGGCTCTTTTGTTCCTAGGAGTTATTCATTAGGCGGGCATTGAATTAGAGGAACATGCGGGGGTGCAGGACGGAGGGCAATGATGGCTGATGAGCAAAATGAAGCTTTGATGAGCTCCTAATTGTCGTGACAACAATTCCTTCTTTCTTTCTTCCCAACAGTCAGAAATAAGCTCCCCCACCCGCAGGAAGGGTTGTTCCCCATTTTGTTTTCAAGGAAGGGGAAACAAAGAAAAACGAAAATCCAGAAATCCACCCTAGATGGCAAGTCATGATGTCCTGTAGGGTGTGTGTTGGGAGGTGGGGAGAAGTGTTATGGATGGATGTCCTTGAGGCATGGATTCCCCTGGTGGTCCTAGGTCCCAGAGTAAAGGACCAGGATATGCAGGGGCCTGATTGCCCTGGGCTCCACCCCCATGAGGAAAACAAGCCAAGCATTGCCAGCCCCTTAGATTCTTCTTGGTCAAGGCACTGTTACCTACTGATTTGTTATCAATGAGGTGGTCCATGTTAAGTGCTAAGGCAATGGAATTTCCCAATTTTGCAGGAGACCACCATTCAGATTAAGATGGTGTGGATAACAGAATCTGTGCTTTCTTTCAACGCCTGGAGGCAGGTGAAATCTGATGAAAACTTGAGAGCAGCTTGGAGGGAGAAAAGATTTGTCCCTAAGGGAGGTATATGGGAATTAACTTTGCCCTCACAGTGTTACCAACTTTTGGGGAAGGTTTACCAGCTGGTTGTCTTCATTGAGCTTCTTGCTTTTTTTTTTTTTTTTTTTTTAAGAGCCAGATGGCTTCCCTTCACAAAGATGGAGTTTACAAAGAAATAGCCGGATGTGTGAGGCTGCCAGTAGGTGGCAGCAGGAGCACATGTTATGACAAGAGAAATTGCAATGAAAACCTAGCCAGGAAGAGGGAAGTAGTTTGGCTTGCACTCTGTGGTTTTTATCTTGGCTGCTGCTGAGGAACAGAAGGAATAATACTTTCCTTGAAAATATAACAATGAGGTGTCCTTAAAAGAACACAGACACTGGAATCAGACACTTGTGAGTTTGAAGCCCGATGCCATTCATAGAAAATGGCCAAGAGTTAACAAGAGTCCAAAGCCGACGGCTAAGCAAGCAAGGAATTTGGATGGGTTTGCCACAAGTCTATGTGCCGCAAGTGAACAGTGAAATCCAGTCCATCAGAGCACGGGAGTGTTTTGCTCACAGCCCAGCAAACGGCAGGAAGGCAGCATGGTACAAGTTGCCCTGGACCCAAGTGTCACCGAGTGACCTGCTAGGCCTAGATGGTAGCTGTGTACCCAGTGGACTGTGCCATGGCTCAGGAGCTCAGGGCAAGGTACATGGCAGCCTTTACAGAAAGCACTGAGCACACCAGCCCCTTTCCCTGGAAGCAAGAAGTTGTATAGCAGTCATGCTGTGGTAGCCTGACCTACTTCTCAGAATCGCCTACTTGGCTGGTTCCAGGAATGTCTCAGGGCTGGAGGATGGTTAGGCCTTGCAGTATGGCACTCCCACCAAAGACATGCCGGGATGCTCGGGGTCGACTGCATATCGCCTTACTCAGCAAATAAAAATCATCCGCTTATTATGGTGTTCATCTCTGCTTCTGGCCTCCGTGGCCACTCTATAGAAAGTGAGTGGCCTTACAACAAAGATGGGCCCACTGAGGGTGAGACTGAGATTCTCTTCCTGAAGAAGCCTTGGGTCCTCTCCACTGCATGGATTCCCGGGGCATGGAGGTCTCAGAGTTATGTGCCCTCGAGCATTGCCTTACACACAAAAATTACCATGAGAGCAGCAAGAAATGCATTTTATATCACAAATTAGTACATGTAAATATATAACTGAAAAATTCATCAGGAAATAATACTGAATTTTGCTATATATAAAAGACTAGTACTTTCCATTCTATTTTACTTTTAGTGCTTATTCTGACCCATAAAGTTAATTTTGCAACCCTCAGATTTAAAAAAATCACGGTCATAATGATTTTACCTGGAAAAACATTTGAAACTAGATTACCAAATGGCCGACTCGGCCAGATGCAGAATGCAGTTCCCAAGAAGCACGGAGCAGCAGAACTGTGGACTAGATACTACAAAAGCCCGTTCACTACAACAAGTATACTTTCAAAAACATTGCTAGGCTCTCTCACGTAAGTGAGGTAAGCCTCTCAGGGCCAAGAAGGACAAGGATGAGAAGAAGAAAAGTATGCTGAAACTTCCATGTGCCGGGAAGGGAGGAAGCATCAAAAAGAAATCCAGTGTTGCCTTGAGGATAAATATCAGTGGTTTTAATGGCTAAGCCTTGGGACTAAAGAAAAGTAGGGAAGCTAACCTCAAAGTATCCTGCATTGTGCCAGTTCTTTTAACTCCCTGGAAAACAAGTATAGATGCTCTATGAAAGAAACCATGCTTCAGTTGATGCTCTCAGGCTTCAGACAAATTAAGTTCAACAAATCATTAAATGATAAAAATAAGTAATCGTCCAAAACACAAGGAAGTAAGCCACTAAGAATGGCAAAAACAAGTTTCAATGGCCAAGAACTTCCACTATATTAATTATTACATACAGAATATACTATGTCTATATGTCAAACATTTACAGAAATAGACTACACATAAAAATGAGCAAGCAAAACCAAAAAACACTACCAAAGTGAACAGACAACACCACCTTCAGCCTGACCAACCGTAAGCGCAGTCAAACTTAACATCATAAGCTTCCTGCTGTGATGTACCAAGAAAGACGCATCATCACTTATGCAGCAGAAATGCTCAACTTGAATTTAATAATAAGAATAAAATCCGACGATTGCAGAGTAAGAGACAATCTGCAAAATAACTGGCAAATATCAATGCCATAAAAAAGGGGAGGGGTGGAATCTAGGAACTGTTCTAGATAAAAGGAGACTAAAGGAACATAACAACTAAATATAGTGCTTAATCCTTTAGGTTTAATTTTTGTCAAATAAAAAGTTGAGGGGAAAATGGCTAGGCTTTTTTTTTTAAATAATGAAATGAAGAGCCTGGAAATGAAAAATGCATTCATTGAAATTAAAAACTCGATGAAAGTACTAAATAGCAGTTTGGACACAGCAGTAGAGAGAATTAGTGAATTGGACAATATATCTGAGGAAATGAACCAAAATGCAGCACAGAGAGAAAAAGAGATGGAAAATATAAAGGCGTAGTTTGTAGCCATAGAAAATAAAATGAGAAGATCTGGTATATGTTCAATTGGAGTCCTGGAAGGAGAGAACAGAGAAAATTGAAGTTGTGTATCATTTGGAGAGGTAATGGATGAGACATGATAGCAAAGCACTTAGAAAGGGTCTGGGGCCCAACGAGTGGTTTATAAGTGTTAGCTTTCTTTTTTCCCAAATGAGTGAAAGACGTGAATCTACAGAGATTCCAGGATACAGAAATTAGGATAAATTTGAAATATGTCCACCCTTACTTGGCACAATGAGTGAAAATGTAGAACATTGAGGACAGAGATGATGTTAAAGTGGACAAAGAGTAAAGATAAGTCACCTTAAAAGGGAAAAAAATTTTTACTAACAGCCCTGTTCTCAAAAGCAGTAATGGATGTTACAAAACAGGGAAGTAATAGTGTCAAACAGCTGAAAAAAATAACTCTCAAGCTAGAATAGTGTATAGAGAAAAAAAAGGTATTTCAAGAATAAGTGCACAATAAAGACGTATTAATTTTTTCTCGAATAGAGTTAACTATGTATAAACAAATTCCTATAGGGGGGAAAAAGATACACAGAAGGACAATCTATAATATGAAAGAAGAAATGGTGAATAAAAAAATAATATAAACATGCAAGTAAATCATTGTCAATATAAAATAATATGGATTTTTATTTTCATGTATTTATTTTTAAAGTTTATTTATTTTGAGAGAGAGAGCACAAGTAGGGGAGGGAAAGAGAGACAAATAGAGAGAATCCCAAGCAGGCCCTGTATTGTCAGCATGGAGCCTGAAGCAAAGGCTTGAATTCACGAACCGCAAGATCATGACCTGAGTGGAAACTGAGTGGTATGCGTAACCAACTGAGCCACGCAGGCACCCCCACATAATATGGATTTTTAAAACATAGAACTGAAGCACTGGACTAAAATAGAGGTTAAGTTTGGAGTTGAATGATTGGAAGTCAAGAGTTCCAGGGCCCTTATGTTGTTTAAAAGAAGGCTAAGATATTAAGTTTAGGCTGTTAAGGTATTAAAAACACCTATTTATGTTTTAAATGTAGTCACCCAAAACAATAGAAGTAAAATGTATAACATCCAAATCTGTGGAGGAAACAAATAATATTAATATTAATATTAATATTAATATTAATATTATTTATATTAATTATATATAATATAATTATATATAAATGTATATTAATATTATTTATAATAAATAATAATCAGCCAAACAAAAATCCCAACTCAATTCTAAATAAAAATAAAAGAGTATTCTAAAAGGATAAAAAGCACAAAGTAAGACATAGACACAAGTCAAATATGTCAGTAATCATCATGAAAGTTAATGAACCAGACAGTGACATGCTGTTTAGCAAATCTGCATAAAACATTAATACACAAAAAGTTTTAAAGTAAAAGGATGGCAAAATATATGCTAATTAAATGAAGCTGGAGGTAATGCATTGTGTTTAAAATCCTCCACAAAAAAATATTTAAGAAATGAGAAAAAAACTGGAGGTAATTATATTAAAAGCAGATAAAATAGCCTTTAATACCACAATGATGATTAGGAATAAACAGGGTTACAGCATAATTTTTAAATGATCAACTTACTAAGAAGATATCACAGTTTTAGATGAGTATGTGCTGACTCTAGCAGGCTCAAACTATATAAAACAAAAAATTATAAACTACAGGGAGTAATTTCTGCTACCGTGGCAGGAGATTTTAGTATATCTTTTAATGATTGTCAAGCAGACAAAATATTAGCACAAATGTGAACAATGTAACTAATAACCTTAATTTAAAAGACATTTATAAAACCCTGTACCTCCATATTAGAGAATAGTATATTCTTCTCAAGCTCACATGTGATTTATAAAAATTAACTCTATTAGTTGATAAATCTCAGAGAACCTAAATTATACAGACCTCTTTCTTTTAAAAAAAAATTTTTTTAATGTTTATTTTTGAGAGAGAGATTGCAAGTGGGGAAGAGATAAATGGAAAGGAGACACAGAATCCCAGGCAGGCTTCAGGCTCTGAGCTGTCAGTACAGAGCCCGACGCAGGGCTCTAACTCATGAACCCTGAGATCATGACCTGAGCTGAAGTCGAACTCCCAACCAACTAAGCCACCCAGATGCCCCTATACAGAACACATTCTAAAGTACAATGTACTTAATTTATAAGTCAATAGCCAACAAATATTTTTTTTAAACCATGCATCTAGGAAGTTAAAAGATAAATTTCTCATGGATCAAAGAAAAAAATCAAATGGACATTTCTAAAAATACGTGGAAATTTAAAATGTACTAAATATGAAAAGGAAAACCAGTAGATCAAAACTCAGAGGTGCAGTGAAAGTGGTGTGGAGAGGTATTGCCCTAAATACTCCTTTTAGAAAAGAAGAAAGGCTGAAAATTAATGAGTTAAGTGTCCAACTTAATTTAAAAAAAGAAAAGGAAGCCTAATAAAGAAGATAATAAGCAGAAGTAAATGAAATAGAGAGTCATAACAACATGGAGAGGATCAAGCAAGCCAAATGTTGGTTCTTTGAAAAGACTAATGAAAAACTAGAAGCAATGATATTAAATTGATTTTTAAAAATAAAATAGAGGTGCCTGGCAGGCTCAGTCCATTGAGCATCCAACTCTTGGTTTCAGCTCAGGTCATGATCCCAGGGTGGTGACATCAAGCCCCACACTGGGCTCTGTGGTGACAACGCAGAGCCTGCTTGGGCTTCTCCCTCTCCCTCTGCCCCTCCCCCCCCCCCTTGCTTGCTCTTGAAAACATAAAATAAAACAGAAGATAGAAATAAATAAATTAGGAATGAGAAGGGCAAACAGAACCACAGATATAGCAGATTCCCCCAAAAATAAAAGAATATAATGAATATTTAATGCAATGCAATTAATTTTAAAATTTGGCAATCTAAGGGTGATTTAACAATCACCACATTAAGAAATGAAAGAGGGAAACCATATGGTCTTTTCAGTATAAGAAGAAGATATCATTTGACAAAATTCAACACTTGGGACAAAAACTTTCAACAAAAAAGGATTAGAACAGGATAGAATGTTCTTAGTTTGAAGAATATCTTCCAAGATGCTGCAGCAAATATCACTGTCGGATGGTAAAATATTAGTAGCATTTCTTTAAAAATCAGAAATAACAGAAGAAGGCCTACCATTACCTCTTATATTCAACATTGTACAGGGAACCCTAGCCAGTGCAGTAAGACAAGGAAAAAATGGCATAAGGTTTGGAAAGGAAGAAACAAATTTGTGTTGTTTCTCGATGATAGAATCATCCATGTGAAAAGCATCCCAAATTGCACAAATAAATTATTAAAAATAAGAAGAGCCTATATGACAGTGATTGGGTATAAGCTTAAAATAGAAAAAGCAATTGCATTCCTAGATCTCAGCATAAAGCAATTAAAAAATGAAAGAAAAAAGATGCCCTTACATTAGCATAAAAACATATGGCACCTAGGAGTAAATCAAACAAAAAATGTATACAACCTTTATGGAGCCAATTTTAATCCTTCACTGAAAACGACCAAGAGACTCAAACATAATTTCACATATACAAAAACCTGATTTAAGCCTACAGTAGCATGCAGATATATAGAAATAAGTGATTCTCAGACAAGTAATTTTCAACAGAGGAAAAAAATTGAGCCTTACATCATCCAAACAAACCAATTTCATAAAGATTAAAGTTTTTAAAATTAATTTTAGTTAATTTTTTAATGTTTATTTTAGAGAGAGAGAGAGACAGAGCAAGTGGGGGAGGGGCAGAGAGAGAGGGAGACACAGAATCTGAAGCAGGCTCCAGGCTCTGAGCTGTCAGCACAGAGCCTGACACAGGGCTCGAACCCACAAACTGTGAGATAGTGACCTGAGCCGACTGAGCCACCCAGGTGCCCCCAAAGATTTTAATATGAAAAATGAAACTTGAAAAGTTAAGAAGAATCTTTTTGACCTCAAGCTGGTAGTCTGTAGACACTATAAGGGAAAAGATAAGCCACTAATTCAGAAAATACATTTGCAACAAATATAACCAAAAAAGAATCAGTATTCCAGAATATGTGAAGAACCCTTAAAAATCAATAAGAAATAGGAAAGCAAATGTTTGCCTTTATAAAAATAGGCAAATAATAAAAACATATCATGCTCATTAGTAATCAGGAAAATGCAAATACAATGAGAAACTCTTTCAAACTATTAAATTACCAAAATTTATAAAACTTGATAATACTAAGTATGTGGCAAGGTTAAGAAACAAGGGGTACTTTTATTCAATGTTAGTGGGAGTGTAAACAGTCATAGCTCTTTGGAAAATGCTTTGGCTTTCTGTTTTCTGTGAAACTGACCATTTGCATACCATACTAAGGAATTTTATTCGTCAGTGTGTATTCCAGAGCAAAACATGGAGAGGGACTTAGACAGCAATCAACAGGAAAATGGGTCAATTACGGTATGTTCAAAGATCCCCCAAAGTGATTTTGACTCTTGAGGAAAGACAGATTCTAAAAAAAAAAAAATTGTTGTAAATTATTCCATTGAAAGAAAGGAAATTGAATGGAATGATTCCATTCAACTCATGTTTATTGAGTATTGTGCCAATAGAAGTCAGTGTGGCTGCACAGGTTACTCTCTCATGGACCACATTTTAGAAGGTCACATAAGAGAGATTAAAAAGGGCGCATGTAATGTAGGATTAAAGTGGGTATCATGCAGCAAAGAGGCTCACTCTGAAAAAAAAAAAAGGATACTCTAAAGACAGCAAAATAGTGCCTTTAAAGCTGTTTCTTTTGGATTGAGAACAAGGAAAGGAGAGACCCAGGCAGATGGTGTAATGTTACAGGATGAAAAAAGACAACTCTTTTCCAACTCTCAGCATTTATGTTTTCTTTATCAAGGAAAATAGTCCTCCATCTAGAAATGTTAAACACATCTAGAAGAGGGAGTTGAATCTGAAAGAGAAATCTAGGTGAGAAAAATGAGAGAGCAATGAATTTAGGTTTCTTTCACGGAGAACGATGGCACGTATACTAGTCTTGTTGGGTGTGGCGTTCCTCAACCAGAATTTGTTGAATGAACCAAATTAACCAGTTATTTCAACATGGCTAGATATAACCTCAGTCTTTGAAAACTCATGGCGAATTCCAGAACCAAAGACTAAAGGCCAGTCTATTTTCTGTGTTTCACTTCACACGGGAAAGAAAGAGGAATTCTGATCCTTGTCAAGATTCTAGGAAGGATTATTAAAGAAACTGTGAATATTTAGAAAGAAACTTAGTGATTATGAGAAGCCACTGGTGTTTACTGAGAAGCTGTGAACAACAAATGTCATTTCCTTTTCTGGGTGGAGCTGTGAGGTTTGTAGTGCCAGTGGACACGGCAGACGTTGTGAAGCTTGATTTCAGGAAATTATTTTACCGAGGCTTCCTGTAACAGCCTCATGGACAAAATATAGAAATGTGTGCTGGGTGATAGAGTGCATTTAGAGTCTGTAGAACAGCCTCACCCAAAGCCTGAGCAGGGTCCCTAATGATGGGCCAGATGGCTCTGTTCTTGGTCCAGTCCCATCTGACATTTTGGTTTTCAATATTGCATAAAGGTCCAGGATGCCCATTTATCAATACTGCAGAAACCCCAAAGCTAGAACTGTGTCGCTGGAGGAAATATTCGAAAGATTTCCCCATGATGGAACAAAATAAACAAGATGATAGTTAACAAGATACATATACAGTCTTGCATTAGGTTAAGGAAAGGCTGAGTTGCACAAACAGAGCATGAAGTCGTCAGACTTCACCAACACTCGTGTGGAAAGGCCACGCTCGTTTGCAAGGTAGGAAGAGCCCGGTGAAGACACAGCTGCCAAAAGACCTCAGCAACCCCAGGGCTCAGACAAAGGTGCAAGAAGATCTCTCCCCTCTGAACTGTTGGTATTTTGTTTGATTCTGGACTGTCTTCAGGTTGCATCCTGGAACACCAGAGGGCAAGTGGAGGTGGGCAGCCCTCTTGTGACACAATGACAAATGACCTAGGGGTGTTGACTCTGACAAAAGAACACTCTGAATGCCTTCTGAGTGTTAAGTGTTCTCTGTTTTCCCATGGAGGCAAAACTGGACTTGGCAGCTGGCGGCCAGCCCATCAAAGGCCAATGGAAAGAAGTTTTCTATACTTGGAGTACAGAGCCCCGCAGGGATTTCCACCATCACATGGAGAGTTATCACAGAGGCTGGAGAGGGAAGAAGGTAGAGGGAATCCCCGGAACAGATTACCCGTGAAGGTTCTTTCATCGCTTATGTCATATGATTTGAATAATGACCATTACCATTTATTGAACTTAAACTGCGTACCAGGGCTGGGTTAAGGTCTATTGTGTACACAGTCAATCCCACTGTATCTTCATAACAGATGAGGAGACTGAGGCTCAGGGAGGCTACAGTATGTGTTCTTAGCCCACATGGTAGGAGGTGCAAGAGTGGAAGTTTGATCCCAAGTGTAAAGTAACTTTTATGCTATAGATGATCTCTGGTCTATATACCTTATTCTTTCATTCCTGTCTGTGTGGCCATAGCAAGGGGCACATTATCTTCTATTTGGCTGTGCGGTGTTGGCCTTCCCCACTGAACTGCAAGGTCCCAGTTGCCTGTCATCCAAGAAACCTAAGGAAGAGTAACGTTTGGCTATTTCTCTCCCCCCCCCCCTTTTAATCCTTCCTGATTAAAACTTCACTTAGATCATCCTACTCAACCACTTTTAGTGTCCTTTTGTGTTCTACAGCATAAAGTACAAGAGTCTTAGCATGACGTTCAGGGACCTCTAGGACAAGATCCTCATACACTCCCAGACCTCACCCTCCGCCCCACCATGCCCCTTTAGGCCTGCCTGATCTCTGTCTCTACCACTTTCTGTTCCATCCCCTTGTCTTTGCTGACATTGTGTCTTCTTGGAAATGTCCTCTCCCATCCTCATTAGTTCCTCTCCAAGTGTTATCCATTCTTCAACACCCCAGTTCAAGCACCACACTTCTTGGAAAGCCAACCTCACATCCTGACCGGGAAAACCCTCCCCTCTCTACATTCCCAGAGTGCTTTTATGCTGCTTAGTTGTGGTTAAGAGTTTTCTAATGTTCTATTTTATTCTGGCTCTTTAAATCCATCTGCTCCAGAAGATTCTCTAGAAAAAATAATAAAGAGAGATGGCAGGCCTTATGCTTTACTATCTCCAAATTTCTCATCACATGTAGCATTATCTGTCACTGTATCCCCATTACCCAAAGCACTACCCAATACCTATTCAATAAGTAGGTGTTATTGGATGAGCAAATGAATTTATGCATGAAGGGACAAATGGATGCATTCATCAGAAGTCTAGATCTGCCTTGTGGTACCAATTTCCCCTAAATTGTGTAATTTGGTGCATTACACATGAATCTCTCTGGACCCAAATGTCCATATCAACAAAAAGGTGGTTAAGAAGACAGGGAGGAAAGGGAACTCATTTTTATGAATGACTTGTTACAAGCAGGGCAACGTGTCAGGCGTGTTACTTGCCCTACAAGCCTATGAGAAGGAGGGAAGGAGTGAGGGGGAGTGGGGAGTGATACAAAGAAGTGAAAAGCTCAGGACAAAGCTCACTAGGGTTCAAGCCCTGGTTCTGCCACGTAATAACTGTGAGCTTGGGAAAATTGAGCTTTTAGACCTCTGTTTTCTCCAGCTATCAAGTGGTGATTATAAAAGAATCTACTGGTGAGTTTCTTATGAGGTTTAAATGAGATGTCCCATATATTGAGGTTCCTGGGTGGCTCAGTCAGTTGGGTACCTGGCTTCAGCTCAGGTCATGATCTCGCAGTTTGTGGGTTTGAGCCCCACGTTGGGCGCCGTGCTGACAGCTCAGAGCCTGGAGCCTGCTTTGGATTCTGTGTCTCCTCTCTCTCTCTCTCTCTCTCTCTCTCTCTCTCTCTCTCTCTCCCCCTCCTCTGCTTCCTTTCTGTCTCTCTCTCAAAAATAAATTAAAAAACATTAAAAAAATAAAAAAATAAATGAGATGTCCCATATAATGCACAGAGCCCACTGACTGGCATGTAATCATCAGTCATAATATGGCATAATAAATAGTAGCTTCTTACTACTCTATTATTTGTGTGTCTTTTTAAAATATTTTTTTAATGTTTATTCTTGAGAGAGAGAGGGAGAGAGAGAGAGAGAGACAGTGGAAGAGGGGCAGAGAGAGAGAGAGAGACACAGAATCCAAAGCAGGCTCCAGGCTCTGAGCAGTCAGCACAGAGCCTGACACAGGGCTCGAGCCCACAAATCGGGAGATCATGACTTGAGCCAAAGTTGGACGCTGAACCGATTGAGCCACCCAGGCGCCCCTCCTTGTGTGTCTTATTGTTCATTTTAACCAATTAAGAAGCAAAGGCTCAAGGTCACACATATGTTTTGTCTGCACTATTTTCCCCTCTGCCTATGGGATACTCCAGTATAAATCCTTCTAGAATGGCCATGAGCCACAATACAGCCTGTGTTCTCATTTCAGGGTGAAATACTAAAAAACCATCTCCATGTTCCTGCTTCTCAAATATGCTTAGATTTTTAGCATTTTATTATGTAAACATTTGACATCTAACATTGTGCATCCAAAAGCAGCATCAGTTTTTCTCATGGTAATTCTTATGTTTAATAAAGGTCATAATCTAGGGGTGCCTGGGTGGCTCAGTTGGTTAAGCGACCGACTTTGGCTCAGGTCATGATCTTGCGGTTTGTGGGTTCGAGCCCCACATCAGGCTCTGTGCTGACAGCTCAGAGCCTGGATCTTGCTTCAGATTCTGTTTCTCCTTCCTCTCTGCCCCTCCCCTACTCATTCTTTCTCCCTCCCTCCCCCTCTCTCTCTCTCCCTCTCTCTCTCTCTCTAAAATCGACATTAAAAAAAATAAAATAAAGGTCATAACCTAAGTTATAAGAAGATATGAATAGAACTTTCCCAGTGAGACTCAAAACTAGTAACTTTTTTCCCCATCATTTGGCTTTTCTTTGTGTAAAAAATTAAGATGCCAGTCACCACTCCTCTATAATTAAATGTGGTGTGAGCTTCTCTGCCCCATGAAGGGAGCCACACCTCACCTGAGCACCCAGTAATCATTGGATTTGGGGAAGGAGAAGGAGGAAGAGATAGTAACCAGCAGAGTTACTAAGGTTTTCTTTGGTGGAGATTTTGATGCATCAACATACAGAAGTTTGGGGCCCCTGAGTGGCTTAGTAGGTTAAGCGTCCAACTTCAGCTCAGGTCATGATCTCACGGTCTGTGAGTTCGAGCCCTGCGTCAGGCCCTGTGCTGACAGCTCAGAGCCTGGAGCCTGCTTCAGATTCTGGGTCCTCTCTCTCTTTGCCCCTCCCCTGCTCAAAAAGAAATAAATATTAAAACAATTTTTGTTAAAACATACAGAAGTTTTACCAGTAGACAGGAGAAGTTTCATTTATGGCAGGACATTATCGAGATTATATGAACCTTGGAGCTGAAGTATTCATGCCCTAAATGTCCAAGAGGACGGCCCCCAGAGCATGCACAGGTGGGTTTTATTTTTCACGCCTGCAACCTGAGGCATCAACAGGCCATCAGGGGGGCTGCTGCCTGTTGAGACTTTTTCTGCTACAAACATGGCCCACCAAAGTAGCTTCTAAGCAGGTTGATCATGGGGAGAAAAATGCCAATCTAACCCATTTGCCGCTGATTTCTTAAGCAGATTCAGGCACACAAGATGAAGCACAGCTTTTGCAGGAATGGTTTAAGCTGGTTCTGGAGAAGAATAAATTAATGCGATATGAGTCGGAGCTACTGATCATGTAAGTAAGGCAACACAGATAACAGCGAGTCCTAAAAGCAAAGGGGGTGGGAGTGGGGTGGCTCACCCTCCCAGGTTGAAGTCCCAGGAATTTTTCTCCTTGTGCATACAGAATCGTGATTGAGGCAAATTGATATTTGGTGCCTTGCATATCATGCTGGCATTAGTGCAGAGAATCTTCAGTTGTCTGTTCCCTCTGTGGAGTCCTATGGCTAAAACAGACCTCAAGTGATGGGTCTGGAGCTAGAGGGCATTTGGATAAGGTATTTTCAATCCATCCTTGTCCCCGAGACCAGTGGGGGAGGGGGGCCACCTGCAGTCACACACCTGCAATAGGGAAGCTTATGTCTGGGAAGAGGCTGGGGAGATCTGCCTGGCCACTTCCTTGTGGCTTTAACATACAAGGACTGTGACCTCCCTGGCTGTCTTCTCTGAATAAGAGAGCAGCCTGGTGGGAGAACCAGAAAGTAGAGGTGGATGTCATCGTACTCTGAAAGAGTTGAAGGTCACTCAGCGTGTGGACATATCTTTTGGGGGTAACCATTCAACCCACTGCACTAACCAGACCCCAGAATTAGACATACTCATCTATGTAGTTACAGAAAGTAATGGACCCACTTGCTTCTTGGGGGCAAGACTTTTACCCTAGACCAATGTATCTCAACTGGGGGCAATTTTGCCCCCCCGAGGATATTCAACAATGTCTGGAGGCATTTTTGGTTGTCATACCTAGGAGGTGCTACCTGTGTCTAGTGAGTAGAGGCCAAGAGTGGTACTTAACATCCCACAATGCACAGGATGCCCTGTCTCCCCCCACCAACTATTGAAGTAAAATGCCCATAGCATCAAGATTGGGAAATCTTGCCATAGACCTATGGCAAGGCTCAGAGTAATCAAGAACACAGGTCTGCTGCAGGCAGGCTAGTCCCAGGAGAAAAAGGGTGTGAGCTAAGTTCACCTAGTCTCTTCCCAGATTTACCTCTCCCAGGTTGAGAGTGAGTAGGAGTGGAGACTGGGGAAGGAGACTAAGAGTTCTACTCATTGAGCTTCAGGGACATGGAAGGAAAGTCCGGGAAGAAAGCATCCTCCTTAGTAACTATTTTTTCTGTCACTATTTTTTAAGTTGATACACATGCTGAGACTCAGAGCAACACTTATCCATGCCCGCCTGACTGCAAAGCCTTTTTTCTCCAATCATACCGTCTGCCTGTAGACCAGATCTGAAGTACAAAGTTCATTCAACAAAAATGTATCCAACACATTCTGTGTGCCAGGAACTGCTGGGTAATATGGAAATAAAAATGAGTGACACCACAGTCCCTATTTTCGAGGATCTCATGATTTTAGGGGAGAAAGACGTGCTAACACATAGCATGCTAGCAATAAGAAAACATGGCAAAAGCTCCATGGAAGTTTGTAGAAGGAGCATTCGGTGCATGGGCTCTACCTGTGAGAGTCTGAAAGTCAATGACGGCTGCTGTTACTGCTTAGTGACCAGCTTCCCTAGTTAGTCTGCTGCCAGGGGGAACCTTCGGCTCCAAAAGAGGCCAGAGGGAAGCTCAGGCAGGTGAGCTAGACAAAAGCAGGAATGGTTTAAGCTGCTAAAGGATAGGTTTTAGTTTAGAGAAAAGACCTGGTTGAACAGAGAGAACCATCTTGGGTAACTGACTTGGGTGCTTTGGGAAAGCAGATACCAAGACAAGATTGGAAGTCCAAGAAATGTACTGGGATAAAGGGAAATAGGAGGGGGAGTAAGAGGCAAGTCTACAGACCCTCTTCGGTCCTGATACCTGTGAAAGGAGAAGGGGAGGAAAGGGAATTGAACAGAGGAACCTGAGATGGCCCTGTAGCCCTGAGAACATCTTAGCCAGGCCACAGGGAGAACCAGAGCTGAGATGCCATCAGAGGAGTCCAACTCCAGTACCACCGCTGTGCTCTGACATTGGCTGGGAGCTGCCTGGGGACAGTGTGGCCACAACATGACACTGAGTGGATTCTGCCTCAGCAGTCAGCTTGCTGTACTCTGCCCAGAAAGTTCTCTCTTAAAGGAAGGCTTGAGTGGTACACTTCCATTGGCTATCAGAGCGGGCCAAGAGAAGTTCAGGGTCAATAACAAAAGGCAGAATATTGAACATGGCAGGGACCTTGACCCAAGTAGTAGTAAAAATAAAGGCAGCAACGACAGGGCATAGCAAAGTGTAGCAGATACCCATGCACGCCGTGGGTAGGGTGCAAGTGAAGGCCCCATGATGTCAAACCCAGGGGCCTATTCTCAGCCCTCACCCTCTTCAATGTCTCTGTAGCAATGAATCCCCTCGACCTCTCTCTTCTCTCTCAAAACTTTCTCCTCCTGGTTTCTGTGATGCTGAATTTCTTGTTTTAATTGCTTCTCAAAGTTTTGATTGCTTCCTCCCTGGTGACATCTGTTTTGTTTGACTTCCAAATGTGGGCATTTCCAACCTCGTTGTCTTCAAATTTTTCTTTCTCTGTAGTCTTCCTCTGAGGGATCACATGACTTCACCCACCCTCTCTGATCCCTGTGACCTCTGTTTGTGGTCCTCATTCTCCTGAGAACTCCAGAGTTGGGTTCCCAAAGCTCTGGGGAACCTCCACATTACACATGGCCTAGCATGTGGGTGCCTTGCATACACGAGGGATACACAGGGAATAGCCCCAGGCGTTGAAAGGTTGAGAAGTTCCAAACTGACCTTTACCAAGAACTAACTTCTCTTCTTGACTTTGCTGCTCCTATTGGTGGAAACACAGAGACCCCAAGCGTCCCTGATCCCTCTTTCCACATCTCCTACAACCAGATGGACAGCGTCTGAATTTTATTGCCTCCACATGGACACAATGGCTCTCTCCTGCCTCCTCTTCCTTGTTTTGCTCTTTATCACAATCAGGGATTTGGGAGTTGTTAGAGGTGATACTTGAAGTCCCTTTGCCCCTAAAAGAGAAAAGATTTTCAGATTGTCATTGCTTCTCTCCTGGATTATACTAGTCGTTTCTTGATGATGCATCCCCAAAGGGCGGCCTGAGTGGCCTTCCAAACACCCACTGAGATCACATCACAACCTTCAGCGGCTCCATGGTCTTTCCAGTTCAGCATATCCCAGCAGTCCTTCTGGGCTCCTTCAGTGACCCCAGCAGTAGCAGAACTTTCCGTTTAGAGATATTCCAAGACCTCAGTTTTAATGAGAAAAAAAAAAAAAAAAAAAAAAAGGCAGTAGCTGTAGTCAGTGAGCTTCTGTTTCTAGGCAGATCGTCAGTTTTTACAAGGTCTGAACATTTTCTCATCTCCAGGGCCCAAGAATTAGAACTGGAAGATCATCAAAGCAGACTGGAACAGACATTAAGAGAAAAAATGCTCAAGGAGGGTGAGTACGATGACATGTTTGGGGGCCCTTGTTAAAGACATTTTTCCCCCGAGAGGCACTTGCACAGAGCACCCTGCAAATCCCAGAGTGGGACGCTCTTCCTGTCTTGTGCAAGCAGCCTGGAGGCAGAACGGGAGGCTGGACGGGTGGAAACTCACCACCCGCCCAGCAAGTCGCTTCTGGCTTTGTTCACCTGGGCTATGAGGGCAGCAGTTTACTCCATCCCATGAGCTAACAGAGCAAAATCACTCATTCGCTTTCCCATTTATTCAGTTAAGGAGTATTTGCTGAGAGTCTAGGGGGGCCCTGGCAATAGAAGAAGAGCACCCCTGCCTTGTGGTCTCACCGGGGAGGCCAACATGCAAACTGGTGTTTGTAGTACAATGAGATGAAGGCCAGGACAGAGATGCTTTGGGAACACCAAGGAAGGCGGGCCTAGTTCTGCCAGGCACCATAGATGTACAGGAAACACCCTTCCCAGCACAGGCCGGACCAGGTCAACACAAATGAGAAAATAATTTCCACCATAAAGGAGGGAAAGCTGACATAAATTCAATTCACATGCTATACTGATTTATGCATTCATTGGTTCCAGCCCAGTAAGACACCGTTTTGTGGCTGTGTGTTCATGGGACCAGATCCACGCATGGCTTTCCTACACTTAGGCCTAGGTCTAAAAGGACAAGTTCAACAATTTCTTTACACCTCATGGACCAAACATACTTACCTATGGGGTTGCCTGGTACAGGGCAAGCACCTGACATATTAGACGTCATCTTTATGATTGTTTTTACTTAGGCATTTTATCCCCATTTTACAGTTTAGAAAACTGAGTCTCGGAACTTAAAAAGTATGTTCGAGGTAAGTAGTGAGAGGACTAAGATTCAGGCACAGACTACTAAAGAGGGTCTCCTATTCCTTCCCACGTAGTAATGATTTGTGGACTTTCTTTATAGCAACAAAAAATTCTATTTCTAGCAAAATCTTTCTAGGGCTGCACTGTATAGAACAGATAAAAGTCATTTTTATTCGTCAGAGGGCTCGCATGAGTCCGTTGATGACAAGCCAACATTGAGGGAGGAATGTTTTATTTTTCTGTGTTGATTATCAAATAAGGAGCAACGACACTGGAATATACCCAGATTAACAGATCATAGAAGGAGTAGGAGTAAGATGGGTGAGAAGTCAGGGTGCTCTGGGTTTTCTTCCTCCCTCAAACACAGCTATGTTGAGGTCAGATGATTTGGAACAACCAGGAAATTGATCTATGGAGTGTCAGAAGGATCTCCATGATTGGAGGGAGACAGCGTGCCAGGTACAAGGTGCATGGACATGAACTTGGGGAGAGAGAAACAGCAGTGCCACAGAAGAGAGGGAACCCTTTCCATGGAGAGACAAAGGGAAAGAAAGAGAGAGGGGTTGAGAGAGTGCGGCATCAGGTTTGCACAGGAGGAAAACCGCTCTGGACCAGGGACTGGGGAACAAGAAGTACTAAGTATAGCAGGGTTTTGGTTTTTTTTATTTTATTTTATTTAAATCCAAGTTAGTTAACATATAGTGTAAAAATAGTTCAGGAGTAGAATGTGGTGATTTGTCACTTACATATAATACCCAGTGCTCATCCCAGCAAGTGCCCTCCTTAATGCCCATCACCCATCTAGCCCAACAATGTGGATGGAACTGGAGTGTATTATTTATGCTAAGCAAAATAGGTCAGTCAGAGAAAGACAGAAATCATATGATTTCACTAATAGGTGGAATTTAAGAAACGCAACAGATGAACATAGGGGAAGGGAAGGCAAAATAAGATAAAAACAGATAAAAACCATAAGAGACTCTTAAATACAGAGAACAAACTGAGAGTTGCTGGAGGGGAGGTCGGGGGGATGGGCTAAATGGGTGATGGGCATTAAGGAGGGCACCTGTTGGGATGAGCACTGGGTATTATATGTAAGTGACGAATCACTATATTCTACTTCTGAAACCAATACTACACTAACCTGGATTTAAATAAGTTCATTAAAAAATAAATTAATTAAAAAGAAAAAACCATAGAGCATAATATCTGATTTATACATCAAATAAAAATTTCAGTTTGCTCTGTTTCTGGATGGTAAAATAAAAACCACCAACAGTCCCCATTAGCCACCTTTGAACCTTTTTTTTTTTTTTAAGTTTTACTAAGGAGTGAGGATCATACATTTCTTCATTCCCCTTAGCCGATCTTCCATAAAAGCTCTAGCCCACTAGTTAGCAAGAGAGGGAAAAAAAAAAGAAAAAAGAACTTTATTTATCCCTCTCTAGTAGACTCGGTCTGATGCAATAAGTTTAACAATCCCTGTAGAAATGCTTAGTCTCTTTGGGATGAAAATGTTCAGCCTTGGAGATGGCCAGCTTTTCCTTCTGCTTTCCTCCCTAAGGACGGGTAGTAGGGAGAGGCAGGTTTTGTGACTCCGCAGCAGTAGGTATCTGGGTTGGTTGCTCTGATTCACTGAGTCCCCACCCAGCTGTGTCCCATCATCCGGCTGCCACTCTCTCTGCTGGCATTTGCAAGCTGAGGTGTATGGCTGGCATCGTCCATAGCCTGGCCACTCCTCAGCATGCCTGGAGCCTGGTGGCAGTCCCTGGCTTTCTCAGGCACACCTCAGCACATCCTCCATTCAGCTTGTCCAGACAGACTCCACCGTGGGACCACGTCACTCCTCATCGCGGGGGAGCCCTCTGGGAGGCTCACTGGCCAGCTACCTTTGGTAGCTCTAGGGCTGGTGGGCATTCTTAAGCCCCATGGCTGCCACACACAGCAGATTGAGATCTGGGGAGCCACACTCAGACCCTTCTCTGCCCAGCCACCGTATACTGCCCTATGTTTATGCAGAAGGCACCCTTCCAGCTGGCTTCTTCCCAGAATTCCAAACAAGGGGCTGGGTAAGAATCCTTGAGCCCCTGGTGTTCCCTTTAAATGGTATGATGTTTCCTGGCCCAGAACAGAGAGGCTAGAGCTAACCCTCTGCTTCTAATCGTCTCTTGCCTATAAAACACGAAGTACCGAGGGAATGGTGTTTCTCTATTTCCCTTTTGTCATATATGCCTTCTTCCTGACCCCATCCTCTGAACTAAGACTCATGTGAGAAACAGTGGCCCTTCTTTGCTCCAGGATCAGGCTCACCACCTAGTCCCTGGCATGTTAAAGGGAACGGGCTCAGGTATTTATAAAGTCGTCTCCCAAGGCAACAATCTGGTTGACAAGACTTAAATCTGCCTTAAAATCTATTTTGATTGTCAGAAAATCATTACTACCTGTTTCTTATCCCTTCCCTTCCTTTTGTAGCAATCTTATGTCCCCCGGGGCAATGGGATGTGTCAGGCCAATTAGGAAGAAGTTCTTGTACTCTTAAGACAAAAGAGAAAACATGTTCACAGTCTGGAGACACCATCCCATTGGCCAACCAGAGCCTTATTTTGCTTCTGCCTGGTCTCTCCTCAAAGGGCTGCAATTTGTCATTAACTACAAAAAAAAAAAAAAAAGAAAAAGAAAAAAAGGATCCTCATCTTTGAAGTCCTAGCCCCCGATGCAGATGGTTTGTTTAGAAACTTTTCTCATAGATTCCTTTGTTGTAGTTCAGACATGTTTAGGGAAAACAGCCTTCTTGTTGTTCCGTTGGTTTCTTTTTTTTCTTGCAGGGGAGGGGAGGCTGGAGAACTCTGTGGGGCCTGGCTGATATTCTTTTCCTTACAAAGGGATTTCCCCCTGTTTGCTTTGTATATACTCTCAAGATGAAAACTGAGCTGACTGCAGCACAAAGCACCCTCCTTGCTAATCTGTGGCTGCGAGAGAGTTCCCTGGTGTTAAATTCATTTCCTTGTTTCCTCCATGGAAATTAGAAGGCAGAACAAGTCCGAAACAATCAAGAATGCCCGTGCCAAGATCTCTCCCTCGGCCTGAATGTTACCTGAGGCCCAATGCTTGCCGTTTTTTTGTTTTTTAGAGAGCCAGAAAGATGAGAGCGATCTGAACGAGGAGCAAGAAATACTCAGCGAGATGATGCAAGTAATTGAACAAAGGGACAGACTCGTGGACTCCTTAGAGGAACAGCGCATAAAAGAAAAGGCTGAAGACCAGCACTTTGAAAGCTTCATATTCTCCAGGGGCTGTCAGCTGAGTAGGTCGTGAGCAGCCCAAGGCGCTGGCCCTGGATGCTGGCTGAGGATCAGGCCGGGCACACCTCACTCACTCACGGTTCCTTTGGCAGGATTTGCCATACGTGGAACTTAAGTGATGCCCTATTGCAATTTCTTCTTAAAATTCTCCCATATGGAGTACAGCTGCCCAAGACCCTTCCAGAGATTATAATGACGAATATACAAAGATGGTTAGGGAATTGGCAGTCACTTTGGCATGTCTCACATTGGAAGTGACCTTGGCAGATGACCAGCATTGTTTTCCCTGGAAAGTGACACAGGGATCGACTTTCCTGCTGTTTTTATCATTTATCTCCCCAATTCATTGAGTTACACATCTTAAGATTTTTACAAAGCTGCCTTTTCATTAATATATCCATATTTGCCCTTTTTTTTTTTTTCATGGATGACCAGTTTCCAAATGTCAGAAAGAAGCAGCCACAGTTTAAAGATTAGGTTAATATTTAAAAATTGTGTTTCCAGAGAAAGAGGAGAAACCTTGAGATTACTGATTACATAAAGCAAATAACTCATATAGCAGGTGTTAATTCAATCCAGGGTGAATTTAATTTACCAGTTGTATTTATAAGCCTTAATATAATATACATAAGAAATGAGAGTTTAATACAACATTTGAGCCTTAATTTCATTTAAAAAAAAGAGAGAGAGAAGGAAATCAAACTTTAACTTCATACTGGCAAGACTATCAGTGTTCACCAAATACTGCAGGCTTAGAAAAGCTTTTGTTCTCTGAGTCCTCTCCTTACTGGCCCTGGAACACAGTGAAAAGTGTTTCTTGAAAATGAATCATTTTCCAGTGCATTTTTATAACCGTTGGTAATGGCACTGAAAACACACACACTTGTGATCCAAGGTGAAGAAGGCTTCCCGGTGACAGCCTTCTCAGGTCCAAAGAGAAGTGTCTCCAGCGCTCTCTCCAGGGACTCCCTGGGAACTCCACAGGACAAGGACAAAACCACTTCTGACTTCACCCTAGAGCTGAGTGCAGCGACCCCATTTACCAAAGGCAGTGATCAAATCCCAAACTGGGTCATGGATTTTTTTTTTTTTTAAGTGACATTTTCAATGTGAAAAGAAAGCCAGGAGATGGAATTTGTGCACTGACAGGAGATTCCTGGGTCGTTTTGATGGTTCATATGGGAACCAAAGAAAAGATTTTAAATAGTGATCTGTTGTCATAAAGTATTTGATTGTTTACAGTCAATGGGATTCTTTGAAGAGTCAGCCTGTTGCTGACAAGAGACAGACTGAGGAACTCTTTGTTATATGTTTGGCCTCTCTCATTTCTGCAAGTGTGTAAATGTGTCATTGAACAAAAGGTGCTTTGCAACAGTTGGCTCTTGAGACCTAACTCTCCTCAGTTCATGTTGACCATGAACCACTGCTGTGTGAGATGCTGTCTATGTGCACCAGTCTGGCCAGCTGATAAGCCAGAAATCAGAAATGTAACTGGATTTCTCAAGTGCGCCAATGTTTTGGGTGGTATTAAAATGCAACCTTTCCATGGCAGACCAAATTCCGAAGGTTGTAATTCTTTTTTCCTTCCTTCTTCTTCCTTTCCCCTTTTTAAAAAAAGAGTCAAATCTTCTAGTGCCTGAATTCTATTGGGGAATATGTGCAGGCATCTATCTAGCTGTCAAAACTATGCCATTTATGGCTATTTACCTCTTCTTATTTATTTATATATTTGGTGGAAATTGCTAATACAGTTTCCTCACAATTCTGATTTTCCTGTATTATAACTTGGAGAAGGTCTATTGGCACTAGGGTGTATCGGTATATAAGCTATTTAATATATAAGTAACCCAGATGTTTGGGGCAGTGAGCTAGTTGTATAGTATTAAAGATTTATGGAGATAGTTAAAATAATATTTTCGGCCTTCAGGCATTTAAAATAAGACTCTGGATACTCAGGAATTTTAATTCATTTAAAGAAAAAGATCTAGAACTTCTGTTTTTATTCTAGAATATTTAGAAGTATTCAAACCCAGTGTTTTCTGTCAGTTCTATGAAAGCATGCTACTTGCGACTTGCATATGTTTAACGTGATGCTTACCTGTGTGGTGTCTGGATTGTTTTGATACAAAAGAATTTATTGCCACTTATTTTGATTTGTTCTATTTTCATCTAAAAGAAAGATCCTCCTGAGGGGGGCCAAGAAACACCTTCTTTCTGTTAATAGATGAGAAAGGCAATTTGTTCATTTTCTCTTTCAAAGACTATGTTCTGGAGTGGAAGGCTGAGTCTTACGTGGCCAGGTTGAAACACATGCTCATACCTAACAGCCTTTTACTTACGCCAGCTTTTAGTTTTACCAGCATGTAAAACCATTTCAATGGACATTTCCAAAATGACACAAATATTGTAGCTGTTGAATTATTTTGAACAATTCCATTCCTATTCACAATAAAGAATGTTCTAAGACCGTCAAAGTGTAAAATATTGTACATTTTAAAGACAGTTTCTTTATGCAGTACGGGTAGGATTATGGCGAAAACAGCTTCTTCTGTCCCATAAAAGTATACTTGTGATCAAAGCTGAACAAGTTAGGACTCTGAACGAGACATAAAGCCCCAGCTCCGGGTCGTATTTTATAGCCAGTCTCACACAGCTTCTAAGTTAAACTAAAGGGCTCATGTTAGTTGCTAGTTTAGGATTTTACATAAGTTGAATCAAGAGGACATGTCTGAAGCTTGCTCTCGCAAAGCATTCATTTGTTGATCTATTTGTGTAACAAACATTCTCTGAATGCCTGTGGGGTTGTGCAGCTTCCATTAGGGGAGAATATCAGTCCTCCACTCTACCCCCAAATAACTGCAAAAATAAACAAGTACCACTTGCAAATAAATACAAAGGTAAAGAACTATTTTTCATTATAAGCATCAGTCTATTCTACTCACGTTTATCTCAAGTCTAAAGACATTTATCCCCAACTCTTGTAGTGCTTCTTTGGCAATGAAAATAAGTTCGTTTCTAAAACTGTGAAAAATACTATCAGGTTGTACTGTTTCATTTAGACCTTGACTTTGGCAGTGTGAGGCTGCTTGGACTCAATCAATGCTGAGATGCAGCATGTTAATTGCGACTGAGAAAGGAAGTGGCAGGTGTTTCCAACTCTGATGAGCTGCAATGAAATTGATGTTTTCTGCATTCGGGAGGCAAATGGCAATTCAGCAGTGTCTGTCTTCCCAGGAAGCAGACTTACAGGCTTTTCCTTCCAAACTGAAAATGGCAGCATGTCCCAGCCAGGTGGCTGATCAGAGAACTACCTCAGCAGGGCAGAGGTGGCAGGGGGCAGCCGGGGCTGCCACACGAACAGAGAGAGTCGCAGTCATTGGATGTGGTGAGCTCAAATGTAATTTATTGTAATAGGAAGGTTCACGTACAGGGGAGCGTGTACTGTTTCGCCTACTGTTTATCTTCTAACCTCACTGCTGAGTAGCTTGTAAAAGATTAATTTGCTCCGACAATTGGGAACTATTCATGTGGGCTGAAATGCGTTACATGGGCACTGCTATAAATACTGAAATGAACCAAAAATAAATGGTTTCCTGTTGAAGGAATCAAAACATTTTCGTGTGGGCTTGGTCTGGCACCTCCAAGGGCAGTGTCCATTTCATTTCTTCCTTTCTAGTGAAAGGAGCGGGGCAAAGCTTTGATTTCGTGTGGGAGTCTGTGAATTAACAGTTGGATGCTTTATTCCCCCCGGGGCACCTGGAAGGACTTACCTGACTAGCACATTGGACTTGATTGGGAAGAGGAGTGAAGAAGTTTTGCCTTGGGTGTATTCTTTCAACAAAGAAAGTTACCCTCAGGGATGGGGAGGCAGAAAGGTGGAGCCAGTCCCGTTTTACCTCCTCATTCCTCTCACCTTCTTACCTGGCATGGCCTGGTTTTATATTTCAGTTCCTCTGCAGAAATGCTCCCATCTGCCCTGAACTGGCCTCTTTCGTCAATGTACACTTTGAGGACCGGGCTTGTTTGTTTCTGTTCTTAATCCCAGTGCATGCAAGCCTTCCTGATATGTGAGAGCATAATGCCTCAGAATTGCCACATCAGGTTAACCAAGTGGTCAGTCCCCAGCATTTCACACGGAGTTCCCCCTTTGTTTGAAAGCTTTTGTCTGCTGTTGGAATATTTGCAACGATCCATTTGTTCCCATCTAAAATCAACAAAAAGTAAACATAACTGCAGATAAGAGCCCCTGTTTTGCAAGCATTGTGGCAGCAGGGAAAGCCCCAAGGAAGGCCAGCCATTTTTGATGGCACTTTGCAAGTTTTCTTTGTGCCCATGCTGGGGCTCATCTGCCCTCCTCTGGCTCTCAGAGTCACGGACTCTCAGCCATTAGCTGGTCTATTAGCTGCAGCTCACCATCACTCAGCCTTCGGGGCATGTGTGGTAGTTTCACACTCACTCCCTCTCGCAGCTTGTTTCTGCAAAAACGACAAGCACAACCAATGTTGTCAGGGATCCCCTGAGGAGCCCCTCCGACTCTGATCAGGGTACTGGATACTGTGAATTCAGCTCATGTCACCTGCCAGGTGCCGTAATAAGCTCTATAAATGTATTGTTTCATTTGATCCTGAAAGCAAAATCCTTATACCCCATTTTTAAGATAAGACTGAGACACAGAGGCTCAGCTTACCTGCTGTTCCAGGTACAAAGTAGTGGAACTGGGGCTAGATCCAGATGTCAGCCTCCGGAACCTGGGCCCTTGACCACCAGGCTATACAGCCTTATCCTGTGTCCCCACCCAGACCTGTATCTTCTGTTTACCTGTTCCTTCCCTTGCTTTCCTAAATCAGTTCCCATTGCCATAGTCCCCCAGCACCTCACTGCCCTGCCCTGATCAGGGAAAATAAGGGAATGGAAGCCAAAGCTTTCCCTTTAAAGTGCCTTGTGTTTCCTTCTATACTGCATCTATATATATACTCTAACATGAAAACAATGATCTAGAATGGTTATCTAACCTCCACCACCCCTCACAAAAATCTTTGAGTAAACATGACACTCTAGGAAGATGCATCTTGTTTACACTGGGAGATCAAGTACCTGGGACACACTGCCATGGACCTACAGGGCACTTTTGTGCCCCAAATTGAGAAGCATGGCACTACCTAATCAAATCTCAGTTCCCAAGGGTAGGGAAGCAAGAGCACAGGGGTGGAGGGATGGGAGAAGGCGTGCATGGAGGGAGAGTCTTGGAGACCAACTGGGAGTAAGCTGGTTTTTGCAGACCCTTGGAGAGACCATGCAGAGGCGGTGGGGAGCAAGAAAAGTCTCAAATACACAGCCTCACTTTATACCTAAAAGAGATAGAAAAGGAACGGCAACTGAAGCCTGGAGCCAGAAGAAGGGAAGTAATAAAGATGAGAGCAGGAATAAATGACATAGAAGGAAATAAAACAGGAGGACAGATCGATGAAACCAGAAGCTGGTTCTTTGAAAGAATTAACAGAATTGATAACCCCCTAGCCAGACTTATCAAAAAGGAAAGAGAAAGGACCCAAATAAATAGAATCACAAATGTAGGAGGAGAGATCACAACCAATACCGCAGAAATACAATTAGAATATTATGAAAAATTATATGCCAAGAAACTGGGCAATCTGGAGGAAATCGACGCATTCCTAGAAACGTACAACTACCAAAACTGAAACAGGAAGAAATAGAAAAAAATTTTTTTTAACTCAGGGATTTTTAAGTTTATTTTGAGAGAGACAGAAAAAGAGTGCAAGTGGGGGATGGGCAGAGTCAGAGGGGGGCAGAGGATCCAAAGTAGGCTCTGTGCTGATAGGAGACAGCCTGACATAGGGCTCAAGCTCAGGAACTGTGAGATCATAACCTAAGCCGAAGTCAGATGCTTAACTGACTGAACCACCCAGGGCCCTCAAGAAATAGAAAATTTGAACAGGCCCATAACCAGCAAAGAAATTGAATCAGTAATCAAAAAATCTCCCAGCAAAGAAAAGTCCAGGGCCACACGGCTTCCCAGGGGAATCCTACCAGACATTTAAAGAAGAGTTGATACCCATTCTTCCCAGACTATTCCAAAAAATAGAAATGGAAGGGAAGTTTCCAAACTTGTTCTACGAGGCCAACATTACCTTGATTCCAAAACCAGAAAAAGACTCCACTGAAAAGGAGAATTACAGTCCAATATCCCTGGTGAACATGGATGCAAAAATCCTCAACAAGATACTAGCAAATTGAATCCAACAGTACATTAGAATTATTCACTGCCATCAAGTGAGATTTACTCTTGGGCTTGAGGGGTTCGATATTCACAAATCAATGTGATACACCACATTAATAGAAGACAGGATAAGAACCATATGATCCTCTTGATAGATGCAGAAAAAGCAATTGACAAAATACAGCATCCATTCTTAGTAAAAACCCTCAAGAGAGGATAGATGGAGCATACCTCAACATCATAAAGGCCATCTATGAAAAACCCACAGCCAATATCATCCTCAATGGGGAAAAACTGAGAGCTTTTCCTCTATGATCAGAACAAGACAAGGATGTTCACTTTCACCATTGTTATTTCACCTAGCAGTGGAAGTCCTAGCTTCAGTGATCAAATAAAGAGAAACAAAAGCATCCAAATCAGCAGGAAAGAGGTCAAACTTTCACTGTTTGCAGACAGCATGATACTCTATGTAGAAAACCCAAAAAGACTCCACCAGAAAATTACTAGGACTGATACATGAATTGAGAAAAGTTTCAGAGTATAAAATCAATGTACAGAAAAATCTGTCTCATGTCTATGTACCAATAATGAAGCAGCAGGAAGGGAAATTGAGGAATCGATCCCATTTACAATTGCACCAAAAACCATAAGATATCCAGGAATAAAACTAACCAAAGAGGTAAAATATCTGTACTTTGAAAACTATAGAACACTTATGAAAGAAATTGAAGAAGACACACACACACACACACACACACACATGCAAAAACATTTCGTGCTCATGGATTAGAAGAGCAAATATTGTTAAATGTCTATACTACCCAAAGCAATGTACACATTCAGTGCAATCCCTATCAAAATACTACCAGCAGTTTTTCACAGAGCTAGAACAAACAATTCTAAAAGTGTTATGGAACTGCAAAAGCCCCAAATAGCCAAAGCAATCTTGAAAAAGAAAAGCAAAGCTGGAGGCATCACAGTTCTGGACTTCAAGGTATAACAAACCTGTGGTCATCAAGACAGTATGGTACTGGCACAAAAACAGACACATAGATCAATGGAACAGAATAGAGAACCCAGAAATGGACCCACAAATGTATGGCCAAATAATCTTTGACAAAGCAGGAAAGAATATCCAATGGAAAAAAGACAGTCTCTTCAACAGATAGTGCTGGGAACACTGGACAGCAACATGCAGAAGAATGAAACTAGATCACTTTCTTACACCACACACAAAAATAAATTTATAAATTTAAAAGATCTAAATGTGAGACAGGAAGCCATCAAAATCCTAGAGGCAAATACCAGCAGCAATCTCTTTGACCTTGGCCACAGCAACTTCTTACTAGACACATCTCTGGAGGAAAGGGCAACAAAAGCAAGAATGAACTATTGAGACCTCATTGAGATTAAAACAAAACAAAACAAAACAACTGCTATACAGCAAAAGAAACAATCAACAAAACTAAAAGGCGTCATGTGGAATGGGAGAAGATATTTGCAAATGATACGTTCGCTAAAGGGTTAATATCCAAAATCTGTAAAGAACTTCTCAAACTCAACACCTGACAAGTAACCCAGTAAAAAAAAAATGACCAGAAAACACAAATAGACATTTTTCCAAAGAAGACATCCAAAGGGCTAATAGACACATGAAAAGATGCTGAACATCACTCATCATCAAGGAAATGCAAACCAGAACCACACTGAGATACCACCTCATGCCAGGCAGAGTGGCCAAAATGAACAAATCAGGAGACTAGAGGATGTGGAGAAACGGGAACCCTCTTGCACTGTTGGCGGGAAGGCAAACTGGTGCAGCCGCTCTGGAAAACGGTATGGAGGTTTCTCAAAAAGTTAAAAATAGAACTACCCTGTGACCCAGCAGTTGCACTACTAGGTGCTTATCCAAAGGATACAAAAATGCTGACTCAAAGGGGTACATGCACCCCAATGTTTATAGCAGCGCTATCAACAGTAGCCAAATTATGGAAAGAGCCTAAACGTCCATCAACTGATGAATGGATAAAGATGTTATATACATACATACAATGAAATATTACTCAGCCATCAAAAACTATGAAATCTTCCCATTTGCAACAGTGTGAATGGAGCTAGAGTATATATTATGCTAAGTGAAATCAGTCAGAGAAAGACAAATAGCATATGAATTCGCTTCTCTGTGGAATTTGAGAAACAAAACAGATGAACATAGGAGAAGGGGGAAAAAAGAGAGAGAGAGGGAAGCAAACCATAAGAGACCCTTAGTGATAGAGAACAAACTGAGGGGTGATGGAGGGAGGTGGGTGAGGGATGGGCTAAATAGTTGATGGGTATTAATTAAGGAGGGCACTTGTCATGAGCATTGGGTGTTGCATATGTGATGAGCCACTAAATTCTACACCTGAAACCAATGTTGCCATATATGTTAACTAACTGGAACTTAAATATCAACTTGGAACAAAACAGGGTATGCCAAAAAAAAAAAAAACCACCAAAAACAAAAGAATGTGGGGGAAATGCATGTGTGTTTGTGTGTAGCAGTCTCAACACCGTAAGTGTGGGATTTGAAAACAGATCATTGATCTGTTCAGGAAATTGATCTAGCTCAGGAAAAACAAGTATGATCATTCTAAACACGGTAATCTGAGTTAAAAGTCACTAATTCAGGGCCCGATTTCTAGTTCCACCACTGCTCACTGGATAATTTGTGCCTTAGTGTCTTCATCTGTGAAATGGAGCTGACCCTCCTTCCCTTCCTCCCTTCCTCCCTCCCTCCCAGGTTCCTTGCAAGAGTCAGTCTGCTCTACCTAGGTACCAATTTTAAAACAGGAATGGCCAGACTATGACTTTGTAATTGGAATGGCCATGGTGAATCTTGAACCGTTCTAATCCCAACAGCAGAAACAGAAAATGATACCTCAAATCTCAGCAGAACAGGTAAGAATGGGCAGTTCCCAGGAGAGGAGATAGAAGCTCTGAACCAGGCCAGGGACGGCACTTCCCAGAGCATTGCCACCTCCCTTTTGGGACTCTCTGTCTCTGAGCTGGCCTCTGCTGACGAATTTGGCCAAGGTTCTCAAAGTACGCCCTGAAGACACCATCTGGCCATGGTGACTGGGTTCCAGCTCATGGTTAGATGTAATATTGCTTACCTTCCTCCCTAAAAGGAAACATTAAAATATAAATAGCCTTAATAGCTTCCCTAGTAAAGATGGACGTGCAGACTCTCGTTCCTCCAGGCCACAGAATCAGGAGGCAGGTGTGGGAGGCAGGTGGATTATAACCGTGACAAAGAAGACCTTGCTCCTCCAATGACACTGGCCTGGGGAAGGGTAGGGGAGACCATGGGAGTAATATCGTGGCCTGTGACACAGGCACAGATTCTATTATACAAATAGAATCACTGGGATGCCAGGTATTCTTGCCTGACTGGGTCTGAAGTGTCTGATGACTGCTTCTCGCTATCCTTAAAAGCTTTGCCCCTGCTCTTCTTCTTCTGGAGTGTTCTCCATTCCTTTGTTAGACCACTCAGATAAGAGCCACGAATTTTAGAGTTCCCTCTGTACATGTAGTTGGCACTGAGCTGTCATGCTCAGGCGAGGGATCCCCCTTAAATGTCTACAGTTCGTTATTAGACTCTTAAAGGGTAGGTAAGTGGGCTGCCTGCCTCAAAGATCTTGGGACGCATTCCACCACGGCTGGGTCGGAGGCCATCTGAACGGCATCGTCCTGTGTGATCCTCGACAACACCCCACCCTCAGTCCCCCATGTCGCAAACCAAGGCTGAGGTCTTCCAGCTTTCCCTGCCCTGACGCTTTTCCTCATGCCCCACCCCCACCCTACCATCTGCTGCCTTACTCCAGGCAGGCAGGACTCTTGAAGGACGTGCTCGCTCGCTCGCGGCAGCCTGGCCTTCAAAGGCCACTGCTAATACCCCAGGGTTCCCAAGAGGGACTCTCACTTAAGAGGTCTCACTTAACAGTCCCACTCCAGAGCCATTTTATCTCACACATTCTTTTCATCCCAAGAGCACACTTTACTTTCAGTGATCAAAGAAGTCCCCAGGAAGCTCTGGCTGGCTTCTCTTTACCCAGAGCAACCCCCACCCTCTCCCCACCCAGCCCACAATGCTTTGATGTGGTCAAACAACCTCTGATGATTGATTAAGATCCAGACCCTTTGTAGAACCCTCTTCATGATCTGCAGGGGCCTCCCATTTTGTCCCTCGGATGGTATACTAATTTTGTAGGCCATCCACAACGGACCACGAGCTGGATGGCTGAAAACAACAGAAATGTGTTCTCTCACAGTTGTGGAGGGTACAAGTCCCAAATGAAGGCGTGCCCCTGCAATGCTTCCTCCTAAGCCTCCCCAAGCACCCCGTGGCTTACGGCAGCATAATTCCAGTGGCTGTCTCTCTCCTGTGTGTCTTCAAGCCATCTTTCCTCTGTGCACGTCGGTGCTCAAACCTTCCTCTTTTAAGGACACTCGTTTTACTCGATTGGGAGCCTATCCTAGTCCAATTTGCCTGACATCCTATTTTAACGTAACTAAGTCCATCTGCAATGACTCTATTGCCAAGTAAGGTCACATTTTGAGGTTCTGGGGATAGGATTTCAATATATATTTAGGGACACTGTTCAACCCATAACAGATGGTATTCACGTTTGGGAAATGTAAAAGTTTCCCCAGTGAAAACTTCCTCCAGTTTGACTTTTACCTCAATTTGAGACGTTTGGTTTTCCCCTACGCCCTGGGCTTTTAACCTATACAACAAAAAAAAGTAACACAACAAAATAAAAAGAAAACAGAATGCGAAAGACGAGTTGCTTTGGGGTGCCTGGGTGGCTCAGTCAGTTGAGCATCCGACTTCAGCTCAGGTCATGATCTCATGGTTTGTGGGTTTGAGCCCTGTGTAGGGCTCTGTGCTGACAGCTCAGAGCCTGGAGCCTGCTTTGGATTCTGTGTCTCCCTGTCTCTGTCCCTCCCCTGCTCACACTCTCCCTCCCTCCCTCTCTCTCTCTCTCTCTCTCTCAAAAAAAAAAAAAAAAAAAAAAAAGACAAGTTGCTTAAATATGACATATAAATTATAAACACAATTTATGAGATCTTTCTGAATGGCACACACAGACTGCAATTTTCTCTCCATTATCTTACTAGTTATAGTTACTCTTTTACTATTTTTTAATGGTTACCCTAGAGGTTACAACATGATTCTTGATTTATCAAAGTCCAATGTAAATTGTTACCTTTACTTCTTCCCAGAGGGTGCCTGGACCTTAGAACAATAACTCCATTTACTCACTACCCAATTGAAATCCTTTGGCTTTTGTGTATTTTCATATGATTTCTATGTTCTTAAACCCTATAAGACAACATGATTGTTATTTTATTTAGTTAATATCCTTTTGAATTTACCCATGTGTTTACCCTTTTGTTTTTTCTGCCTCCCTGTGTCACCAAGTTTCCAACTAGAATGATTGTCTTTCTGTCATGCACGTTAGTTCTGTTTGGATCTGCGGTTAACCATTTTTCCCAGTGTGCTTTTTAGTTTAAATGTCTTTGTTTTCTCTTTGTTTACTAGAAGGCAGTCTTTTAGCAAGGTGGGATGGGGAGGTTCCTGGGGGCCCCTGGCTTGGGGGCCCCTGAACATCTGTCTGCTTATCCTCGTGAGGTTTGGCACCTGCCCTGCTCAACCTCCTAGCTTCTCAGCTGCTTCTTCTGAAATTGGCAGGTGCCCTGGGGGAAAGCAGTCCCAAGTGATGGGCTCACCTCTTGGGGTTCCTTTTTTTCTGAGATTGTGGCCCTGTGAGTTTTGTTAGCTTTCCAACACTCTCAAGATTTATTTTTCACTTCGTTTAACTTTTCCAGTTGTTCTCAGCGGGAGGTGTGGCCTGTTATGTAGTCTGATGATATGAGAAACTGAATACTCTTGTCCCATCTCTTTGTTAGGAAGATTCCTGGAAGGTGTTACACAACATGTTTGGTTACATCCCATTGGGTAAAGTTTAGTCATGTGAATGCACCTAGCTAAATATATAATCTTTATTCTGAGGGAACATAGCTGAAAATTGTGTGTAGATATTTGGGAGAACAGATTCTAAGGGCTATAGTATCTGTCTCTCAGTTATTGGCTATATGATCTGAAGGAAGTTATTTAAACTCTCCGAGTTTCAAGTTATTCACCTGTAAAATAGAGATAATGATACCATTTATGAATTTACAATGAGATAATAAACCTGAGACACAGAGAAATTAAATCACTTGCACAAGATGACACGGATACTTGCCTGCAGAATGGCGATCGGAACCCCAAGCCTTCCCCACTACCTGCTCCTGCCTTGTAAATTACACGGCCCTGCCTGTTGGAATTGCTGAGGGAAGATGTAAGGGCCAGGACAAGAACAATCCTGGGGGGCTGAGGGTAGAACATGCTTAGCTACAAAAATGATCTCCTAAGGAAAGGTCTGGAGACAGAAGTGACCTAGTTTGAGTCCTATGGATTTGTGAGTGATGTGGGTTACCCAGGGAATTGGAGAAGGAGACCATGGAGCTAAAAGGGACCCTAACGGGGATGCAGTCCTATGGCTTCATTTTATGTTGAAGTACCACATACATACAGAAAATTGTTGAAATTATTAAGTGTATACTCCGGGAGTTTTCAAAGCGAGCACACTCACGTAAACAGTACCCAGATCATGAAAAAGAACATTACCAGTCCAGTAGCCTCCGTCACGCCTTCCCACCCACCCTGCCCGGTTCTAGTCACAACCCCTCTCAAGGCTCATCATTATCCTGACTTCTAACATCAGAGATTAGTTTTGCCTATTTTTGAACTTTCTATGAGTAGACTGGTAGAGTATATTCTCTACTTGCGTCTAATTTTTCCCCCTCAATATTGTGAGCTACATTTCTGTTGCTCCTTGTAAATTGTTCATTCTCCTTGTTGTGTAATATTCCACTGTGTGACTCTCACAATTCAGTTACGGATTCAACTCTTAATAGGCATTTGAAGGGTACTGCCATGAACTTTCTAGAAGATGTATCAGAGTGCACAAATGTACTCATTCCTCTTGGGTATAATCTAGATTAGAATTAGAATATAGAATATAGAATAGATTAGAATTGCTGATCATCATCAGGTATGTGGGATGTTCGGCTTTAGTAGGTACTGCCTTCACTTTCCTGACGCTGGAAATGGAAGGACAGAAAGGGTGGCAATTGGTCCAGGGTCACCCAGCTACTGAGCCAGGGCGGGAATACGGGTCTGTTCTCTCCTAGGGCAGTATGTCTAGGTCCAGATTTCAAGGAGAGACTGACCTAGAGAATCAGCAGAGTCTCACAGCAACACACATTTCATTTATGAGCTGTCCTTATCATCAACCCTCGGGTAAGATGAGACCAGTGATGAAGCATGAGAGGGAAAGCTCCTCAGTGGGGCCATGATTATAGATACCGATTTGCTTCGGAGGGAGCTGGTACAGGTTCTTCTATGTGTCCTATCAAAGAACAGCATGAGATGCGTGTCCTTGATTAAGCAGGATTTAAATTCAGTCTACTTCAGTGCCAGACCTTGTGTGTGATGCTTTTCTGTGCATTAACTCATTTAATCTTCCGAGTGAAAACTAGATCAATTCATATCCATAAGGACCACAGAGGCAAAATATTAAAAGAGAGCATATGAACTCTAAAAATGGAGCCGTTTAGAACAGTGCTTCCCAAAGGATCTGTGGTGAAGGACCAATCCACCCTAGACCAGTTTGTTTGGCAAATGCAATAAAAAGAAATACCAGAAAAGTACAATGAAAAGGTAGTTCAAATACAAGCTTCCAGTTTTTATTATTATATTAAACTGCTATAAAATTGCATTGCTAAAATTCTATAAAAATGTCTAAACGCTTTCAATTTCTGTATTTATGTCATTGGGACTCAATAGCAGTTTGTGGATTAGTACTGGTTTTCAGAATACACTTTGAAGGGCACTGATTTATTTATTTGTTTGTTTATTTAGCTAGTTATTTTTTAAAGTCTTGACTTTTTTTATTTTTTATGATTATTTTTTAATATAATTTATTGGCAAATTGGCTAACATGCAGTGTGTACAGTATTACCTTTGGGAGTGGATTTTGGTTTTGGGAGTGGATTCCCATGGTTCATTGCTTACATACAACACCCAGCGCTCATCCCAACAAGGAGGGGCACTGATTGATGATTCACTCTTAATTTCCCAATGGGAATCGCTCTTAAAAGAGAGATTGATAATTTTCTTAGAGGCAGATAGGTTTGAAAACAACATCGGCAAAATATTGAGACCCTGGAAACCATTCACACCCATACAGGTTACTGTTTATATTAATGGGACTTCACCATTTCACTGTCTTTATCAACATAACTATTCCAAAAATATATTTCATAGAAAGATACTAGTTACAAATAACTTTATTGTGCTTTTTAAGAACTTTTCCCAAAACCTTACTGAACTGAATGTAAAACGCTTAAGCTTTTCAATAGCATTGAAAAGACTATTAACTCTCCAATACTCTTTTTTTTTTAAAGTGTATTTATTATTTGAGAGAGACAGAGAGAGAAAAGGAGGGGCAGAGAGAGAGGGAGAGAGAGAATCCCAAGCAGGCTCTGCACTGTCAGCCTGGAGCCCAACGTGGGGGGCTTGATGAAGGGCTAGACTTCACAAACTACGAGATACTGACCTGAGCCAAAATCAAGAGTAGGTCGCTTAACTGACTGAGCCACCCAGGTGCCCCACTCCAAGACTCTTTAGAAGACTTGCCTTTTATCCACCACTCCGAAACTAGTATGATCCTTAGCCAAAATTAAACAAGCACCATCTCATTGAAAGACTTGTCTTAAACCAGATTCCCAAACCTTATAAATATCCCCCACTTTGTCCTCCCCAGTTCAAGATGCTACAAGACTCTGCCACGGCAGGCCTCTCCTTACTGTGGTGTACAATAAATTCAATCTTTGTCTTCTATACAGCTTATTTTGCTGGTATTTTCTGGGAGCCAGCTTTCAACAATCAAGACTTTGTTCTTCTTTTTAGTCTTGCTCAAGCTGCTTTCAAAGTTGGTATGCAAAAAAAGGCCAGAAAGACTTGTGTATTCAAAAGCATGCATGAGCAAAATTTAAGAGGTTTCCGTGTATAATTTTGATCATGCCATAGGACCTGAGTCCAGCGCTTGGTGAGAAAAGAGAACCCCAGGATGTGAGGGCTGGAAGGGGTTCTAGGTGCCCAAATATCAGTGCACAGATCAGCCCCATCAAGTCACCTGATGTAATCCCTACTTAAAATACCTATTCCTTAGGGTGCCTGGGTGGCTCTGATGGTCAAGCATCCGACTCTTGGTTTCTGCTCAGGTCATGATCCCACAGTTTATGGATGTGCTGCAGCATGGAGCCTACGTGGGATTCTCTCTCTCTCTCTCTCTCTCTCTCTCTCTCTCTGCCCCTCCCCTGCTCATGCTTCTGCACTCTTTCTCTCAAAATAAATAAACTCTAAAAAAAAGACCTATTCCTTGGTTTCCCCTCAGATGTACTGAATCAGAAATTCTAGAGATGGGGCTAGTCAGTGTTTATTACAAACTCCCCAAAGGATCGTGTTGCACAATCAGCTTTGGGAACCACAATTCTGTTCTACCATTTCTTTTTGTAGATGAAGAAATGGAGACTCAGATAAGGGAGTAAAGTTGCCCACAATCACATAGCTATTGAGCTGTGTGTCTCATGATTCCCTGACAAGAGTTCCCAGGGCTGGAGATCAGATTGGAGATGTTTTTATCCACCCAATATCCTGAACAAGAATTAGTAATGATGTGAAACTGAATCTACTTTTGTCTTCTCCACATCTTAAGATTTATCAGGGTGGTGGTTGGCATTGGAAGGGTGTTGTAATCTTTCCTTGTTCCCAGGTGAAAATTTTAGCAGTCATCATGACTTCTCTGCATTTTGTTAGGTACGAGGCATCAGCAAAAGTATAGTTTTCCAAGAGGTAAAATTTTGGCTTTTACACAGAGATAAAATGAACACATACTCTGCTGAGAATCTGTTGGCCATCTTGTTTGTTAAATTTCTGTTCCCAGGAATGATTGCTTATCAGTTTGCTGATTAGCTCATGTGAAGGCGGATATGTTATTTAAAGCTTTAGGAACATGTCCTAGGGAGGAAGCGTGGGCTGGCCCTCTGGGGAACTACAGTGGGCACTGGGAAGAGATTCAAGGTCCAGGTAACTGCTCCCCATGGGTTTTCATTAGGCCACATTAGACTTCTTGAAACCACTTCTTTGCTCTCTTGGCTTTTTCTCTACTGATCCGCCAGCATGTGGCTAAAAATGGACACGTTTTCAGTATGGTGTCTTCATGATCATCTCTAAGTGCTCAACTTCTGACAACAGTCTCTAGCTTAGTTCAGATCCTTAACTGAGACTATCTGATTGGCTGCTCTCCAAACATTTGCGCTCTTTGGGTCAGGTGATCAGCCAGGGTCAACCAGCTGCAGCTACTTGGAGAAACACAGTTACCAACGGACTGTGTGAGGGGGGCTGTGAGAGACAGCCAGGAGAATCCCAATGAAAACCTCAGGTGGGCCAGCACAATAAAATGTGTCTTTTCATCATTTCCAGCAAGAGTCCTTGAAACACTGAGGCTTGTGCCACTCCCCTGTTATCCCAAAGGAGTCTGGTTGCCATCGTGTTGCATTCAGTTAAGGCAGGAAAAGTTTGGGGGAGGGGGCTGTTTCACAGGAGCCCATGGTCGGACCTTCCCATTCGTGTTTCCACCAACATTTGGGATCCTCCTTTGTACAAGCCTTTGAGCTGCTTAGATGCGGGTGTCCGGTAAAAAATAAGAAGCCTCAGCCCTGCTGCGCTCATGAACTTCGAACTTTTCCGTCTCGAGAGGAGGTTGACAGCCATAGATCAGGGCAGGAACATGGATATACCTAAACACATTTTGGTTCACTCTCTCTTCCCGGAGGTGACTCACTCTTTCGTGGACACAAGACATGGGCCTAATAACCGTACAGGTAGAAATTCAGGGGGAGTGGAAGCTCCTCACCCAACAGCCCAGCGAAGACACTGGGGGGACAGAGTAGCCGGTCGCTTTGCGTTACAAATCACTGAGCCCCCGATTCGTACCAGGATCTGTAAGGGGTGCAAAGGCCAGGGGCAATGTGTCCTCTAGGTTCGAGAGCTCCCAGGCTGGAAGGACACACACACACACACACACACACACACACACACACGGAGACAAGGCCAACCGTCCCGCAAGGGGCAGATTTGGGGCGCCCTCCCTTCTCTGGGCAGCCAAGGGGCGCGGACACAGGCCCAAACTGCAAGGGCCCGAGCGCGCAGCTCCTTCCAGGGCGGAGGGCGGCGCGAGGGAGGGAGAGAGGGAAGGGAAAGGCGAGCGTGAGCTGCCTCAAATGCTTGGAATAATTCCGCTTCCGTTTGGAAAGCCGCAGCCTCAGTCCCGCCGCGCCCGCCCAGCGCCAGCTCCGCGTCCCGGCCGGCCCGCGCGCGGCTGCCCGCTCCGCCGCCATGGCTACGTCCCCGCAGAAGTCGCCCTCCGTCCCCAAGTCCCCCACTCCCAAGTCGCCCCCGTCCCGGAAGAAAGATGACTCCTTCTTGGGGAAACTCGGAGGGACGCTGGCCCGGAGGAAGAAAGCCAAGGAGGGTGAGTGCGGCCGGGCCTGGCGCGCTGCAGGGCCCGGGCCGAGGGGCCGGGACTCCGGGGCCGGGCGGGAGCGCGCCGCGGGTGCCCGACGCGGCGGGGGCGCGCGGCGGCGCGGGAGCGCGCTGCCCGAAATGCGGGCCCGGGCCGAGCGCGCCCCGCTGGTCGTCGCCGCTGTCCCGCTCCGGGTGTCTAGGGCCCGGTGGTGCCCGGGTAGGGCGTCCCCAGGACCCGGCGACGCCCGCGCTGGGCCGGGGGCGGGCGCCGCGTGGCCCGAGGGGGCGGCCGGGCCCCCAGCCGGAGGCGGCGTCCTCCCTCAGGCCCGCGCCCGTCGTTCCCCAAGTTCCTGCGGAAACTTTCCTGGGCGCCGCGCTCGCGCTCGTTGCCCTCGTTGGCCTTTCAAAGCAGCTGGGTTCCTGGACCCACGGAACTCTAGAAGCAGCATCGGCCCCTGGAGCCTGTGTCCGCCCCCAGGGACCAGCAGGGCGCTCTTAGTGATCGGCATCATATGTTTGTGGAATGAATGAGTGGAAAAGCTGGCTTTCCTAGCGGTCGGGCCCTGTAATAAATGAGGAACTCGCAGTCAAGGAGAAAACTCGGATTAGACACACTTAGCATCACGCGCTGTGACCCTTCTGTGAACTCAGGAGTTGAGGGCTCTTGTAAAAAAACATTTTCTTTTTCCCCACCAGCGTGGACTGAGGTGATCTTCCCCCACCCAGGACAATTTGCATGTAAAATATTCTGTGTCATTGGCAGATTTCACCTCTCGGATTTTGGTCTGACAAATGAGGTGACAGTTCTGAAGAAGTTCTGGTGATAGATGTGTCGATAGAAGTTGCTTGATGAAAGTTTTTCATGGACTGCTTAGCGGTTTGGGAAATAATCCTTTTGAGGGCTGTGATGCTGAGATGTAAAATAAGGTCTGTGTTTCTGAGGTGTCTGAAAGGGTAAAAAAAAAAAAGAACGTCAGTGCTGAGAATTATCACACTTAAAGAACTAAGCTGCTGTTTTCTATATTGGAGTGAGCAAACATGGTTTTCCCCCAATTTGGCTATTTTGGTAAACCACGGTCTGAGTAGTATATAGCCGGTAGCAAATCATGACATCTTGGCTTGGAAAGCCCTAAACTACCCTTCTAGGATTTTCCTACTGTGTTCCTGGTATGGGCTGCCTTGCCAAGAGTAAACAACTCGGAATTTCTGAAGCCTGTGGCCTACTGAGAGTGCTCACCCCACCTTTGCCCACTCTTTAGAAAAGTTTATGGTAAAAATACAGAGTTGGTCTCTCTGTATCTAGTACTGTTCATGGAGCCAGGAGAATGAGTCTGATAGTAGCCCTTCACTTCTTTCAAGTGGATTAGCCTGTTTTCTGGAGCCTTCCCTTCACCAGCACAAACATCCTCTGTTCCTCTAGTTGGTCCTCCTAGGCACGATTTTTTTTTTTTTTTTTGGCCTGCTGGCCTCCTACCCCTTCAGTTTCATTTGGGAGCCCTGCTGGAAACAGAAGGTCAACTCAATCGGGATTTTGAAAATACTGTAGTGAAGGGACTACTTTCTCAGGTGAGGGCAGGGGTAAGGGAACCCAGAAAGGACGATAAGGAACTTGGGAGCTAGCAACCCACAGGTGGAAGCTGTTACCACCTCTAGACCTGAAGGGACAGGGGGAGCAAGCCGGAACCCACAGAGAGCTGGAACTACAGAAGAGGGTGCCGTCTGACACTGGACAGAAACACAGCCACTGTCAGGAATGTGGAGACGGAGCAGGGAGACGTTGACGTTGGCACAAGAGATACTGTGTTCGTTCTCTCTTCTTGCCCCTGACTCCCTTGCTGGTGCTCCTGATTGGCTGCACCCGGTGGGACGTCACCAGGCAAGGAATCTGGACAATGCAACGTGTAGGGGTCAGCTTCCTCAGGGCACAGAGCAGTGCAGAGATCATAGTGGGGAGTGGGGAAAATGAAAATCATAGCAGACCCTCTCAAAGTGAGCTGCCCAGAAGTCCATGTAGTAGTGTGGTAGTCTGGTCCAGGTTAGAACAGGGCTGTCCCCTCCTTTGTTATGGTACAGACGCCAGGTTCCAGCAGTGCAGCGAAGGCTGTTCTTCCTTATTCTCTCAGCTACATCACACTGTTCTCTCTCACTGAGTTTCCTATCGGCTTACTCAAAGACTTTTTTTTTAATGTGTCTTATTATTTATTTTCGAGAGCGAGAGAGTAAGCCGGGGAGGGGCAGAGAGAGAGAGGGAGACACAGAATCTGAAGCAGGCTCCAGGCTCCGAGCTGTCAGCACAGAGCCCGATGCGGGGCTCAAACTCATGAGCCTTGAGATCATAACCTGGGGCTCAGACTCATGAACCTTGAGATCATAACCTGAGCGGAAGTTGGACGCTCAACCGACTGAACCACTTAGGCGCACCGTGACTCAAAGACATTGTTACGTTTCTTGCTCCTGAACCACCCCCTTTCTTATCTCAGATGGACTCAATTGGGTTTTTGAAACCAGGTGCAAGATCTTATTTGTGTCTTTGTCTATACTTAACTGTTAAGTCCTGGTTCTGTGACTCAGCCTATTAACTAATCCAGGGGATGTAAATGGTGAGTTGAAGAGCACACACTTCTTGTTAAGGCCCCCCACCCCCCCCCACCCAGCCCCAGCTGCTTGCCACCACAGGTGGTAGTTCTGTGAGCTCAAAGAAGGCAGTGGGGTTGGTCTGAAATGACCTGCTCTTGGTGTGTGCGTGCTGGGTCTCAGTGATCATTGCTGTACCTGTTAAGGGCCCGCTAACCCTCACTTCAATACTGGTAAGGTTAGATCTTGCATAAACCTTCAGCTCTGTGCTTTGCAGAAACTGCTTTCTTCTATTTCCACCCTCCCAATTTTCTACAATATGATTCCTCAAGTTCACTGATATCAGTCTATCTACATATTATCTCAGTGCTTGAGCACTGAATTCTCCTGGGCCCAAGGACTACCATTCATTCACTTGACACCTGTTGTCCCACTGTAGGACACAAAGATTGGAAAGACGTAATACATGTTAGATTATTGAGTCAATAATTTCATATGAAAATATGCTTTCCTAAGAATGCCTACTGCATACATCAAAGAATGACTGTAAATCTCAGAAGAATACATTAAAACTAGTCATCACTCCTGTGTCTTCAGTAAGAAAAAAATAACACCATAAAGAGAAAATAGAGGTTAAAACCATGATTTCTGGGACCGGACACCTTTGGGTTTGATTTCTGGTCCACCCCTTATTTATTGCTATGACTTAGGACAACTTTCTTATCTCTCCAAGTGTCTGTTTTTCTTCATCTATAAAATGGAGATATAATATGTAACATGCATAGCATGGTGTGAGTAATGAATGGCAGCTATTAAAATCGATAATTCAATTTGACATGGTCTTTAATTTGAGATAGTCTTTTCGTTATGGACTGCAGAAGATTCTATGGGTTTTGCAGATGGCCAAGGAGCTCATGACACTATGAAGCCCTTATAATCCTGCTTTGGTCCGTTTGGAAATTAGGGATCTTTCCTTGCACGTCCACTATTCCTGATTCCAAAATGTCACATTTCAGCATTTTAGAATATCTGGGCCCATTTTCATGAGTTGTAGTTAACTGGCTTTGTTTTTCACTGTGGATCTTCTCTTTTGAGGTTCTGGTCCTCATTTATGTTATACACAGCCCTCTGGTGTAAGTCCTTAGACTAGCCTTTCAGAGTCCTTTGCCAAAGAGACCCTTTTTTCCTCCAGATCTGTCCCCAAGACTTGCTCTTTCCAGGGACATCTTGAATTGTATTGGCCAGTTGAAGGTGCCCTGAATTGGGTCAGCAGCAATGATTATTCCTATCATTTACCCATTTTTTTTTATTATCCCTTAGAGTTTAGCACTTTGTCCAGTGCCCAAAGTGTCCAATAAGGGCTTTAATCTGATAACTTTATAATAATTCTAGGGCTAACACCTTTGGTTATCATTGGCCTTCCAGTGTAACTGGGGAAAATCCCAAAAGTCTGCAACAGATTTATGGAATGGGGGGGGGGGACCCCCAGCCCTGCCTGCTGAGCAGTCCTCTTCTTCTCCCCTAAGCAGCATGCATTCTTATTCTCTAAAGTGCCGCCTCAAACCCTCACCACTCAAGCTCAAACTCAGACCTTGAGATAGAAAACTGTGTACCAGGTATGAACTTGTTCAATTTCCCTTCTTTGCCCCAGATCTACACCTCCTTTCATGCTCCTTTCCTGCCCCAGTCCCTTCAGAGAGATTCCTTGTCCCCTTGTTTGTGAGAACCATCCATTTCCGCTTCCCCCAGACTTGGCATAGCTAAATACCCTTGCCCTTGTATCTTCAATCTCTTTCATAGCTACTCTACCCCTTAACATGCTGTAAATACGCTTGAGCCTTTCCCATTTAAAGAAAGTCTCCTGATGATGATTTCCTCTTAAGCTACTCAACCAGAGGTCTTGAAGACTTGCCTGTACTGACTTTCTCTTTCTTATTTCCTAGTCACTTCCTGACCCACTATCCTCACTCTTTCAGTAATCATTTACTGAGTGCATACCATGTGCTAGGCACCATGCTAGGCGCTGGGGTGTCGTGGGGGAAGAAAACAGACAAAAATCCCTGCCTTCATGGAGCTTACATTCTAGCATTGGAGACTGATAATAAACAAGATAAATTGGTAAATTATGTGTATTGTATTAGAGTAGTTATAGGGGCTTTAGAGCAAAATAAAGCAGGAAACAGAACATAGGGTGTCGAGGGATGAGAGATGATGGTTGGTGGTGTTAAATAGGATGGCTAAAACCTCCCTGAGAAGGGTTGTTTTTTTTTTTTAATTTCAGAAGTGGGAGAGAGAGCACAAACTGGGGAGAAGGGCAAAGGGAGGGAGGGAGGGAGGGAGGGAGAGAGAGAGAGAGAGAGAGAATATCCTAAGCAGGCTCCACACTCAGCACAAAGCCCGATGGGGATCTCAGTCCCATGACCCTAGGATCATGACCTGAGCCGAAATAGAGTTGGACGTTCAACCGACTGAGCCACCCGGTCGCCCCGAACAGAGTATTCTAATAAAGACTTGCGGGAAGTGAGGGAGAGAGTCATATGTGTATCTCGGAACAGAGCAGTGCAGGCAGAGGGAATGGCGAATTCAAAGGCTCTGAGGCAGGAGTGGATGTGATGTGTTGAGAACCAATACGGAGGTCACTGTGACTGGAGGAGAGAGCAAGCACTGTTGTGGAAGATAGTGAGGTCTCAGGGATTAGACTGAGGGTGGGGGAAGGTTGTGCAGGACCCTGGAGGCGATTGTATGACTGGGGCCTTTACTCAGAATGAGATAGGAAGGTATGGGGGGGGGGTGGTGTTGCATAGAGAATAAGATGACTGCACTTCTGTTTCAGCGGGATCATTGGTGCTAAGTGACTGAGGGGGTCAAAGCAGGGACACGAGCTAGGAGGCTGCTCTGATGACCCGGGAGGGTGGTGGTGGCGCCCGGAGTGGAGGGGTAGACACCGAACCCTGGATGTAGTTTGAAGACGTGGTGGGTAGGGTTTCCTGCAAGGTTGGAGGGAAGACAAGCAGATAATTGAGAGCACTCCAGGGACTTGGGTTTGAACAACTGGAGAGACAAGACTGATTTTAACTGAGCTGGACAAGTCCACCAGAAGAGCTGGTTTGGGGAGAAAGCACGTGGGGCCTGGTCAGTAGAGGTGCCCTCTGGACGTCGCAGTGGCCATGTAAGTTCTGAGAGCCCAGTTCAGGGGGAGGTGTCTGGGCTAGAGAGTAGAAGAGGTCCAGGGCCTGAGCCCCGAGGCTTTTGAACACTGAGGACCTGTGGAGAGAGACTGAGTGGGAGTGGCTAGTGGGACGAAGGAAGGCAGTTATGCGTGGAGTCCTGGAGGCCGTCGGGTCTCCACCTGTTCCCACTGTTCAGCTTCCCTGGCTGACGGCTCCAGGACCCACGGTCTCCTCTTCTGTCCTGATTGCACTTGGGCTCTTGACATTTCTTTTTTAGCTCTCTTTTCCTTAAAACATCTTCTCCCTTGCCCTCATTCACTCTGGAATTGCTCCCTGTGTCTCTGCCTTGTCTTTCTCAGATTCCTTCTTGGACTTTTCTCGTCTGTGTATCCCCTCAGTAGCATTTCCTGGGTTTCTGACTTCGCCGGCTTTGCTCTCTGTTTTGGGGTGTGTTTATGTTTTTCTCTCCCATGGATTATCTCACTTCCATGGCTTCAATGACCATCTGCCCATTGATGATGCCCAAATCCACATTTAAATCCAGATCTTTCACCTGTAGTCCAGGCACATCTTTCCACTGTCTCTTGGGTATGCCACAGGTTCCTCCAATTCAGCACTGCCCTCGAGGGAATTACTACACTGCCCACTTGCCTCAATCTGCTTTTTCCTCTCCCACCATCCCACCAGTTGCTTAAGGCCATGGTCATCCTATATTTCAGAAGTCAGCAACCTTTTCTTAAAGGGCAATTAGTGGGGCGCCTGGGTGGCTCAGTCAGTTGAGCGACCGACTTTGGCTCAGGTCATGATCTCACGGTCTGTGAGTTCGAGCCCCGCGTCGGGCTCTGCGCTGACAGCTCAGAGCCTGCAGCCTGCTTCAGATTCTGTGTCTCTTGCTCTCTCTGCCCCTCCCCTGCTCATGATCTCTCTAAGAAAGAAATAGACATTTAAAAATTTTTTTAAAAAAAGGGCAAACAGCTATTCAAGACTTTGCTGGCCCCCCACCTGTCCTCAGCTCTGCCCTTGTTACTGTAGATAATAGGTGAATGAACACATGTGGCCATGTTCCAATAAAACTGACTTATGGACCCTGAAATTTGAATTTCATGTAATTTTCATGTGTCACAAAATATTCTTGTTTGTTTTCAGTCATTTAAAAATGTGAAAGCCATTCTTAGCAGTTGGGCTGAACAGAAATAGATGCAGGCTAGCTACAGCCCATGGGCAGAGGTGGGCCCAGCCCTGCTCCATGTGTCTCCATACACAACCGTCTCTGAGGGAGACCTGCCAATTCGACCTTCCCTCCTCGCCTCGGGTCAGGCCTCACAAGTGCTCTTTGTCTCCTTTGAGATTGTTTCATTTTATAAAATTTTACTGTTTTTATTTTCCAGCTGACATGTTGTACATCCACCCTGCTAGTCCTCTGGTACTTTTTTATTCAACCCCCCCTTCATCCTTTTGCCAATATACCGTTTTATTTAAGCGCAAGGATAATATCCCCTCCGGCAAACTTCTTAGCCTGGCGTTCAGGACCTTCTCAATTGCTCCTTGGTCTCCCCTTCTGGTCTTGCCTTTAATTCCCTTTCAGGAAGCCTCCATTTTAGCCACACCCTTTATTCCCCAGACACATCACGTTCTTGCACGTTTTAACCTCTCTACATGCTGTTCCAAATTTCTGGAATGACCTTTTTCCTTTCTCTATACAACAAACTTCTATTTAGTCATTAAAACCCAATTCAGAGCTCCCCTTCAGCTTGATCCCTTCCTTAGCTCCCCCAGGGAGCGAGGTGCTTCCTTCTCTGTGGTCCCACCCCACCTTGTCCGTGGCTCTGTTGTAGCACTGGCCGCATTGCACTGCGACCATCTGTGGGTGAGCCTGTCGCCCAACGTGGCAAGAGCCCCTTTCCTGTAGCCCTCCTGCCTCGCATAATATTTAACGCCTAACGATATTGGAGTTTCCGTGCAGTGAATTTCCCCGTATTTACCTTGGTGAAAATAGTCCCCTGCTAACTGGTTGTGTAATCTCAGGCCTCTTCCTCTTGGCCCATTTCTAACATCGGCAGGTTAGGCTACATAACCTCCGAGAGCCCGTGCAGTTCTGGCATTCTATGATTTCTGAGCTCTCATTTCACCAGGCTTCTCTCAAATTCAGTTTTATTGTCTGTGTAGGGTGGTCTGGGAATGACATCATCACAAAGACCTCTTTCTTTCCTCCACTAATGAAGGCACCTCTGTGTCGGGAGGAGGAGATGGGAACCAGGATAAGTGGGCCCCAGCCCAAGGACACCTCCATATTAGGAATCGTGTCTCATGGAATATCTCTGTCTGGTTAACAAGCACAGTTCATAATTATGTTTTAGCCATTAGTACAGAAGAGATGAAATCCTTATGTAAACGTTTGTAAGCATCTAAAATCCTACTCTCTGTCATGGAAAAAAGAACGCATTTGGGGAAAGCTCTACAACAATTCCGATTATAACAAAGCTGAAAAAAAATAAAATACTTGAAAAAAAGGTATAAGCATTCTGTTAAGTTTTCAGTATGTTCTGCGGCCTGAAATCAGTTAAGAAAATCCGTATGACGGTTTTGTCTGAGGACTAGAGCCCTCAGGACAAGGAGGCCTCATCATCTAGCTTAGGCCCTGACCTCATCCCTTCTCTTCTTTTCCCTGTGGGCTCTGGGAGGGCAGGAGTCATGTCTGGTCTGCTCACATTTGCACCCCACGTGCCTTGCCTGGCACCAGGTACTAAACAGGTTCTCTGCAAAATGGCTAACTAACCGCCTGAATCATCAGTGGGCATCTGATTCCTACTGAGGGTGTCCCCAGGTTACTTCAAACTCTGCCGAACCTTGGATGACAATTCTGGTCCTCTGATTCCATTCAGGCCTCAAATGCTGGGCGTGTGTGTGGGTGTGTGTGTGCACGTGTGTGTGCGCACATGTTATAAAACTACCTCCTCCTACCAGGAATCTCTTTACCCTTTGTGGAAGGACTTTATCATTTATCCCTGTTCTTTGACAAACATACAAGGCCCCCCCTGGGACCAGAGGTTTGGGTCCTAGGATCTAGGGGTAGTGATGATGCAATGGAGGCTGGGAGCCTGCAAGGAGGCCCGCTGGCCAAGGGCGGTGACCAGTCCGAGTGTAGAGGCTGGAGTTCTTCGTTTTCATCCAGAAAAGCTTGCCCTGTGGAAATGGTGTTGTGGGTATGCAGGACAGTGTGTGAATGATGGAGGACTGAGTGAAATAGCCTCTTGGCAAGGTTTGGGGGAGACCAAAGACCCAAACTCTGCAAGAGAGATTCTGAATTCCTGTAATTCCCCAAAGTCCGAAGTCTGCCTGTTCGTTCCCCTGCCCTGCTCATCCCTTCCTGAGCTTCTCAGCTTCCTTTACTCACCAGGTGCCCAGCCAGGGAAATCTGCAAAACAGCCAGAGCAGGGCCACTGTCCATGCTGCTTAATGAGAGAGCTCAATCACTACAAGACTCCCTACTCCCACCCGCCAACAGATAGAACCTACTAAAAGGGCAGACTGGCTCGCTGCACAATCTGTTAATTGTAGATGCTGTGTCCTTGCTGTGGCCCAGGACGCGCATTTGCATGGAGTGCGGATCGCTGTAGGACTCACCGAAAATCTGGTTCTACTAGTACGTGCTAAGTGATCATTCTGTCACCGTGAACACACCAGCCTCCTAAAGCCTGAGAAAAACCATCTTTGTGGCTAGTGTCCTGGTGTTTCTTTCACACAGGCCTTAGGGAGAAGGTGGGCCATGGATGGAAGAAGCCATCAACTTAGTTGAAACAGAAATATTCTTTTCTTTTTAATTTTTTTTGACATTTATTCATTTTTGAGAGAGAGAGAGAGAGAGAGAGACAGAACATGAGTGGGGGAGGGGCAGAGAGAGAGGGAGACAGAATCTGAAGCAGGTTCCAGGCTCTGCACTGTCAGCACAGAGCCTGATGCAGGGCTCAAATTCATGAAGCGTGACTTCATGACCTGAGCTGAATTCGGAGGCTTAATCGACTGAGCCACCCAGGTGCCCCAAAACAGAAATATTCTTTACTATTGCACACTTTCTCAGGGGAACAAAGAATGAACCAAATTGCTTAGCATCTAATTTTTTAACAAAAGTGGGTTTTTTTTCCCATTATAAAATTAACCCATGCTTTTGGGATTTATGGGAAGATAGAAAACAGCCGTGCAAATTCCACCTCTCAAACGCAATCACTATTGTAATTTTGGTTTACTTCTGTCTGTCCTTTTTCTTCATGATAACTTTTTATAATCATAAGTATGCCATGTATATTATACAGATAAAACTCCTATAACTGTATTTTTGGTTTATTATTATATAAATATAACTTGTGTTACAAATATTACTAAACATATTTTTATAGGTGCATAATATTCATTGAGTGAATGTTCTCTTGTTCACCCATTTCTTTCGGTCCTCTCCCACTCTTTTTTTTTTTTCCCCTAGAAATAATGCTGCCTAAAGCTTTTTTAAAAATTAAGAACAATTTTCCTTGGATAGAGCCCCAGAAGTACAGTTATAGGGTCAAAGGGTGCCAGTTGGCTTGTGTAACACTGATAGTTTATCATTGATGACCACAGAGAAATTTCTGCTTTGGGGTCTGGGTGGTCTTCCCAGTAGGCTGTTGGAAAGTAAAACCAACATTGTCAGGCCAGAAGTTTTTGTTTGCTTCCAGCTAGCAGGACCAGGGCACCTAAGTTGTGGGGTGTGGGGTAGGGTTATGGGTCAGGGGAGTGCAATTTCCCTCCTGGCCAGTAACATGTTCACAGTAAGCTGTAGTACAGGCAGGTCTTTATTTCAGAACATTCTCTTGGGCCCATCCTTCCATCCGTACGTGGCCTGGTATATCAACCCAAGTTGCCTGCTCTTCTAACAGGGCCCACGGTGCCTTTGGAATGGTTTTCCTTAAAGTTCCCCTGGGAGTCACAGCCACCCCCTGCCCTGCTGAGTTCTCCCCCGTTCATGTGAGAGCCAGTGAAGGTTTGATCAACAAGTCCCTCCTTGTCTTGGTCTCTTCCTCCCCACCTCCCGACTTCGGAATTCTTGGACTTGCCCCACACTCAATAACCACAAACAGGAGGTCATGACAAGACGGTGGGGAGTGCTATGGTGGACGAATTTGGGTTGCCAGCGTTGAGGACCCCTTAGGAGACATGGTGTTTGCAAGCAGGGTCTTGAAGCTGGAGGAAGAAACCCCTCCCCACCCCAGGCTGACAGAAGAGAAGGGATAGGATTCAGGAGCCTTCTGAGTTTCTGAGGGATCTTGACTGAGGGGGCTGGGCTGATGCCTCCAGGGCTCAGTTTCCTCAACCTGCATCAGGAGTCAGCAGTCAGGTGTCTCATCTCCTCTGCTAAGAGTGGATCTGAGCCAGATGGAGCATGGAATTATCACACCCAGCACCCCAGGGAGTGTTTCTGGGGAGTCGCTTATGGAGGCCGACTCCCTCACAGGGAGTGGTGTGTCAGGGCATTTATTTCATCCTTGAATCATGCTGTGTTCCCTTTACTCATTTCCTTATCTCTTTTAAAATCCAGAGGCCCCTCCCCTCTTCTGTGCTGGGAAAATCCCAGTCGGGCAATGAGGAGCCATGAATGATGCTCTTCATGAAAACGCAGCAGGTCTCCTGGGGATCATGATGGTGATGATGTGGGATGGCCCGGAGGCGAGGCTACTAGACTGTTTCTGCTCCCTCAGTGACATCAACCCAGGTCACGGGGCTCCCCGAAACACCAGGGTGCTCCATGGAGCAGGATCCGCGCTTACTCCTCCTTTCTGGGATGTGTTCATCAGTACAACCAGTAATCTGCCAATTGCAGTATTTACATTGACTCTTCAATGCAAAACAATTCCTAGCCAACGTGGCTTTGGCCGTAGCCCCCGTGGAGAGGCAAAATTAGGGAGGGGTTCAGGAACAGGGTCTGCAAATTTATGGGACAGGGAATTCCAGCTTCGTTGGGGCAGGCATTGAAGTGGCAGGGTGCAGAGGTTCGTGGCATCTGTTGGGGGTGCCTGCGTTCTGAATCAGGGAGGCTTATCCAAGTCCAGGATGGGGTCTCAGATTCAGGGGCTTGGGGCAGACACTGGTAGAACTTAGCAGGCAAGTCAGGACTCCGGCTGAGCAGGTGAGGGGCAGGAGCAGGCTACAGCCTCAGTGTGGACTCGGGAGTCACTGACCCCACAAGCGGAGGTAAGTGAGGAGGCTCCTAATGTTTACACAGGAACCCTGGGTCTTGCCTCACTCATCCATCCCCCCGCTTCACGCCAGGCGTGGAAACAAACTTTCAGTGGAGAGGGGTTTTCCTTTTTGCCAGGGCTGAGCTGTCGCTGGCTCCCAGCCCTGGTGAGGTGACCTGTGGATGACAGGTAGTTCATAGTGACAGCCGGGAGAAGCAGGGGCAGCAGGAGCCAACAGTTTTTGATGCTGTTTGCAAAAACGCAAAAGGAAGGTGACACAATTCCATTGTAAAGCAACCCAGGACACGGGGAAGTGCTGAGACAACCCTTTGCAGGGAGTAGCAATTGCCTCTTGGCTGACAGTTGCAAGGCCTCTCTTGGTGGGCTCAGTAGCCCCTCCAGCACATGTCCCAAGTGCCTGGAGCACAGAACGATCCCTTCGCCTGCTTTTCCTCTGTGCCTGTCATTATGGTAAATTACAAGGCTCCCATGATAACTATGGAGAGGCAGATTGATTCGTTCCTTGTGATTGTCGCCGTGCAGGGGTGATGGGCACCCAGATTTCACACCTTGTAATGGCCCTGCCAGGGGTGGATGTTAGCACAAGTGGGACCTGACACTTCAATAAATCTGAGACATTCTGCCGTGGAGATCAAAGTTCAGAATTGCTTAAATTGGTGTTGGAGCAGGTGGGAAACAGGAGCCCAGGGCCAGGAATTGGATAGATGGCAATTGTCGTTCCATTTGTAGGGCCCGAATGTCAGCTTTTCAAACGATATGACATCAATTTAAGTGATTTGGGCTCCCAGCTACCTCGCCCATTTAGTATTACTGGTTCTGGGAAGTGTGATTCGTGGTCTAGCTGATGCTCTAAAAAGGGGGACCTTGCGGAACCAACCCTGCTTGTATATCTGGGGTCAGAGACTTGCGTTTGTGGAGGGTTGGTAACATGGGGTTATTACTATTCATGGGAGCGTGGATGAGCATTTCATCTCCTACCTGGATGTGTTGGTAACCTCCCAACTTACACTTCCAGCCATGACCTCTCTCCTGAGCTTTAGACTCATTAGCATGTATATGTCATGGCATTGTCATTTGCACACAGAGGTGAGCCTGGATTTTAACATAGGGCATGTAGTTCTCAAAGGCTTCGGATGAGGTGAGAATGTGCTCTGGCTTCTTCTTCTTCTTCTTCTTTTTAATATAATTTATTGTCAAGTTGGCTGACATACAGTGTATACAGTGAGCTCTTGATTTTGGGGGTAGATTCCTGTGATTCATTGCTTCCATACAACACCTAGTGCTCATCCCAACAAGTGCCCTCTTCAATGCCCGTCACCTGTTTGCCCCCTCTCCCCCACCCCATCCCATCAACCCTTAGTACGTTCTCTGTATTTAAGAGTCTCTTATGGTTTACCTCTCTCCCTCCCTCTCTGATTATAACCATTTTGTCCCCCTTTCCTTCCCCCGTGGTCTTCTGTGAAGTTTCTCAGGTTCCACAGGAGCGAAAATGTATAATATCTGTCCTTCTCTGACTGACTTACTTCGCTTACCATAATACCCTCCAGTTCCATCCATGTTGCAGCAAATGGCAGGATTTCATTCTTTCTCATTGCCAAGTAGTATTCCAGTGTATCTCACTGTGGTTCTCATTTGCGTTGCCCTGAAAGGTCATCTTTTCTTGTGCCGTTTGGACATTCATAGATCTTCTTGGGTGCACAGGCTTTTAAGGTCCAAGGAGGTCAGTGCACCTCCCCTCAGTCCTGAGCATGAAGAGAGCTCTGGCTGATAACCCAGAAAGGTACACGCCGGGAAAATCTCATCCTCCCGTTTTTGTTTTTTTTTTTTTAAGTTGGCTGGGAGTGCCAGAGACTTGCCGCATCCTGTACGAGGTGCAACTCATCTCAACAGGATGACTGTATTCCTGAAATATTTCCTGCTGAGCAAATTGTCTTAATCCTGTTATACCACCAGCTTTCATTATTGAACTAGAAATTGACTGGAATAAAATTTTGGCCCCAACTTTTAAATGTGGAAATTCTTGATGGTATACCATTACTTTTCAAATAATGATACTAAAGACAATGATAATAACACAAATGCATCAGGGGCAAGTACTTTTGCAGAACTAAATGGGCCAGGCAATGTAGTAGATGCTTTAGATATATTAACTTATTTGATCTTCCTAACTGCCCCGTGAAATAGGTATTATTAGCAGCTTTGCCCCTTTACAAATGAGGAAAGTGAAGGACAGGGAGACCAGGTAACTTGCCCAGAGTGAAGGTTAATGTATTAGTTAAGGTAGCACTAGCTGCTATAATAGATAAGCCCCAGATTCTCAGAAGGTTAACATAATAAAAGTTTATCTCTTATAGCAAAACCCCATGGCGTCATTCTTTTTTTTTTTTTTAACTGATCTTTACAACCTACATGGGGCTTGAACTCACAACCCCAAGATCAGGAGTCCCATGCTTCACCCACTGAGCCAGCCAGACCTCCCCCACCCCCCTTGATTGGATTGCCTCCCACGTGGTCATTCAGGGATCCAAGTGCCTTGCATCTTACTGCTCTTCATTTTTCTAGGTTCTTTGAGTCCTCACCGATCAACCAAGGGGGGCTGGTGAGAAAGAGAGCAAGACTTCAGTGGGAGGCTTTTACCTGCCAGGCGTAGACTTGATGCATATCGCTTCTGCCCACTTGCCACCGGCCAGAAGTCAGTCAGTTATGTGGCCACACCTAAGTGCAAGAGAGGCAAAGAAACACAGTTTTCTGCCCAGAGGGAAAGGAAAGGGATTTTGACAAATAATACGCGTCGTTTTGCCATTGCTGGCGACGGGAAGCCATAGGATTTGAACCTGGGTAGTCTGGCTCCAGAGACTCAACTCTTGACTCGAACATTCTACCATCTCTCCGGGAACAATGGCTCAGAGTCTGAGAAAAATGTGGCAGGTTGCACCACTTTTTACTCCATTTCCCTCCCATCTGTAACTGTGTTTGGTTGCCTAGATGCTGTGCTTGGGAATTGTCTTTGTCTTTCCGTGAGAGGCTCTGTTCTATGCATTTAATCGCCACAATCACCCCCATGAAATAGACAGTTATTATCGTTCCCGTTTTCCAGGTGAGGAGGCTAAAGCAGGGAGCTTGGTTATGTGTCCAAGGCATAAGTAAATGGTGTCTCTGGGCTTCTGGAACCCTCACACCAAGCCACGGAGCAGGGTGGGGGCTGAAGGGAAGATGAGAGAAGGTGAGAAGGCCAAAGCCACCAAACCCCACCCAGCCAGAACCTCGTTTGGATTCTGCTTCTGCAAGTTTTTTATGGGACAGGCAGGGAAGTGTAAGCTCTCACTGGATATTTGATGACCCTAAGGAATCGCTGTTAACTTGTAGGGCGTGAGAAGGGTATCGTGGTCATGTTACAAAAGAAAGTCCTTATCTTTTCCAGGTACTACTGAAACGTGTAGCAGGTGGCATGATGAAATGTCTAGGACTTGGCAGGGCACCAGGGTGTCTCAGTTGGTGACGCCTCCGACTCTTGGTCCTCAGCTCGGGTCATGACCTCGTGGTCTTGTGAGTTCAAGCCCCGAGTCGGACTCTGCGCAGACAGCGCGGAACTTGGGATTCTCTCTCTCCTTGTCTCTCTTCCCCTCCCCCGCATGCTCGAGCACACTCTCTCTCTCAAAATAAATAAACATTTTCTTTCCACGTCTAGGAGTTGCCTCAGATAATGCAGTGGAGGGATTGAGGTATAGATGGACAGAAGGGGACCACAAACAGCTCCTTAGTGCAGAATGGTGATGGGTACATGGTGGATTGTCATTCTAGTCTCTCACTTTGGGGCGTATTTGAAATTTTCTGTAATAATGATAATAAAAAAGAAGACTTTAATGAGTGGACTCTCTGTAGCCCCCTAGACTGTAAATGAAGTGATGGGGACAGAACATGTTTGTTGAGGAACAGCTGAGCGGCCTGGAATGTTTTCTAAAGCAGGTCCTCAGGGACCCTCTTTGGGAGCTATTGGCCCGTGTGTGAATTCTGATTCTGAGATTCTCCCAGAGGCGGCGTTTAGTGCCTGGAGAACTGAGCTCGGGAAGATGAGCCTGGGGCCTCCGAAAGGCAGAAAGCACAGACTCCCGGGGTGAGAGGGATCCAGGCAAAGTCTGGGCTTTGCCCCGGCCCAGTGGCCTCAGCCCTGGCTAGCTGTGCAGCCCGTGACAAATATCTCGCTGAAAGGTACAGCACGGCCCCAGGCCCCAGCTGCACTTTAATTAAACACTGAAAATCCATCAAAGACTCGGCCTTCTCAGCCGGCCAGTTCTCGGAGTCCCAGGTGAAGCCAGCTCTGGGCTGGCTGCGGGCCAGGAGGAAGGTGCACCACGGGCCCTCCCAAGTCCCTGGCTAAAATCAACAGCCAGGGCTCCGCAGCCCAGCTTCTGACCTGATGCAAATTAAGCTTGGCATTTGGAGATGGTATTAAATTGTCCTAAATCAATATTCTAGTGGCAGGATCAGAACAATTAAAAACCCCGACTTCCTCCTCAGATCGTTGTGAATATGAATTGTCAGTTCACTTTTAAAACTCAGCAGGTTGAGAAAGGCGGAGGTCTGCTTGGTGATGCGCCGGGCATAGTTTATTCCAACCTCAGCATCTCTTCCTGTTTTTACATGTGTGCAACATATGTCAAGCGCACAGGGGCGTTCATATATGATATAACGTGTATGATGTAACATCTAATCCCTGCAGCAACCCCAGGAGGCTCTGTCATCCCCACTTTACAGAGGAGGAAACTGAGGCTCAGAGAGGTGAAGTCACTCGCCCAAGGTCTCAGCTATTAAGTGGTAGGGCGAGAATTTGAATTAATTTCTCCAAGCTCAAGGCCAATGCTTTGCCCTCTGTAACACAGCTGGCTTTTCCCAATATAGTGTTTATTTTTCATTCATCATGATAATTAATAGCGAGGAATGAATGGCAATAGTAGTGACTGTTTAATAATTTTGTTTCTCTAGTCTTAAAAGTTGGTGGCAATTTTTCTAGTTTGTCCACTTGTTCAACAAACGTTTATTGAGAAGCAGCCTGGTAGGGAGGTTTCTGGGCTCGGGAGTCCGCCAGACTGGTCCCACCCACCACGTCCGGGCTGTGTGACCTGGTACAAGTTCATCATCATCTCTGAGCCCCAGCTTCCTCATCTGTAAAATGGGATGTTACTAGTATTCACGGCCCAGGGTTGTCATTAAAATAAAAGGAGTTGGTACTAGCAAAGTGTTTAAAGTAAGGCCGGGCTATCAGTGGGTGTTCTGTCAACCTGAGCCCCTGGCAGATGCTGTCAGGGCCCTGGAGGAAGAGCTGTGTCTATGTGCTCTCAGAACTCCCCTCTTCTGTTTAGTCAGTTAATATTATTGCTTCTATTTTTATTAAACCAGCTAAACATGTTTAAGTTTATGGTAAAGAATTCAAAGAGTTGGGGCGCCTGGGTGGCTCAGTCAGTTGAGCATCTGACTTCGGCTCAGGTCACGATCTCACGGCTTGTGAGTTTGAGCCCCGCGTCAGGCTCTGTGCTGACAGCTCAGAGCCTGGAGCCCGCTTTGGATTCTGTGTCTCCCTCTCTCTGTGTCCCTCCCCTGCTTGCACTCTGTCTCTCTGTCTCTTTCTCTCTCTCTCAAAAATAAATAAAGATTAAAAAAAAAACTTTTTTAAAAATTCAAAGAGGCCAGAAATAAAAACTGAAAAGTAAGGGCTCCTTTCTACTTTCCTATAGTTAGGACTTAGATAGACTAGTGCAACCTGTGATAATAATAATGATGATGATGATAGTATATGATAATGTAATAATAGTGTGTCAGAAATGCTCTGTTGTACAAGCATACACACTTGTCTTGTTTTTATACAACTGGAATACCACAGTAAAGGGTGTTCAGCAGTCCATACTTTTCCACTTACCCACTTACCCACTTACCCGTCTTAGGTACAGACATACCTCGTTTTATTACACTTTGCTTTATCGCGTGTTGTGAATATTGCTTTTTGTTGTTTTTTTTTTTTTTTTATAAATTGAAGGTTTGGGACAACCCTGTGTCAGGCAGGCCTGCCGGTGCCATTTCTCCAAGAACATTTGCTCACTTCATGTCTCTCGCAATATTTCAATATTTCAAACTTTATCATTGTTTGTTACATCATCTGCGGTCAGTGATTATGCCTCGCTGAAACTTGAGATGATGGTTAGCATTTTCTAGCGAAAAATATTTTAAATATTTTTTAAAAGAGGTCTAAACATTTTTACGACATAATGCTACTGCACACTGCATGGATTATACTACAGTGTAAACATAATTTTTATATACACCAGGAAACCAAAAAGTTCATTTGATTCACTTCATTGTGGTATCTGCTTTATCGCGGTAGTCTGGAACCAAACCTTCAATATCTCCAAGATATACCTGTGTCTTTCACATATGGATTTACCTAATTTTTAAGCAACTTTATGCATTGTCTGGATGTGCCATAGTTAAATTTAACCATCTCCCTATTGTTTTTACTAGGGTTTTGCTACTCCAAACAGTGCTGCATTAAACATGCTTGCAAACAAATAAGAGCATTCTGTATCTGTTTATCTGTATAATATAATAAACTCTTAGAGATGGAATTGCTGAGTCAAAAATGTGTTAGGTCTGAATTTTGTTGGATATTACCAAATTGCTTTCGAGAAGGAAATACTAGGGGGGAAAATGCTACCCACGCTTTAAAATTCATATTTCTTGTTAATCAGTTTTGAAAGAGAGGGTGGAAATGAGCAGTTAGCCTGATCTCTCATTTTATTGGAAATGCTTCTCCTTGGCCACAAATTTTTAGACATTACATTCTCTGGCTCCCCTCCTCAGTTCTTGATACAGAGAGAATGTTCTGGATTTCGAGGCAAAATCCCATGTGTGCTTCATTCTCTCTCCACTCCCAGGCCCCCTGCCCCCCATTCTCTGAGGGAAGGACTTCTGTTCTCTCTTTAAGTTTCAGGATAAATGGGGCTCGCAGAGGCCCAGATTTCTCACGGGAGGAGAGAGTCACACAGGAACATCTTCAAGTGGGTATCTGAAGCCAGTGTCTGGCTAAGCGTCTGCCAGCCTGGCCCAGGCCTTTCTGCCTCCTCGAATTCCTCCAGGCCCACAAACAGCTGGGTGCCGCCAGTGTCCTTCCTTCTGCGTCCGACAGACTGATTTCCTTTTAGGGATGACTGCCTCCACCCACCCCCAGCCAACCAGGAGCAGAAAACCCCATGACGAAGATAATAAATTGCATCCAGGGCCACGGAGGAGGGGAGAGAAATGACTCACAAGCCCCTACATCCTCCTGCCACATTCCAAGAGCTGCCTTCCTTGGGGCTTAAATCACTCCCTGGGAGCAACACCCTGAGCGGATGGTGGAGGAAGGCCAGCTGTTGTTGCTGGCCGGATGAGGCGGGTGGGGTGAGGGCCCTGGCTGGAAACAAGTCCTGGAATTTTTCTTTAGAATGGGCTTGTGATCCTGGCTCCCCCTGGGAACAAGGCACGGGGCATTTCTGCCCTCAAGGGGCTTGTGCTGTAGCCTCTAGAGCCCCCTGTCCTCTTGCCCAGTGCCCTGGAGGGAGACAGACCTAACAGTCTGGTGACCCTGGGCAAGTCACTTCATTTCCCTGAGCCTCAGTTCCCCCCCCAACCCCTACAAAATGGGAAAGAATTCAGTACCAGTCTCCAGGGTTATTAATAATTAATGAGCTAATTCATGTCAAGTGCTTAGCATGGAGACTGGCTCACCTTAAACACTTAGTATTACTTGCTATTATTGCTACTGCTACTGCTCCTCTCGACAATTCTGCAAATAAAAAATTAGGAAATGTGGTCTGGCCGTGGCTCTCACCCCTGCCCGTGATTTATAATAACGATTGTGAACATTTATATAGAGCTTACGGTGTTTTAGAGCTTTATGTATGTTGACTCATTTAATCGTGCCAACCCCATGAGTAGCTACGCTGTAGGTTCTGTTACTATCCCCATGTGTGAATATACCAAGGCACAGAGAGTTGAACCTCTAGCCCAGTTAGGAAATAGTGGAGACAGGATTCAGACCCAGGTTGTCAGCTCTAGAAGTTACTTTCTTTAAGTTTGATTCTTTTTAATGTTTGTTTATTTTTGAGAGAGAGCAGGGGAAGGGCAGAGAGAGAGGGAGACACAGAATCAGAAGCAGGCTCCAGGCCCTGAGCTGTGAGCATAGAGCCCCACGTGGGGCTCGAACTCACGGACCACGAGATCATGACCTGAGCCGAAGTTGGACACTTAACTGGCTGAGCCACCCAGTTGTACGTAAAAGTTACTTTCTTAACCACTATGTCATCTTGCCTCTCAATATGTGTTTGTATATTTCTATAGGACAGTTTTCTAAAGATACAGCAGTCAAGTGATGTTTATTTTTTTTCTTTTTGCTTGCATTAAAAGAAAGTGTTGGTTTTAGAGGCTCCTGGGTGGCTTAGTAGGTTGAGTCTCCTGACTTCGGCTCAGGTCATGGTGTCATGGTTCATGAGTTCGAGTCCTGCATCAGGCTCTGTGCTGACAGCTCAGAGCCTGGAGCCTGCTTCAGTTTCTGTGTCTCCCTCTCTCTGCCCCTCCCTGGCTTGTACTCTGTCTCTGTGTCTCTCTCAAAAATAAATAAACATTGGGGTGCCTGGGTGGCTCAGTCGGTTAAGCATCCGACTTTGGCTCAGGTCATGATCTCGCGGTCCATGAGTTCGAGCCTCGCGTCGGGCTCTGTGCTGACAGCTCAGAGCCTGGAGCCTGTTTCAGATTCTGTGTCTCTCTCTCTCTCTGACCCTCCCCCATTCATGCTGTCTCTCCCTGTCTCAAAAATAAATAAACGTTAAAAAAAAATTAAAAAAATAAACATTTAAAAAGATTTTTTTTTAATTGTTGGTTTTTCTTATAATAGCAACATAGCATTATTTTTTTTAATGGAAAATAGGTGTACCTGGGTGGTTCAGTGGGTTAAGCATCCAACTCCTGATTTCTTACAGATTGTGAGATTGAGCCCCAAGTCAGGCTCTGTACTGACAGTGTGGAACCTGCTTAGGATTCTCTCTCTCTCTCCCTCTCTCTCTGCCCCTTTCCCGCTCATTCTCTCTCCATCACCCCCCCCCCACAAATAAGTAAATAAACTTACAAAAAATGGAAAATAAAGAAGAGGAAGATCAACGTATTTGTCTACAGTACTACCACCTGACCAGTGGCCTAGATAAAGGGCTGGTTCTTTTTTATTTTCAGTAATAAAACTGTGATGTCCTCCCGTGTATGGCTGCTGTGTAGCTTGTGTAACCTGTAACTCTCCATCCCCGTTTGACAGCACTCGAGCTGGTCTATATCCTGTTTATCGGTACAGTTCCATGGTATGCGTACTTGGATGTCACAGGAAGAACAAATTGCTAAAAGTTTCTGAATTATCTTCTTGTCGTGTTAGGTGACACCCCGTTCACTGACTGCTGCTGGTCTGTGAATCATACTCTGAGCAGCACTGACCTAGACAAACACTATTTACAGTTTAGTGTATTTATTTCCAGCATTTTTCCAGCACGTTTTTTTGTTGTTGTTTATTTTTAGTCTTTATACACCTTTCTTTTGCTCACTACACTTCGTGTTACAAAATTACTGTAAGCAATTCTTGAGTGTAATTTTAATGACAATAATATCATAATATTCCATCTGGAAGAGGTACCATAGATTACCAGCATATTCCCTTTTTCATGGACTTTGGTAGGTTTCCATTTATTTGCCATGATGAAAATATGATGGTAGTTTTAGTATAACTATTTTTCCATAGTTAATGTTATTTCCATAGGGTAGGTCTCCTACAGTGGAATGACTAGGTCAAACAATATGAAGTCTTTTAAATTGCTTGTTAGGTTTACCAAATACTTCCTAAAAGTGATGTGCCGGGGCACCTGGGTGGCTCAGTCGGTTGAGTGTCCAACTTCGGCTCAGGTCATGATCTCACAGCTTGTGAGTTTGAGCCCCACATTGGGCTCTGTGCTGACAGGTCAGAGCCTGGAGCCTGCTTCGGATTCTGTGTCTCCCTCTCTCTCTGCTCTTCCCCTGCTCATGCTCTGTCTCTCTCAAGAATAAATAAACATTAAAATATTTTAAAAAATAATAAAAAAATAAAAGTAATGTGCCAATATATGCTTCCCACAGTAGTTTATGAGAGTGCCTGCTTACATCCTTTTCTGCATTCACTATTATAATTTGATTAAGGGAACAATCTTAATTGTTTTGAATTTCTTTGATTGCTGATGAGGTTGAATGTTTTCTGCGTGTGTAGCCATTTATATTTATCTTTTGCTTTGTACTCAGTTGGGCGCTAGAATCAAATGTTACTATCTTGCACAGATTTCACCCTACTTTAGATCAGAAGCTGAGTAAATCCATACATAAAGTCTGTACATATTGATGTATGGTATCTCCATTATTTAGATCCTTCCCTTTTTTCTGCTGCCAGAACTGGGGGACGCTTTTATGTGATCATGATGGTGGTTTTTGTCTTTGCACCAATAATGTAGTAAGTATATGGTCTGAATATTTGTGAATATGTTGTGAACATGTTATTTCATACGTTGAAATCCTAAACCCCCAAGTGATGGTGTTAGTCTCTCGAGCCTTTGAGGGATAATTTGCTGGGGTGGGGGGGATTAGTGCCTTTATAAAAAAGAGACTTTAGAGAGCGCCCTTCCCCCATCCGCCATGGGAGGACACAGCAATGGGGGTGCCAGCTATGAACCAGGAAGCATGTTCTCGCCAGATACAACCATTCTGGTGCCTCGATCTTGAACTTCCCAGCCTCCAGAACTGTGAGAAACAAACATATTTCTGTTGTTTTTAAGCTACCCAGGCTGTTGTACTTTGTTAGAGCAGTACATGTGGACTAACACAGGGATTTTTCTTGAGTATTTCTGATATTTCCTCAGCTATATTTTCTCTGTTTTTTTTTCTTTTCCTTTCTCTCTCTCTCTCTCTCTTTCTCTTTTTTTCTCCTTTTCTTTTTGGTATGATTTGGACCTATTTAGTAAGTATTGCATGCCAGCTTGAATTAATCAATTTTGAAACTACTGATCTGTTCGAATTCCAGACATACTTTTGTTAATTCTGGGAAAAGTAGGAAAAAACTTCTGAAATCTGGATGATTTTAGGAAATACTAGATGTCCGAACTTAAACATTTCACCATATTCCTCTGTATAATAGCTGTATGGGCAGAGTGAAATACTGAGGAGTGACAAGGACAACTTGGGCCTGTATTTCTCTCAAAGGAACTTGTTGAGGGCTTGTTTGCTTTTTAATAACATAGGAGATATTTGTCAATAAGACAGGGATGTCTCCCTGTGCCCCAAAGTGCTCCCTTTCAAAGTGTATGGTAAGAGCCACGTGTAGTGGTAATGGTGGGGGCAAAGTATTCCACTGCACTCGAGTCCCCCCTTAACAAGCCTCAGGTCCCCTCCCTGGGTCGGTAGGTAGTTTTAAGCAATGCAAAAGACCATAATTGGAATCTATAGTGACCTTATAGGCAAATAATTATAAGTAGCTAAAGTATGGGTATTAACAATTTAGAATGAAAGTTTAGCTAAGTTTCTATTTAGGAAAGCTATTAGTAAGTGTCCACAAAAAAAGTACACCGTGTTCAAATTAGTTCAGAAAAGCTAGGTTAAAAGAGCTTCTTTTCCTCCTATTAAAGCTTGGTACATTCTCTGAATTTCCAAAGCAGCGACAAAGTAAGATATAGTTTTTGCAAAACTTCTTTTGCCTACGGGGTCCTATTTTTCAAGAGCTCCGTCCTCCTAACCCCTTGGCAAATAGTGTCTTGCAGCACACAACAGATCATGGAAAATTCTGGAAGCAGGCCAGCTTCTGTGGCATTGATGTTCACACTGGCTATGAATCTTGGGGATTGTTGTACTGAAGTGCAGAATCATTTGCGAACGGGGAGTGATGGCTCATACCTTCTAAGGGTTGGTTTTTGAATTGTAATTCTTTGCCACCTTTATGTCCAATGGTAGATCAATAACCTTTGGGGAGCAATAGGATTGGGAAACCATGATCACAGGTCAAGTCTTGAATGGCACTGAAAATGTTTCTTTTTGTTACTAAAATAGACCACAGTCAAGACAGCCCGGTGCGTGGAGACATTTAATGCATTTTGAGTTAGAGGACAATATTGCACGGTCATTAAAGAGAATCCAGGCACGGGAATACAACTCTCTGTGCCTAATCCAAAACCTTCCCATTGAGTGACCTGTGTGGTTCTGGGCACTTAGTGAACCCGTCATAATCCTCAGGTTCCCCAGCTCTAGAAGGATAATTTCACCCACCAGGATTGATGTAGGGAATCAAAATGCACATTACAGTGCTCACGACCTCGGGTATCCATTGAGGTCCTGGTGGGAACAGTTGGTGCTCTTACAAAGTTGTAGGTTGAAGGGAAGCAGCGAGGGTCACACACCCCAGGGCTGACAATAGCAGAGAACACTTACTACCCCTAGGCCTTCAGGGACAAGGGAATGGGGTGTTGGCCAGCTGCTGGGGACAAAGCTGTGGCAGTAGGAGAAGAGTTGAACGGTCACTGCCAGCTCATGGCCCAGCAGGGAGGGGCCGGGGAATCAACATTCTGCCTCATCCACTGGCCGAACCCAACTGTGGCAGAGATGGCGTGTGGAGTAGCAAACAGCTCTGATAGGAAGAGCTCAGTACATGTTAACTAATTTTGATGGGTACTGCACAATTAATTTCCATTTTTTGCCTTGGTTACTTGCTTACTACCTGTGTAACTCTTGGAAAATTGAAAATTACTTGACCTCATCGTGCTTCCCACTCTGTCTGCAATGGACATACTGCCTTTCCCGTGACGCAAGATCGTGAGTAAACTCTCCATTAATGTGAAGTGTAGAGCTCTTTCCCTTCCTCACAATTTCAAAGAGATTGCGTGCGCATGTCCGTTCCGCTTTGTTGCAGCTAATGCGCACATATGCGTAAGAAGAAACTTACTTTCCTCCTGGTGTGGCCTTCTGTCTGAAAGTTTAATACCTTCCTGATCTTGTGATTCAGTTGCTGAGTCCCCATTCTGGACCTCACAGCTCAGTCCCAGGAACCCAAACACATTTTTCTGATGCTCAGGGTAACTTTTCTGTAATGTACTTGGCACAGCTGAAGAGATATTTCTCAATCTCTCTCTATAACGCGTGGTTAGCTCTGCCCATTCAGTCTTTGTGCTAAAGTGCATGACATCAACCCCAATAGCACATTTCTCAGCTCCCCACCTCCCTCCCTGCACCCCCCCCCCCCAACAGAGGCCAATATGGGACATCTCTAAGGTCCAGTCTTCTTTTCTCTATTTTCCTTCTTTCTTTCCAAGGCTTCGTTATTAAACCCAGACTCCATCCTGCCTTCTCCTTTCCCCCCGCTTCCCCCTTCCTCTGCTATTTCTATTAATCGTAATGATGCAAGGAGGGGAAGGAAGAATACTCTTGCTTTCCCAGCTTTGCCATGAGCAGCCTGAGACTTTGGTGTTGAGGGCACCAGGGTATGGAGCAGGTGTCCTGATCAGTGTCCTGATGGGTGGTGGGATACCACCTAACCCTCAGGAAGGCTGATTCCCAGGGTTTCCCCATGCTGATGATTGGAGCATCATCACCTTCCCAGTGCCCAGCCTGTGCTCCAAGCATTTCAGCTGTGCCTGAGGGATCCTGATGCGGGGGGACCCAGAGAGTATCAGCCACATACTTGAAGTATGATATTGTCAGTGTTTATGCAGTGGGGATGGGGAGAGCCTGATATTTATATAAATAAAGCTAATAAGCCTGTTTCTTTATATTCCACCTAAGGGATGACATGTTTTTATTTCATGTGAGTTTCTGAACTAAGCAAGATCTTGGAAAATATACTAAAGGAGTTAAAATTTAGTTACTCAAATACATTAGTTATTCCCACGAAGTGGCTCCAGTGTCTAGGGTGATTGTCATTTCAACATGTCAGCTAACCTGGGCCTGCTGACTTTAGCTTGCTTGTCAGCTGGCTGGTCTCAGGGTTGATGGCCCTGTGTGGCCTCTAGTCACACCTTGCACATCTGGCAGCCCAAACATGTCCATCCAACGTAGCTTCTTCAGTGGACTCTGCCTTTTTGCCCTCTCTCACCAAGCGCACTATCTTCTTTGTCAGAAGTGAGACCTATGGAAGAAGCAGAATGTGGACACCTGAGTTAACTGGTGCCATGTTTGCAATTTATTCCAGGGATGTTGTAGCATTTCTTCTAAACTTGCATCCCAGGCAGCAACCCAGCTAGCTCACCATTTAATATGGCTCTCCCCCCACCCCACCCCACCCCCCACCCATTGGGAAATGCTTAGGTGTTTTGCCATGATCTCAGTTATGGCCTATGAATGGTGTGTTTATTCATTCATTCAGCAAACACTAGATGTTATTCCAGCCTGGATTACCACTGGGTCTTGGGATTGCAGGTTACAACAGGATGCCATGGGCACTGGTGCTTGAGGGTGAAGGGCTCATAATTTGGAGAGACCAGCCTATTTGTTGCAGAGATGCTAGTATAGTAAGGCCCAGTTGCCTGGACATGCCAAGGAGGGCATCAGGGTCCTAGGAAGAGGGTTCAGTCCTAAAGGGGTTCGAGACTATGCTCCATCTGGGCAGACCCAGGAGGAGGAAAGAGGGAAAGGCCTTGGTGCTAAAAGTCAGTCCAAGAACTTGGAAGTTGCCGGCAATGAGAATTGCTCCCAAGTCTTCTGCAGGGGGAACATCCTTTCATGGGCACAGAGACAGCAGCTGGCCAGGCCTTGAGCCTGTAATTAGGTGGAGACTGGAGAGGCTGCTGAGAGTGGAAACGGAGCGCCGAACGTGGCCCTATTTGGGGCCGTGTGGGTGGCCCTGTGTGCTTCCAGCTGTGGACAAGTGGCAGAGCCCAGGGCCTCTTCAGTCCTGGCATCTGACCCTGCCATCCTCATCTTCTCTGGAGCTTAATGATGCCATTGTCTGAGGCCCCTGAGGAAAGCTGTAGAAGGCCAGGGAGAAGACACAGAGAAGGCCCCATACTGTAACCGACATGGTGCTCACACGGTCTGTGTGGGAGAGTAATGAAAATCACTCATGTGGGCCTAGTTGTACTGTTTACAAAGGACAAACTTTGGGCTGTGTCAGCTACCACCTGGGCATCTGTGTACCAACCACTCAAACCCTCTTCGCCTCGGTTTCCTCATTTATAAAACAGGGATAACAAAAGTCACTGTCTTGCCCATCTAACCAGTTTTTCGTTCCTAAGAAGAAAGAAGGGGCGGGAAGCAGAATTAGTCGTACAGAAAAGTGGGGCTGGGGCAGGCCTGGAGGAAAGGCCAGAATAAAATATTTGACTATGGTAGCAGGTGAGATGGTCTCTTGAAATGACTCTGTACCTTGTAATGATGTTTTCCCTAACTACATAAAGAACACATGCTTTTAGTAAAAAATGTAGGAAAAAATATTAAGCATAGTGACCCACATTGAAACAAACCATGGTCTTTTCACAGTTAATATTTGGATTTGTTTTCTTTTTTTCATTGTTCATATACCTCATATTTTAATAAAATTAGAACCGTGCTGTGTGTTCAGTTATGGGACCCAAGCTTTTTCAGTGTAATTTATGCATATATATGTTTTTAGCTTTGTTTTTACAAAATTGGAATTGTACTGTGTATCAGTCAAGGTTCTCTGGAGAGGCAAAATCAATAGGGGATATATATATATATATGTATAGGTATTTATACATATACACTTTTATACTCATATATGTATACATATTAAGAGATAAAAGTACTTGCACATATACATACATAGATTTATTTTAAGGGGTTGGTTCACATGAATTGAAAGTCTGGCATATCTGAAATCTGTAGGGCAGGCCAGCAACCTGGAAAGTCAGGTGGGAGTTAAGGCTGCCATCTTGAGGCAGAATTCCACTGTCTTTGGGAAATCTCAGTTTTTGCTTACCAGGCCTGCAGCTGATTAGATGAGGCCCACCTACATTACAACTTGTACCCTCCTTTACTGAAAATCAGCTGATTGTAGATGTTGACCACATCTACAAAATCCCTACACAGCAGCATTTGGTGTTTGATTAAATAACTGGGTACTATAACTTAACGACGTTGACACATAAAAATGACCATCACGTACAATATACCCCAATTAGTATTTTGATTTTTTCACTTTGCATGTGATGAATATTTTTCCATAGTATGAAACATTTTATAAGAACTTGATCTTTGTTTTTTTTTTTTTTTTTTTTCACCAAATGGCTTTACCATGATTTATTTGGAAATTTCCCTGTTGTCAGATATTTAGGTGTTAACAAGTTTTTACTTTAGCTTTAACATCATGATAAACATCTTTGGGTGCATTTTCTTTTTATATATTCCTAGAATATATCATTAATGGGGAATTGCTGAGTCAAAATGTTTGGAGATTTTAAGGCTTTTGATATACATTGCTGGGGCGCCTGGGTGGCTCAGTCGGTTGGGCGGCCGACCACAGCTCAGGTGATGATCTCACGGTCTGTGGGTTCGTGCCCCGCGTTGGGCTCTGTCCTGAGAGCTCAGAGCCCGGAGCCTGCTTCCGATTCTGTTTCTCCCCCTCTCTCTGCCCCTTCCCTGCTTGCTGTCTCTCTCTCTCAAAAATAATAAACAATAAAAATTAAAAAAAAAAGAGAGATATACATTGCTAAATTTCCTTTAGGACAATACTTCTCAAGCTATTATCCTTGCACCAATACCATCAGTATAATTGGGTAGCTCGTGCAAAAGACAGATTCTTGGGTCTCTCCCTAGACTACTGAATCAGAATCTGGATTTTCTTTAGACTCCCATGTGATGTGTATGCACGCTAACGTTTGAGAGGCACCACCCAAGAAAATCTGTACTGAATGTTTGTGTCCTCTCAAAATACATCTGTTGAACTAATGCCTGATGTGATGGTGTTAGCAGGTGGAAACTTAGGGAGGGACTTAAGTGGATGGGATTAGTGCCTTATAAGAGGCTCCAGAGAAATCCTGGGCCCCTTCTGCCATGTGAAGACACAGGGAGAGGTGGCCAGCTATGAACCAGGAAGAAGGCGGTCATCAGAAAACTTGACCTCACCAGTGCCTTGATCTTGTACTTCCGGCTTCCAGAACTGTGACATATAAATTTCTGTTGCTTATAAAACATCCAGTCTTTGGTATTTTGTTATAGCAGCCTGAACGGACTAAAACATACCAGAAGTATATAGAGACTTGTTTTACTTCACTCTCATCAAAATGGGGCATTATGTTTTCCTCTTTGTTAATTTGCCATAAAACGATATTCTATGGATATTTTGATTTTTATTTTATAACAGATTGATCGAAGAGGCTGGCTACCGTAGGCATTCAATCAGGAAAAAGCCTTTTGTTTTCCAAGCACAGCCTTAAAATATGCTCTGTGATATCTTAGGTGGATTGCATGACTTTCCGGTTGCTTCCATCTGTAAGAGCAGTCTCATTTAGATAATTATGTAGGTTTGGCGTTCTAGTCCAATCTGAAATCAAAACTTCGGTTTCCCGTACAATTCCATGCTCTGCCCCTCCTCCTTGCTCAGCTTCCCCCACGACTCGGGCACCTGGGTGGGGCTAGAGGGAGTTGGGGGTGAGGGGGCGGCTAGGAGGGGTGGGCAGGGGGCCTGGTTGGGCCTTTCACACTTTCTCTACTGCCTCTTCTTGTTTCTCCTCGCCATGGGCGGGGTACCAAGAAATCTGTTGAGAAGAGACAAAAGCCTTCCAATATTGGTGCCATTGTTATCATTCTCTCCTGATTACTGCTGGCTGGACTAGCTCATTGCTGATGCCCCATATTTGGCTCTTCAGAGGCCCGCATAAGGACTTTTTTTAAAAGAGTTCTTCAATGTGGTGAGCCGGGTTGGGATTTCAGTCTCCAGAGCCCATGATGCAATGGCCTTCCCGGTCATGCATTAAAATAATGGCACTCAGAGCGGCTGTTGCTATCACCCAGAGAAAAACATGATGACAGCCATTTAAACTCCCCCAAATGACAGCAAAGTGAACCAAAAATTCTGGTGTTTAAACTGTGCGTAGCTGATGATTAGACTATGGGAGGATCCACTCCTTTGCACGTCAGAACCATCTTTTATTCCTGAAGCCTCAGCTGTGCGTTGGGTATCTTCAGGAAAAGTGGTGTGTCCGTCATTGTCCCTTGCTACTGCAGGTGTTGCGGGTCTAACTGACCCTAGGGAAAAGGAGGAATACAGGTTGTTATTCTTGGGCATGGCGGAGTTTATCCCCTCTAGGCGATATAAAGGGATAGTTTTCAATGTTGCACTTAGAACATGCTTGGTGAATCAAAAATTCTTTCCGGCCACCTTTTCAAGCTGGTTTCTAAAATCAGGAAACTGTAAATATCCACTTTGGGGCTGGGAGAAGAGAAGGTTGCTTCAGCTCCAGGTATAGGTCATGATTCCTAGGCTTTCCCGCCCCCCACTCCTTGGTTGTTTTCATACCCTCCCAGGTGTTCCCAGCTGCCCAAATGATCCCCAGCGTGATGTGCTCATGGCCTGGAAAGGTTGGGTTCTGCCTGCATCATCCTCACTCAGGGTGTCATCTCTCAGCCCCCCCTTGAAGACCCTTAGCACGAGGGCAGTGCTTAATCCAAGGGAGAGGAGCCCCAACAGAAGGCTTTGCGGTGTGGGGGTGTTAGTGGTTGGAAACTTCCTAGCACTCATGCCACCTAGTAGAGAGCAGGTCTTTGTGCTGTCCAATCCATGCTACCTTCCACTGCTAAAAGAAGTCTTCCTAAAACGCAGGGTTCTCTCCTGCTCAAGAACCTGCCAGGGCTCCCCATCCTTCTAAAGATACTGTATAAATTCCTCAGTCCAGCTTTGAAGACCTGCAGAGTCTGACTTTAACTTGACTTTCCTTTCCTCCACTTCCTAATGGGCACCTTCTGCTGATTGCCTTCCACGTGTGGCCAGTCAGTGCTGGGCCTGTGCCTTTGCTTGCATGTTCCCATCTACCCCACCCACCTGGCCCTGCTAACTAAACCCAGCCACTGTGGCCTCCACTGTGCTGTCCCGTGTCTGGCCCTGCAGCCCTTCCTGTCAGAGCAGTGAACCCTGGATCATATGCCTCCTGGTGCATCTGATTGTTTCATGTTTTGGATTGGGTTCCTTGACTTGATTAGGCATTTCTGGTTTGCAGTGACCGTGTCTCTCCCTGTCTCATTGCCTTCCTGGCCAAACACACAGACCATGCTCAGGCTCACTGATTGATTGGGGCATGGCAGCCTGGTCAGCAGGCCTGTGTCCCTGTTTCACTGAGCGGGGAACTGCTTGAGAGCTGGACCCTGTATTTCCACCCCTGCACCTCCCTGCTAAACCATGGGTTTCTGACGAGAAGCTTGGTGGGGGGTGGTTCCTTGAAAGGCTGGGGTGTGGAATATGTCCTGTACTGGAATCCTAACTGATTACCTCTGTGCATTTGGGCATTATCACTTCATTTCCTCCTTTATGTAGTTCAGATTTATTCATTTAACGAGTATGTATTGAGTGTTTAATACATGGCAGGCCCTATTTTGGGAGGTGAGAGTATGCCCTGAATAGGGTAGAGATCTGAACAATGAGAGAGGGCCAGTTCTGTGAAGATCTTGGAAACAAATCTTCCAGAAGGAGGGGTCAGTAGGTGCAGCCACAGAAATTCAAGGAACTAGAAGGAGACCCACAATGGCTGAAGCAAGGAGGTCGGGGGAGGCTGGCGAGAGATGGGGCTGGGATTTGGGCCCAGGCTGGATTCCCCAGGGCTTCACATGGCCATCAGAAGGCTGTGAGTTTTTCCAAAGACATATCGGAAGCCATTAGAGGATTTTAGCAGGTGAGCGACATGATGTGGCTGATTAACAGAGCCTGCCTCATTGAACGTAAACTATAATTAAATGAGATAACATATGTAAGGTGCCTAGTCGTATGCCTGGTACATAGCAGGGGCTTGATAAGTAGTAATTATTATTTTCAGGTTTTGGAGAAAAATGATTATCTCTTACAGTTAGTCTGACCTTAAAAGATGAAGTTTGTGATAGGCTAAATAATGGTATCCCCAGAATGCCCATGTCCTAATCTCTGGAACCTGTAAATATGTTAGCTTACATGGCGAGGGAGAATGGAGGTTGCCGATGGAATGAAGACTGTTAATCTGCTGACCTTAAAATAGGGAGAGCCTCCTGGATTATCCACGTGGGTCCATTGTAATCCCATGCTCCTTACAAGCGAAAGAGGGAGGCAGAAGAGAGTCAGAGGAAGGTCAGAGAGATGCAACATCGTTGGCTTGGAAGATAGCTTAGGGGCCCAGAATCAAGAAATGCTGGAGCCCGCTAGAAGCTGGAAATGGCGAGGAAATGGATTCTCCTCAAAAGCCTCCAGAAGGGAATGCACCCCTGCCACCATCTTGATTTTAGACCAGTGGAACCCAAGTTGACTTCTTTCTGACTGCCAGACTTGTGAGATAAGAAGTCTGTGTTTTTAGCCACTAAATATGTGGTAATTTGTTACAGCAGCAATAGGAAATGGATACAAGGATTTTGCGTCAAATACTCTCAATTCCGGGTTAGCGCACTCCCGTATGACCTATGACCCATGAGTTTTTAAATCTCTCTTGTGTTCAGTGCCCATTGATTGACATCTGTGCTTGTGGGGAGTTAACCAGCTAGGAGGAGGCTTGCTGGTGTTTTCTGTAACCTCTAGGGGTACCAAATTCCACATGTGCCTCTAGGTGGCACGTTGTAACCTTCAAGCATGGTGGTGAAATGAGTCCTGCTTTTCATTGGTCTGGGAGGCCAAGAAGCTCTATAGAACTCAAAGTAAGAGACTGGGCTCTCAACCCCAGTACCCTCTGGCTGGGGTACCCAGGAACACGCACTGCGAGGAGGGGTGGGATTGCCTTGTGCTGGCCCTGAGCCTCTGCTTAAAGTCCATCTGCCTTTTCCCAGCCTTCAGAGCCCAGCCCGCAGGCCGCCTGCCTCCTCCGTGAAGCACCCCAGGGTACCAGCCCATAGGAAGTATTTACTCTGAGACCTGGCCTCTCCACTGGCATGGACTCTGGGCTAGACTGCTGCACTGTTCAGGTTGTGCTTATTTTCCCTTTGCTAACCATCAGGTCCTGTCTTTGGAGGTGGCAGACAGGGAGCCCCAGGCCAGACACACATTTACGGGCTTAGGAATATCCGTGGTTTGATTGGCTGGGGCTGGATACAAAGGGTTCCTATGGAAGGGCTTTTTGCTTTATCCTTTTAAGGAAGTTCATTCTCTCCGGTTGGTTCTCCTCCTCCTTTTGGAGACAGTGTTAGAAAAATCTCAGCAACAGAGGCCCAGTCGCCTGCACCAGTCCAGCCTTCACGCTGCGGCTGCCAGAACGTTAGCTCCAAAACCTAACTCTGACCTAGTCCTTGCTCCTACTCACCCCATATATAGCTGTGGTTTCCAATGTTTAAATAAGAACAGTAATAATAACAGTAAAATCACTACAGAATCTTCTTCTTCAATGAAATATCACTGTATAAAAATAAAAGTCGGCAGTATAGAGTCATCATTAAGTGTCTGGACCCTGTTATCAGACAGACTAGGTTCAAATTCAGGCCCTATCACTTATTTGATAGCAGGCAAGTTGATTGAACATCCGGTGCCTCATTTTCCTCATCTGTAAAATGGGGATGCTGATAGCACCTAGCTCATGGGGTTGTTGCAGAAATGATATATCACAAGGTATATAAAGTACTTAGCAGAGTGCTTGGCCAGGCATAAGTACTGTTGTTCCTAGCATATACATTGATTTTCTAAGTTCTCATTTATAGCACTTAATTATCATAAAGCCCATCAGGGACAATAGTTTGGCTGTTTGGCTGAACACAGAAATAAAAAAACTTTTTTTTAATGTTTATTTCTTTTTGAGAGAGACAGAGAGCATGAGCAGGGGAGGGGCAGAGAGACAGGGAGACACAGAGAATCCATAGCAGCTCCAGGCTCTGAGCTGTCAGCACAGAACCCAATGTAGGGCTCGAACCCATGAACCATGAGATCATGACCTGAGCCGAAGTCGGTCACTTAACCTACTGAGCCATCCGGGTGCCCCAGAAATTTTTTAAAATAAATTTCACTTTTTAGAATAGTTTTAGATTTACAGAAAAATTGTGAAGATAGTACAGAGTTCCCATATACCCTGCACCTACTTTCCTCTATTGTTAACATCTTACGTTAGGGTGCATGTGTGTTATAAATAGTGAACCAATGTCCATACATAACCATTAACCAAGATCTGTACTTTTTCAGATTTTTTTAAAGTTGTTACATAACAATACTCATCTTCTATTCCAGGATTCTATCCAGGATAGCATATTACATTTAATAGTCCCATCTCCTTACGCTCCTCTCCCCGAGTTCTTGGACCTCTCTTGTTTTTGACGACCTCGTCAGTTTCTAGGGAGTCCTGGTGTTTTGTAGATATTCTGCAGGATGCCCCTCTGTTGGAATTTGTCTGATGTTTTTCTCCTGGTCAGACAAGTTGAACGCAGACATTTGAAGTCATTGGGTCACGGATGGCTACTAGAGCTTTCTGTTAGCCTCAGCATCCATGAAATTAGAATCAAATGTCTGTGGGAAGCCTCAGGCACATTTTGGAAAATCACAATGGGGAAGATGAAGTCCACTATCCTGGGTGTGGCCTCCCAGGTCCTCTGTCCTCTCCGCCCACTTCCTCAGTCTCTTGGGCCTGCAGTGAGCACTCCAGCTTCTCCACATCCTCTGGAGAGGTCTGGGCTTTGGGGCATGTTCATTCTTCTACCTGGAATGCCTTCCCTCCTTTCTCTGCCTGGCTAATTCCTGGTCTCTAAGAAAAGACTCTAAGATCCAGTTAAACTTGTACCCCCTCCCTGATGCCTGTCCCACTTTCCCTAAGAAGACGCACTGTCCCCAGGGTTTCCACAAGACTTGGCACATCTCTTTTCAAAGTTTGTTTGTTTGTTTGTTTGTTTACTTATTTATTAATTTAGAGAAAGAGAGAGTGGGGGAGGAGCAGAGAGAGAATCCCAGGTAGGTTCTATGCTGTCAGTGTAGACCCTGACGTGGGGCTTGACCTCCAATACGATGGGGATGACCTGAGCTGAAACCAAGGGCCACACGCTTAACCGAGCCACCCAGATGCCCCAGCACATCTCTTTTTACATTGTCCTTCTTGGGTCACATCTCTACCTCTTCTTCCAGATTGGAAGCTTCTTGAGAGCAGAGACTGAACCCTAATCCTTTTTCCTCATGCCCATTGTGGAGCCTGGCATACAATAGGTGCTGAAGAGATGCTCAACCAATGACTGACATGGGAGAGAGGTGCTGTATCGGTACTAGCCTTAACGTAGATCATGTTGCATTTGTCCTAAAAATGTGGGGTCCCCCAGTGAATGACGGATGCCTGCGATAAGCCCTTGGGTGGAAAGGTGCTTTGTCCCTGTCCCAAAGAGGTGTGAGAATGCGGTGTGAATACAGAAAGGACCACCAGGGGGCTCCAGGAAGCAGTTCAAAAGCCCTGCCCGAGAGGGAGGCTCAGGGGTGGTGGCTTCTGCTGCAAGCCTTGGGTCCGACAGAATCTACAAAGAAAGTGTGTCAAAAGAGAGGTCTGTTTTGCTACTGATGTGCCAGGCTCTGTACCAAGGACAGGATGTACCAGCCTGTTCTGAAAACATGTGTGGGCCCTGGTCGAGCTCTTTCTCCCAGAGGTCTCTGCCTGAAGAAATTGGGACAAAAGATACTGATAGCTAAGAAATAATGTTTGCAGAAGCAAATGATCTTGTTACAGCCACGAGCAGACCTGCACTTCATTCAGATTTCCCAATTTCTGCTTCCCTTCAGTGTTGATAGTTCTCCTTGGATCGGAAACTCTTAATCCTAAAAGCCAAGATTATCACTGAGAAGTTGGAACCAAAATTTCCAGGCTTTTTTTTTTTTTTTTTTTTTTTTTTTTTTAATTCTATGAGGAGGGAAAAGAAATAGCTGAGTTAATTTGAGATAATGAAGGTTGAATTAGAAATTGCTCTCTGGGGTCAATAACATCTATTATTTTGTTCTTGTGGCTGATTATTATTAACAGTAGTAATAATGACAATAGGTCTCGTGTACTAAGTGCCTACCCCATGCCAACATTGGTGTGGAGATGTCTGCTCACGCCAGGCATTTGCCTTGAGGCATCTAAGGGGAATCAGACCAGCATAGTCCCTGCCCATTCTGCTACAGAGATATTAGCTCCATTTCATAGATGAGGCAACTGAGGATCAGGCACATTAAGTGATTTGTCAAGCCTTAAGATCTGATCCCTTATCAATCCCGTAAACACACCCCAAAAGGATCTAAAATATTGGCTAATCATAAAATGACGAGGGGCGCCTGGGTGGTTCAGTCGGTTGAGCGTCCGACTTCAGCTCAGGTCATGATCTCACGGTCGGTGAGTTCGAGCCCCGTGTAGGGCTCTGTGCTGACAGCTCAGAGCGTGGAGCCTGTTTCAGATTCTGTGTCTCCCTCTTTCTCTCTCCTCCCCCACTCATGCTGTCTCTTTCTTCTCAAAAATAAATAAACGTTAAAAAAATTTTTTTTTAAATAAAATAAAATGATGAGAGGAAGGGAAGGGATAATAACACAAGACCGAAATATATAGACATTACATTACAAGTAAACCCATCGTTAATAATAATGATAAAAAGAATGATGTCTTACTCTTCTGGGACCATGAACTTCCTAGCATTCATGATAGACAAATGAGAAGATAGGGGGATGTAAGAATTTCATACTGTTTGTATTCAAAAGACTTTTATCCTTTAACAAAACGGTTTACTTTAAAAAGCAAAGTTAGGATGGAACCTCTAAAATCACACTTTTTTATTTAAGTTTTTATTTTAACCACCCGGTGCTCATCACAGCAAATGCCCTCCATAATCTCCATTAGTATTTCACTCCTAGTCTCCCCACCTCCCCTCTGGTGACTGTCTGTTCTCCATATTTAAGAGTCTATTTCTTGGTTTTCCTCTCTTTTTTTCCCCCTTTGCTTGTTTGTTTTGTTTCTTGAAATGCACATTTGTCTTTTTCTGACGGACTTATTTCGCTTAGTATAATACTCTCTAGCTCCACGTTGTTGCATATGGCATGATCTCACTCTTGTTTATGGCTGAATGATATTCCGTTGTATAGAAATACCACATCTTTATCCATTCATCAGTCAGTAGATACTTGGGTTGCTTCCATATCCTGGCTGTTATAAATAATGCTGCTCTAAACATTGGGGCACAAAAAAATAATAAATAAACATCAGGGTGCATGTATCCCTTTCAATTAGTGTTTTTGTATTCTTTGGGTAAATTCCCAATAGTGCGATTGCTGCATCATAAGGTAGTTCTATTTTTAATTTTTTGAGGAACTTCCATACTGTTTTCCAGGGTGGATGTACCAGTTTGCATTCCCACCAACAGGGCACAAGGGTTCCTATTTCTCTACATCCTCGCCAACACCTGTTGTTTCCTGCATTGTTGGTTTTAGCCTTTCTGACAGGTGTGAGGTGATATCTCATTGTAGTTTTGATTTGCATTTCCCTGAAAATAAGTGATTATTGGCAGGTTTCATGTGTCTGTTGGCCATCTGTATGTCCTCTTTGGAGAAATGTCTCTTCATGACTTCTCCCCATTTTTTAATTGGACTATTTGTTTCATGAGTGTTGAGTTGTATCATTTCTATGTTATATATTTTGGATACTAACCCTTTATCAGATATGGCATTTGCAAATATCTTCTCCCATTCAGTAGGTTGCCTTTCAGTTTTGTCAATTGTTTTCTTCATTATTCAGAAGCTTTTTATTTTGATGTAATGCCAATAGTTTATTATTGCTTTTGGTTCCCTTGCCACCAGAGATAGATCTAGAAAAAAGTTGCTACAGCTGATGTCAGAGAAATTACTGCCTGTGCTCTCATCTAGGATTTTTATGGTTTCAGGTGTGTTTAAGTCTTTAATCCATTTTGAATTTACTTTTGTGTATGAAGTAAGAAAGGGGTCCGGTTTCATTCATTTGCATGTTGCTGTCCAGTTTTCCCAACACCATTGGTTGAAGAGACTTTTTCCCATTGCATATTCTTACTGCTTTGTTGAGGATTAATCGACCATATATTTGTGGGTTTATTTCTGGATTTTGTATTCTGTTCTACTGATCTGTCTATTTTTCTGCCGGTACCATACTGTTTTGATCACCAGGGCTTCATAATATAACTTGAAGTCCGGAACTATGATGGCTCCAGCTTTGTTTTGCATTTCCAAGATCGCTTTGGCTATTCAAGGTCTTTTTGATTCCGTACACATTTTAGGATTGTTTGTTCTAGTTCTGTGAAAATGCTGTTGATATTTTGATGGGGACTACATTAAATGGGTACATTGCTTTGGGTAGAACTGACCTCTTAACGGTATTTGTTCTTCCAATCCATGTAAACTCACATGTTTGAAAAGGCAGACTCCTCCTTCTAAGGGTCTTGACCCAGCTACATGGGATCCTCCCGCACCCCTCCTCTGCCCGGGCCCCCCCGATGACGATTGTGCTCCTGTGAGGCACCCATCAGGAGGCCCCCAGAAGCTGGCACCCGTGGCTCGCTGTCCCATCACTTCTGAGGATGAGAATGCTAAGTGGTAAAGCCCAGAACCAAACTTGGAGAACGCTTGAGCCCCCAGCTGAAAGACATTAATCGTCCATGGACAGCTTTGTTAAACAAAGGAGAATTTGTAACCAGAGAGCAAAGCAGTTTTTGCACAAAGCCATGTCAAAAGGTGGATGCGCAGGAACCATTTGGACCTCTGTCCCACACGGTAGCCTCTGTCCCTCTAGAAGCCGCTCCCAGGCCGAGGTGTGCATGGTGCCCTTGGCCGGCTCTGGGGGTGTGCGGGGCCACACGGTGGCCCTGCCTGGCAAGTCTGCTTCCCCTCGCTCGAGACTCATCTGTGCCAGCACGGGGCCGGTCATTATTTTCCTTTGTCAAACCTTTGTCAGCAACTTCGTCCCAAACGTAGTGGTTTATTTTCTCTTTGGCAGTGTTTGCGCCTCTAGTAAATAAGAGATAATTATACTACGGTTTTAAAATTAAAACAGAAAAGCCAGAGATGCCAGTGAAGAATTATTTACATTTTACAGCAGCCTGCATCCCTGGCCAGAGAGTCCCCAGACTTAGTTTGCTGTGTTTCATACAGACTCTGAGGGGTCTAAGGGATTTACATTGTGAAGTTTTTATTTTTTGCTTCGAGTTAGTCTTCAGTCGTGTTTTAAATTCTTTTGTGTCTTAGGGTCTCTGGAGGAATTTAAGGTTCTAAAACTGAGATTAAAATGTAGACCTTGAGGAATTGCTAGATGCGATGAGAGCATGTATCAGCATTTGGAGATGGTTTTGTTGCACCGTGACCTTTCTGTGTGCATAATGCCCTGATGATTTGGCAGCGGGGGAGAAAGCCGATCTTGTCTTGTGGCTGCAGAGAATTTCCTTCCTTTTCTTTCTTTCTTTTCTTTTCTTTTTTTTTTTTGGTTGCCTAGTTTGTGCTTGGAAAAGTGAAAATATATTCAAACGGGTCCTTCCAAACATTTGATCTTGTCCTAGGAAGTGAAAGGAATTTTTAAAAATGGAATTGGATTCCTCATGTTGTTTGGCCGGTGACCCCCTGTGGGGGGTGGAGAGGTGTGGGGGGCAGGGGGGGGAAGGGGGAGTGGTGGAGGGGGGGATAGGGCCGCCGAGGGATGGTGAGGGGGCTCTCTTCACTGGACCTCCAGCTTTGCTACGTGGAGGCTTTGAGAGAAGACACCTTCCCCGTGGGTCAGAGGAACAAATACTACAGATCCAAGGGCCGTGTTCTTTTCAGAGCCTAAGGAACCTGCCTAGACCCCGGCAGACTGGCCTCACTCCTTGCTTTTCACCTACACCCCCCACCCCAGTGCCACCCCCTTGATGGAGTAGACTGCTGAGGGCAGTAGGACCTCCCCACCTGGGGGAGAGTTTACTGGTGACAAGTGAGCTACTGGCCGCATGTATGCTGGAGGGCATTTGAGCCCTGGAAATCTCTGAATACTCTCAACGGAACAGCCACTGTAGGGCCCATGGGAGTGAAGATGGAACAAGAAACTAGAAAGCAGGTTTCCAATATGGCAGAGTGTGAAGTGTAAAGTTTTGTGGGCTAGGGCCTCAGCTTTCTCGGAAGCCTTTATTTCCACAAGTCATGGGAGAAAGCCGTATTTGGACAATCCTGCATTTAAAACATACCAACCCCTTTGACTGTTAAGTGGCATTTCCCTCCCCACCCCCCCGGTTGTGCTGTGCTAACCTGGTAACACTCCCTGATGTCATCGCTACTTAAATTTATTTGGAGGGATGAGGAGAGTTTTGGCCGATGAGAAACAACTCCCAGTGTTTACTCCCAAGGGGAGTCAGCCTTTACATCATCTGAACCTAAGACATTTTCTGGACCGCAGTATATATTATCACAGATCTTAATTTGAGGCATAGATGTTAGAATAATTTCATTTTGAAATATGGCGGTAGTAAAATTCAGCATTAACATGAGCAGTCAATAATTCAAACCTTTATTTGCTCTGATATCAAAGGGATATCTTTCTGCTGCCCTCAGCCAGAGGGCAAAAAAAGAGCGAAATCTAGCATTTTGCCAATAATAGTACTTTTTCACCCCAATTTAATTTTTTTCTTTCCTTAAAGAAGAGGCTTCATAATTGATTTGTTTGTTCTGTAAAATCCACGAGAGTCCTGTATAGCTTCCTGGGTCTTTGTGAAAAGGCTCTTGGCCTCTCCCACTCAGCTGTTGGCGCTAATCTATGCATGCCTTATTAGGGGCAGAAAGTTTGCGAACTTCGAACTGTTTATAATCTCTCTGTGTTTCTCCTTTCAGCATCTTAATGCCATGGTGAACTGGCTGCTTTGGCAAAGAGGTCTAAAGTGGAATGATTGAGGGGGAATTTTTCCCCTTGGTGAAACTGATCGAGCAGCCTGTGTAACCAGCTTTAGAAAACTTTTCATCTGTAGAATAAATTTGGCCATTATGAACCTAAATGGCTCTGTCACCCTTCAGCAGGCAGATGGAACATGTGTTTCATATTATTAATTCAAGGGAGCATTAGAGCTGGTGGAAGCAACTTTTAAGAAAGCGGAGTCTACACATCCCCATCTCGCTTCCAGTTCCCCTGCAAAAGGCACTCTTAAAATTGTCCGGGGTTGCAGAACAGCCCCTTCTGATGGGAATGCTGTGTGACATGAACCTTGCCAAAAACTAATGGATCATTTACAGGAAGTAAGAAGTTAAAGGGGAGGATGAGTCAGTAGACTTCAAAGCTAACCCAGTTCCACAGAACTTAAATAATGAATGCCAAAAACTGAAGATTTCACAGACAGCTTACACAGCTCTCGGCACAGCTGGGACCCTCACCCAACTCCAGCACTGTCTGCTTGGAGGAAGGATCCCCACTGCCTCTGGAACGGAAAAGGAGATAGGGAAAAAGGAGGGACAGAAAGGGGGAGAGAGAAGGGATGGGATGGAAAAGAAAGAAGGGAAGTGATCTGGAAGGGAGACCGTGGGTAGTTAAGTCTGATTTTTGCACAAATATATTTTGTGTGGCAAGCATCCTGGGGCATCTGTCATGTGGATCTCTGTGTAGCTGATTACTAAAGTCAAATAAAATTGTGTATTTTTTAAATGCCACTGAGTCATTTCTGAGCTCATAGACAAGGAGTTTAAGGAGTTCTATTTTGGAACTACTTATAAGGGAGAACTGCGTTTGAGAAAACCAAGGGCTGGTTCAGATTATAAGCACAGCGCAAAAGTCTGTCACTTGAAGGAAACTTGTATATCAACGGAATAGAACCGATTAGGGAGATTTATGCATATTACAAAAACATTTTGATTCAGCAATTCCACTTTTATGAGTTTATTCTTAAGAAATCATTGGACATCATGTATGATTGGATACCAATCATATGGTGTAGCCTATAGTAATATACTATGTCATTAAAAATACAATGCAGTTCTTGGGGCGCCTGGGTGGCTCAGTGAGTTAAGCGTCCGACTTCAGCTCAGGTCATGATCTCCTGGTTCATGGGTTCGAGCCCTGTGTAGGGCTCCGTACTGACAGCTCAGAGCCTGGAGTCTGCTTTAGTTTCTGTGTGTGTCTCTCTCGCGACCCCTCCCCCGCTCTCACTGTGTCTCTCTCAAAACTAAACATTTTTAGAAAAATTAAATAAAATGCAGTTTTATATTACTGACATGGAATGATTTTCACAGTATATTAACTAAAACTTTTTCAGATTGTTTATACATGTTTATATAGATATATAGATATAGATATAGATCTTTTTTTTTTTTTTGCATTGAGAAGTCTGGGAATGTATACCTAAAACAGTAACAGTGATTAAATCTGGAAGGTAGGGTTTGAAGTCATTTTGATTTTTCTGCCTGCATTTTGTAATTTATTTTCTACAGTGAACATGTATTGCTTGCCTAATATAAAAAACAATTGGTAGGAGAGGAGGATTTTTCACTCTGAGATAGGATTTGTTTAATAAGCTTTTTCTCCACAGAGAAGGCCCCAAGTTGAATTTGTTTACAGAGCCCCTCCCAATGTTGGGAGGGGAAGAAAACTTTCCCAAATGTCAAAATCCTGTTTCTGGACCTTTTTTGCTTTAAGGGCCTCCTGGTGCCAAGCCTTCCTTCCTACTTATAGCTTGACCTGAGTCTCCTCCAAGGGCTGGACCCAGCAGATACCCTTTCAGCTTGCGGGGTCAGGAGCAGGGCCGGGGGTGGTGCACATGGCACCCCGGGCCAAGCGGCACTCCTTTCTGTGGATTCAGGACCCCATCGCTACCAGGTTCTGATGGGAAGGGACTATAGGCCACTCAAGACCAGCTGGGGTGTTTTCAAAGGCTTAAGGTCGAAGTGGGGAGGAGAAAATATTTATTTGCAAGAAAAAAACAAAACAAAACGAAACACCCACCAAAGTGCAAGTCACTGAAACATTCCTGCTGGCACACCCCTCTGGGCCCTGAGGAAAATCAGGAGCTGAATTCCTGCCCCATTGTCAGAAATTCCCCAAGGAAATCGGCCTGGGCCCAATGAGAGTCCAAAGTGGGAGCGGGCCGCCTACCTGGGCCTTTGTTCTCCGCGACAGCTGCTCCCAGTCTCTGACTGGGTGGCATGGACTCTGTTCCCTCAGTGTGGGCTTGGCAAGGCCGTCCCGGCAAACCCCAACCACAGCAGGCCTCAGAGGTCTCCCCTCTGGATCTCGTTCATCCGTGTGTTTGGGGGCTGTGGTGACCTCCGGGACCGGCTTCCCACTTTTGTGTTCTGTTTGTTAGGTCCAGCTGGTCTTATCCCTGGGGCAGGATGGGTGTGGGCGGAGGGCGAAGACAGTTGGGATTCTTTCACCGGTGGGTTGTTGGCCTGGAGTGGAACCGAGCTTCTCGGCCATCCCTACCACAGCGTCCGCCACCCCTACTTCATGGTGGGGACAGAAGCTCCACTTCTGACTTGATCTGGAGCCAATGTGATCATTGCTTATTCTCCGTAAGCCAACCGCACCTCATTGGAACCTAGTTTAATCTTTATCCTGCCACCCGCTGGCTTTGTGACCCAGGCTGATCACTTAACCTCTCTGAGCCTCTATTTCCTCATCTGTAAAATTTCAGCTATATTGGGGGTGGAGGTGGGGTTGTTGGACGCTAAATGCCGTGACAGGAAAATGCTTCCAGTGCTGCATCACACTCTGTAATCATAATAATTATTACTGCTGTGATAACTGACATTTATTGAAGAATGCTTTGTGCCAGGAACTCTTATAAACACTTCAGGTGTAGTAATTTACTTAATCCTCACAATGGCCTCTGAGGTAGGTACTAACAAATCCCATTTACAGATAAGGAAATTAAACCAAGGAGAGACTGGCTGACTTGCCCAAGTGAGTCAATGAAATAGTGAAGGAACCGGGCTGTGACGAAGGCGTTCTCTTTTTTATGTGTGTGTGTTAATTGTGGTGAAACACACGGAGCATAAAACTTCACCATCTTCACCGTGTTTAATTGTACAGTTCGTTCGTGTCAAATACATTCACGCTGTTGTGCAATTCCTCCCCGCAGCTCTTTTCATCTTGCAAAACTGAAACCCGATACCCATTAAGCAACAAGTTCGCATTAACCCTGCCACCCCCAGACCCTGGAAACCACCATTCTCTTTTCTGTCCCTATGAATTTGATGACTCTAGGTACCTCATACAAGTAGAATCTTGCAGTCTTTGTCTTTTTTGGTGACCGGCTTATTTCACTTAGCATACTATCCTCCAGGTTTCTCCATGCTGCAGCAGGTGCCAGAACTTCTTTTTTTAAGGCTGAATAATATTCCGTTGTGTGTATATACCACATCTTTTCTCTATTTATCTGCCAGTGAACAAATGTCTCGCTTCCACCTTTTGGCAATTGTGAGTAATGCTGTCATGAACAAAGGTGTATCTGTTTGAGTTCCTGCTTTCAATTCTTTCGGGTATAAACCCAGAAGTAAAATTCCTGGATCATAGGATAATTCTTTTTTTTTTTTTTTTTTTTGAGGAACTACCACACTGTGTTCCTCAGCTGCTACCACATTTTACGTTCCCACCAGCAGTGCACAAGTCTTCCAGTTTCTCCGCATTCTTATCAACACTTGCTTTCTGGTTTTTCGATAGTAGCCATCCCGATGGGTGTGAGGTGGTTTCTCCTTGTGGTTTTGATTTACATTTCCCTAATGGGTAGTAATTTCAGTGTCTTTTCCCGTGCTTATTGGCCGTTTGTGTATTTGCTCTGGAGAAATGTCTATTCAAGTCCTTTGCCCGTTTTTTAATCAGGCTGGGTTTTTGTTATTGTTATTGAATTACCCTAGTTCTTTATATAGTCTGGATCCCAAATCCTTATCCGATGAACAGTTTGCAAATATTTTCTCTGCTTCTGTGGGTTGCCTTTTCACTCTGTTGATTGTGTCCTTGGATGCACAGAAGTTTTAAGTTTTGACATGGTCTAATTCATCTGTTTTTACCGCTGTTACCGATGCTTTTGGGGTCCTGTCCAACCAAGGGGTTCTTTTGGAGTGATCTATAGTTGAAGAAAGCTGGAAGAAGCAAATTCTATCCAGTTTTTATGGAAAGTAAGACATGAAGACCGAGGCCACCACTCTGCATGGTGTTGAGCAGTACAGAGAGACTTAATAAAAAAGATAAAGTATAACTAAGGGAAGGCAATTTGAGGTTGGATCTCAGCCCAAAATCAAGAGAAAGAGCCTCAGAATACTCTATTACCAGACACTATTTGAGGCAGAAAAAAGAAAGGGTCCTAAAGGGCTGGGAGCCAAAAAGTCCAAATGAGAGTAAAAAATTAGAAGATGGGAAAATGATGGAGATTCGAGGATCTAGGGGGGGAGGGGGTGCCCATTTGGGAAGGAATTACTGCATGAAATTCGAGCAGAGAAGTTGACACATTCTCCTGGCTGGGGAAAAGGGAGGTTCTTACAGACTGGGTTGAACTGGATGGTACAACTGTGCAGGGGAAAAAGCAGGACCGGAGGAAGCTGAGGTTGCTAATTAAGAGAGAGGGAGGGCTTTTCAGAGACCCAAGGAAATGACTGCAGAGCTAAATTCTTAGTCCCTTTCAGCCTTCCCCATCAGGGTTCCAGTAACAGTGAATCTGGCACAGCCAGAGCAGCAAGGGAGCAGGAGGAATGGGAGCCCTAAAGAGCATGCAAAGAAATATCTGGAGCCCATGCATGCCCTTTGGTTTCTGTTATTTATTTGAAAAATGGAGAGAAATGCACTGTGGCAGGAAGAACCCTGGCCATGTTTGCTGCTACCCACCCCTGAAAGTCCGGGCAAGCCCAACAGAGAGGCAAGCACATTAAAGCAGCAGCATTACTCAAGATTGGTTCCCCAAGCCCCCAAGCGGGGAGGAAGTTCAGTTACAAAGGCAGTGTGCTGGGAGGCAAGAGCCCTGGGGCCTCCTGGCTTTGCCATGAATTTCCTCTGTTTCAGTGGTTCCTCACATCTTTTTTTTTTTCTTCTTCCTTTTTAATATCCTCTCTTTTTTGAAGTGCAGTTGACATCCAATGTCATGTTAGTTTCAGATGCACAACATAGCCAATCGACAGTTCTGTGCATTACTCGGTGCTCACCAGGATTAAGTGTAGTCACCATCTGCTGCCATACAACGGTTTTACGGCAGTATCAATGATATTCCCGGTGCTGAACTTTCTATCTTCATCTAGAAAACAAAGGCTAGAGCAAGCTGATCTTAGTTTCAGAGAGGCAGAGAGCTTTATTCAAATGATCTCAGGTGGGATGCCTGGGGAGCTCAGTCTTTTAAGCATCTGACTTCTGCTCAGGTCATGATCTCGTGGTTCGAGAGTTTGAGTCCCGCATCGGGTGAGCTCGTGCCCTGCTTCGAGTGAACACTAGCCCTACTTCAGGCAAATCGTGTGCCCTGCATGGGGTGAGCTCAAGCCCTGCTTCGGGTGAGCCCTGCTTCTCTCTCTCTCTCTCTCTCTCTCCCCACCCCTCATAGGATTCTCTCTCTCTCTCTCTCTCTGCCCCTCCCTCACTTGCACCCTCTCTCTCTCCCCCCAAAAAACAAAGATCTCAAGTAACGGGGGTTTACTTGAAAGACACCCATTGACAAGAGCTCTGAAAAAGCAGAAAAGTCAGACTGTGAGCTGAGCAATCACCATATCCCACCTGAGATCATTTGAATAAAGCTCTCTGCCTTCAAGCTCAACTGAAGGAAGAAGAAGGAACATGGAAGGTGTTCAGAACCTAAGGCAGCAGGAGAGGCTTTGCAGGTAGAAGTTTCTGGATTTCCAGGCTGGTGTGCCACCACTACAGTGACCCTGTCTACTCTAGATACTTTTTTCTGCCTGTGCTTCTACTTATCCATCCTTTCTACTTAACGTAATGATTGATCTGTGAGCTCAGATTCGGAGCCCAAATACTCGTTTGTAGTGCGTGATGAAAGCAATGATAATGGCTAAACATTTATTGAGTGCATCGTATGTGCCAGGCCCTGTCCTCAGCACTTTACAGGTCTTCCGTCCCTCAGTCTTCTGACCAATCGTATGGGGCAAGAACCATCAGTATTCCCAGTTGATAGATGGAAAAAACTGAGACCAGCGAAGCATTTTGCTTACGGTCACACAGCTCAGGAAGGGGCATAACCAGTGTTCATTCAGGTCCAGAGCCTGTGCTCTTCGTACAACCCGCTGACTCCCAGCAAGGAGGGAAGGAGCTGGCTGCCAGAGATCTTAAATTCCTGCCTCCTTCAGCAGTCACCCGAGCAACTGTCAGCTGTCTATTCATATCAACCTGTCGAAGACTTTCAGTATTTTTCAATCTCTAGCAGCTCTGAGAAATGACACCTTCCTGAATTTACTGGGTATTGTAGCTCGATGGACACAGGTGTTTGCCATTATGGATGGCTTGACACGGGACTGGCAAGGAGGTGGGTTGGCAAGAGGGGCAAGTGGGTTGGCAAGAGGGGCAACTACAAAGAGTAGCACAGATGAGGACATCCAAGCATGGGAACAGGGATTACAGACGTCTCAGTCCTAAGTACAAGTGTTTGCATTATATCCTATTAGAATATCCAGGCAAAGACATGGGACCGGAATTAGGGGTGGGGGTGGGCGTGTTCAGCTGTGAGAATGAATGAACTCTCCTAGAGAGAGTGTATGAGGTGGTGACTCCAGCTACATATGTCAGATTCTTTCCCTGCAAGTCTAAATACCAGATCCAACAACAGATTTTTTTTTTTTCTTTTAATATGCCTTTTAAAGTCGCCTACGTTTGTGGTAATTGCAGAAGAGCTTTGCTGAAATGGACTTCACGTGGTCTTAAGATCCCCACCAGGGCATATCTCCGTGCCCACCTGGTAAAGCCCACCTGCCGAGGCCATCCTTTATGGACAGGCTGGCGATGATTGCGAGGGCAGCGATAACACCAAACTCTCAGTGCCCTAATTGCAGTGCTTTTACTCATTCATGTATGTCAATAGGAGACAGTGACTTACTTAACTGGAATTGAGTTTGGACACTCCTTCCCTTCATTCACAAGACAACCAGAAAAACCACAAAAGGATGCATTCTAGAAAGGTTGGGACTAATGGTCACTTTTTCTGGTTGTGTTCTTTTGGAGCTAAACTAAGCTCTAGAAATACTGGAACAGGTCGGGCCTGGAGCATTCTTGATTGAGTGCTTCATGACCACTTGATCGAATTCAGAGCCTTGCCAGGTGACTGTGCAAGCCAGATGCTGCAGCTGTAACCTGACTTCTCCCTGCATCGGAGGCTGTTCCAGCCGGGAAGGGCTTTGACTCACAGCTGTCAAGTTGTCATCTTCTCTGTCTCATTGGAAATGTTTTGCAATTCTTCCCCTTTTAGGATTCTCATGCTTGTTTTTTGTTTTTGTTTTTTTTTTTTTATCTTAAAATCATTCCATATTTACCTCTCCATCCATAGATCCACTCACAGTTTTCAATAACTTCATAAAATCCCTGTGAATTGTTACATCAGATTTACTTAACCTGTTCCCCTATGGTTGCACATTTAAACCTATTTGATTTTGGTTCTTATTAATCTGCCATTAGAAACTTGGTTCACATTTCTTGCTTTTCTTTCTGTTTTGTCTCTCTTTTCCTCTTGTGTACATCCTTGAGATGTAGTCCCCAAGAGGAATGAAGGATCAGAAGGTTTACGGCTCTTGTTCCATACTGTCAGCCAGCCTGCAGAAACCCCGGAGTAATTTACAATGCCCCAGCATGTTCCCTACAACTCTGCCAATACTGTTTTATCATTGTCTCTTATATTGTTTTTAAATAGATGTACAGTTCTTTTGTTATTTCTTTAGTGGTGAGACTAAACACCTTCCCAGGCGTTGGTTTGTCAGGTGCAGTTTCCAGTGTGCACAGTGCATATATATATATAATGTGACTGGCACGGGCTGCCACTTATTAACATTCCTTCTCTCTCCTTCTTTTTCCTCTACCTTGTTAGCTCTTTGTCAAGTGGGGTCTCATTACTGATGACAATGTATGTTTATATCACAATGTAAGATTTCATTCCTATTTTGGATCTCACATAATTCACCCCTGTATTATATCTTAGAACTTCCTTTTGTCCCCTTTGTATTTCTGTGGTTACTTGTTATTAAGGAGATCTTAAAATATTTGAATTCCCCTTCCTCTGGTCTTATGATGCTATTCTGTTTTTCAGTAGTCATGAATTTATCCCACTGCTACAGCTGACATAAAATACACTTTTTTTTCAAATGCTCTTTGTGTTTAATTCGTTCATTGACCAATTTGGAAAGTATTACCGTATTTGGTAAGTTATGAATATAATCTGCTTTTCTTCATATTGATGATACCAGATTATTCTACTGGCATTTATTAAATAGTGATTCCTTCATCCATCATTACTGTGATTCTTTGTCTTGTTTTGTTTGCTGTATTCCAAGGACTTATCAGTGCTTAAATCCATTTCTGGAATCACGATTTGATTAGTCTTTGTCCTGGCTTTGATCCAGCAAAATTCAGTCTTGATGAAGATCACTTTATAATATATCGTTAAATTTGATTATTATATCCTCCTCCAATCTTCTTTGGTATTATTATGTATTTATTTTCCTTATTAATTTTGCTAGTGATTTATTACATTCTAGAACATTCTAGCAGGAATTCAATTGTTCATACGTTAATCTATTTTTTATGGACTAATGTTACAGATGTTACTCTAATTATTTAGGTATTCTTTTATTTTTCCTATTATGATTTTTATCCTTTTTCCTTCACTAGATATCTTATTTACCTAGATACAGAATTCCCAAGTATTTCATTTTTCCCTGTATTGGGCCTAGCACCGTTGTTTTTTTGTCTTTTCTAGCTTCACATCAATGGTATGCGTTTGGTTGATCTTGCATTTTCTATTTGGTCTGTTGGATCACCTGCAAAGAAGTGGTATTGCTAATCCTGCCTTTCCTATATTCTCCAATTCTCTTCCATCTTGTCTTGCAATATTTTCCAATATTACCTCCAACATGAGTGCCGAGAGACGCTTCTTAGGCTTCTGCCTGTATTTGCAGCTACTGGCTGCTCATGGCCATTTAAATGTAAATAAATTAAAAGGTAAAGTAAAAAATTCACTTCCTCAGTCACTTTAACCACATTTGAGTGTGCTCAGTGGACATATGTGACTGGTTACTACTATACTGGACAGCACGGAAATATTCTGTCCGTGCAGGACGTGTTAAGGGATAGCACTGATCTAGGATTTCCACATGAAGAATAATATTGAAACTCAGATTTAAATCTGTGATCTTTTTTACCTTAAGGTATGTGTCTCCTCTTCCTATTTTAAAGACTTCTTAAAAATAGTTAACGTTGAATGTTAATGATGGCCTTCTCAGCATCCACCAAACTAATTCTTAGATTTAAAAATTGATTTTTTTTATATGAACTGTCCTAATAATTTCCCCATCTAGTGCTGGTTCAGTCTTTGTAAAGTAGCTCATGCTTGTTTATTTTTGGAACTTGCCCCCTTGGTCTATAGGAAATGATTTAAGATTTATTAAACTACGTTCTTATATCAGGTAGTCCTATCACTCTCTCTTGCTCAGTGTTGTCCTCAGGTGTTTTAGATCAAGATCTCATTTACTCCCTAATATGACTTCTACGATATACAATCTTGTCTGTATTTTGAAACCTTTTATGTTACTGGTATTTGAAAATTTGGAGATGTTCTCTGGAGAACCCATTAGGGGCTTCTTTTAGAAATGTATGCATGGAGGGGACAGAGCTTTATGAGTTTTCCATTCAACATAATTAGTCCAGTAAGCACCACTGAATGTAAACCTCTCCTGTAGAACCAGGGGCAGAATGCTCTATGACAGGATGAACGTGGCCATATTCGAAAAGAATGAGGATTTTCACATCCCCTCTCCACTGGCTTCTTCAAGGTCCTCTCCCACCCCCCAGTTCCCCGCTGGTGGACTCCCCAACTTGAACCACCAGGTCAGCTCTCTCACACACACCCAGCCCCACTACATCGACCTCGTTCCCTCGCCCCAACCACGAGTTTCTCTTGCAGAGGAATGCCCTTTTCCTCCTCACCTCATTCACCCTGAGGACCCGCCCAAAGTTCCTGTCTTTGTGATTTTTCTGAGTGATTTCTCTCTGCTCTCATTTTCATGTATTTCTTGAGTGTGTCATTCTTTTCGGCAAAGAACTATTCACAGCCTTGTCATTTTATCTGAGTATCTTCTGTGTTCTAATGTACCTCTCCTGTGTCTAATATCCCGGTAGGGGTAGGAAGGGAGGAGGATTTCAGGTCTCTGTTTTTTGTTTTTTGTTTTTTTTTGTTTAGCACACACAGGCCAATATATAGTATGTGGCAGACATTCAGAGATACTGAATAAGTGTGCTGATAAGTTAGTGATTCTTACTCTGTTACCCTGCAAACCAGCAAAATCTGTGTCTGTGGGCAGGTTTCAGTAGCTTTGGCAAACTTGTATAACCTATTTGGAGAAACAGGCAAAATAGTTTCCGTAAAGGACCACGCTCATCTTCCTGATTTAATTCAGCTACATGCTCCCACTCACTCACCAGGTAACTGCTGACTTATGCCCTCCTATGTGCCACAGGTGGGAGATACAGGGTTGAACAAAATAGACATGGTCTCTGGCCTCATGGTGTCCACGGTCCAGTAGCAGAGATTGGTGTTATAGAAGTAAACCACGAAATAAAGATGTTGTGACAAATTGTGCTAAAAGCTACAAAGGAAAGAGAAGGATGTGGATGAAGGTAGCCTGGGTGGCTGGGCTGGGCCTCAGTCAGATTAGGAAGTAACATTTAAGGCGAGAGCTGAAGGGTGAGATACATTATGTTCATGTGAATGAAGAAACAAGGCAGAGGAAACAGCATGTACAAAGGCCCTGAGGTGTGAAAGAGCTTTGTGGGTTTGAAAAACAACCAAAGGCCAGTATGTGAGTAGAACATGGTAAATAAGGGGTTGGGGGAATTGACATGGTTGAGGCAGGTCAGATCCAAAGGGCCCTTATGGTGCCGGATGGGGCATTTGGATTTTAAGCCAGTTCTAAGAAATCTGATGTACATTTTAAGAGATTTTTCTAAGCCAGTATACGTGCCTAGTGTCGCTCCAAGCAATGTACGTATATTATTCAATACAGAGAATATTCATATGATATAGGTACTTTTAATATGCCCATTTTCAGTTGAGGAAACCAAGGCCCAGAGATCGTAAGCAACTAGCCTGGTATCGCATGGTATGTTTGTAAAGGGGCCAGTACATAACCAGGTTGTCTTGAGCCTCCAGAGCTCAAGCTCTGTCTGACTGCTAGGTGGCTTTACCACAACGTCACTTGGCCACTCTGTGGCTTGTGGAGTTGGGCAGCATAGGAGCGGGCAGATAAATTTGGGGTCTCTTGCAGCAGTGCAGGTAAAAGGTCGTAGCTTGCACCAGGGGGGTATGTCATTGGAGAGAAACCAATATTCTGGGGTGGAGCAAAGAAAGAGAAAGGGAAACAAACATGATACATGGGAATAAATAAGTATGATTTATTTAGACATTTTTATACTCTTTGAAGTCCCATTCTAAAGAATTTAGAAAAGAAACGAAGTAATCAGTGAAAGCACAGTATGAAAAGGCAATAAAAATAGGATCAGAAATGAAATGCAAATCAGACTAATAAAACAAGTTGGTTTTTCTTTAATTGGCAGTGGAAAGAAAAGGAGAAGCAAGAAAGGAAATACAGTTGTTATAAAAGAAATATGTCATTTGAATGGAATATTGTTTATAACTCCTTGCTAAGTTAGCTAACCAAGCTGAAACAGATAACTGAATTAGCGAGTAAGGAGATAATGCAGTTTGTCCATAATTTAGTGTCGTGAAATCAGATATGAAATCTGCTGCCCTCTGTGGTACCCGCTGTTTTCCTCCCCTCCCCTCCCGTCCCCTCCCCTCCCCGCCCGTCCCCTCCCCTCCCCTCCCCGCCTGTTGAAGTCTAACCAGTCCTCATGACCCTGTTCAAGCCCTTCCCTAAAATAGAAAAATAAAACTATCACCACGAATATGTGGTTATTTTAGCCCAAACCAACAATTACCAGCAGTACAGATGGCTTCACAGGACTGGAAACAAAGGTTACGTGATGTTCAGCCTTTTCTATTGAAGAGAGCAAGGAAGGGTTTAATCTGCTTTAGAATTTTTTTTTTAATTTTTTTAAATGTTTACTTATTTTTGAGAGATAGGGCATGAACAAGGGAGGGGCAAGGAGAGAGGGAGACACAGAATCCGAAGCAGGCTCCAGGCTCTGAGCTGTCAGCACAGAGCCCAACACAGGGCTCGAACTCAGGAACCTCAAGATCATGACCTGAGCCAAAGTAAGATGCTTAACTGACTGGGCCACCCAGGCGCCCATAGAAATGTTTTCTACCCCAACAGACACATTTTCTTTTTTTTTTTAATTTTTAATTTATTTTTAATTTATTTTTTTAACAGACACATTTTCAAAAACCAAGTTTTGGAGCATAAAGGCATAAGAATTATCTAGAACCTTCTATCATGTGGATTACCAAGTGGGCTAAATAAAGTTCAGGTGAAGCATCTGTGGGTCAACTGAAGGTGTAAGGTTGTGGGGTAAAAACCTCAAATACAGCCACGATGCTGTTAACTTTTATTCTCTTGAGAAAAGGTGAATGACAGCGGTGAGAAGTAAATGACCAGCAGGCCATCCAGCGGACACGGGAGGCAACCTGATGCTGGTTGGCAGTGAACAGGACTGTGTCCAGCCCAGGTGTGTGTGCCCCAGGAGCTCACACCGTGAGAGAGCCGGGGAAGGTAGAGGAGCTCCAAGTGTGGCTGCCGTTCCCACCTCATGGCCGTCTTCTTCAGTACTCCCTCATCCTGGGAGCGGTCTCCCCAGCTGTGGAAAACCCAGGACAGGGCTCCCCACCAGCCCATGTGACCTCCCTTAGAGAGTGAGGGGCCCTTCTAAAGGGTAACAAGTGCTCTCTGTGAGGGCACTGGGGCATGCACAGAGCGGCAGTGGAAGGCGAGGAGAGAAATCAGCACTCTGCAGCCCTGTGCCTTACGCATTCCAGATGACAATCTTGGGAAAGCAGTCCTGCTGTCATAGGTCAGGTTTGCGTCACTGCACTTCCCTTTTCCATAGGGAGTCCCTCATATGAAAGGAAGGAGGGATAGTAAGGTGAGCAGGAGGAAGAAGAGAAGAAAGGGCGAGGGGGTGGATAATCGGATGCTAATACCAGGCCAGTCGTTCATCCATGGACTTGTGTGTGCATCTGGCCTTACTGAGACAGGACAGAGCAGTGTCCCGAGAACTGGAGTGACCAAGGTACAGTCTCGAGGTAACGTCCTTAAAAAATCAAACGCGTGACCACAAATACTGGTTCGCCCAGACACCATACGCAAAGTCCTTGACGTGGCGTCTGGCGCATATTTGGCACTTGGCAAACCCAGGCCATCATCACAGAACCGTCTCCGTCATCATCACGAGGCTGTGAAATCCTTGAGGACAGTTGTTCATACAACTCGGTTCTCCGAATTGTTCTCCAAATGAGAACTGCATGAATGAGTTCTCCGAATCTGTGGCTTGTGTCTAGTGCAGAGGTCAGAGTCCATGAACGTTTGTTGACCTATTGACTAACTGAATGAATAAACTTCTGAGCACCTATGCCCTGCAGGCACCTTTAAAAGGCATGGAAAAAGCCTCTGAGACTGACCTTTGTCCTAAAATGAGATGGGGCATAAATAAAAAATGTTGTAAATTGAAAAGCCAATGTGGAGGTGAGGTAGCATTTGCAGATGCCAAAAAAATGAAAAACAGAAGAAGCTTCAGGAATTGGTGGGGGAGGAGTACATTATGTGAGTTGGTAGGGAGAGTGTGAAATGTATTAATCCAGAGTCGAATCAAGTTCAGACGTTGGGAAAAGTAGTAACCCTTTAACCTTTTGGCAGTGGGAATGGGGAGAATAAACCCCTCCCCAAAGCATGAGTTTATAGACATCCTCATTCAGTTGGGTGCTGGTAAATATTTAACAACTAGCTTTCCAGAAAAAAAAAAAAAAAGTGTGTGTGTAAATGCATATATAAACTTAAATTTTTCTGATCTATAGGATCTGTAGCACATAATTCACAAATAATAATAAAATGCCCAATACTTTCTTCTAAACTCCATAAGCCAATTGATTGTCACAGAATGTTTTTGTTGATTTTTTTTTTTTTTGAGCTCTTGTACCCACAGCTGACTTGTGGGTGCAGTTCAACCATGACTTGACTAGTAGAATTTCATCCCGATCCACTCACTCTTTCCCAATACGTTCATTGTTATTAAATCTGATAATGTGATCTGCTCAACTGGTTTTCACCCTGGTGCATATTCATTAAACTAAAACCTTTTTCCGCTTCAGCGCTTAGTATGTCAGAACTTACTCATTCACCAGTGACATGAACATCTTTGCTGAATCAGATAATAGCTTTCAAATACTGGGAGAGTATTTTCCTCTCTTTTAAAAAAAAAAATACTACTCACAATGTAATGACTACGGATGTGACTCACTTTTAAGGTTAATCTGCATTATTGCCATTTCTTCCATCTACATAAAGAAAGGCCAGAAATCAAGCCCTGACTTGTAATGTTTGCTGATTTCCAAGATGCAGATACCCCCTCTGTGGCCCATTTTGTGATCTCCTTGAAAGTAGAATTGGAGAAAAATCTGTAATAGCACACCATTATGTGGTATTCCTACCATATAGATACTGTAAATGTAAATAATGTCAAGAGCGTGGATAAAATAAGTGATGAGTTTGAGTCTTTATTACCTCTGTTTTAAAGCATAATTTATTTAATTATAAGTTCATGTTTTAAGTCGTAATAATGGCCGTTTTTGACAACTGGCTCGATGAATTCCTAACAATTTAGTAACGGAGAGCTGGTAGGAGCTGGTTTCAGTATACCTGTTGCCCTCCTTCCTGATGAGGGTGAATGTCTCCTGTTTGGCGAGGAGCTCGGTACTTCTCTTCACCTTGCCGCTGCCTGCCATACAAGGCTCAGTGGCCCATGCTGCCTCGGGCAGAACTCACACAGGGGTCCGTTCCTTTCCTGAGTCTGACACCACAGCAGGCTGCAGGGAGGCTGACACGGACCTAGCCTAAAGCCGCATTACTCACCCTCATCGTGATGTTCAGCGGCTTCGCTATACTTCACATTTCACACTGATTTCCATTGTATCTTTCAAGACAAAAGAAGGAAGGATCTGTGTGGCTGTGACCGAGGACACTTATCAACAGCCCTGGGGCTGGTTAAGGCCCCCCGAGGTGTTCTTCAAAAGCTCCCTCCTGACCTGCCTTCAGAAAGAGACCCAAACCTGTCCGACAGGTTGGAGAAGTTCCCGACCTTCTGGTCTCTCCCACTCCTCCTATCACAAGCCCAAACTTTTATCGGCAAAGCAAACTTTTACTGAGAAATTGGACAAAAACAAGCTCCCTCTGGCCCTGCCCTCGGCCTTATTTTCCTTTCTTAAGCAATATTCCTTTCACACAGATGTGGAAAGGCTGCCAAGTGGGAGGTGGGGGTAACCTGACTGCCCCACTCCCCCTGGCTGACTCAAGACAGTTTATTTTTGCACTGCTTGGTAAAGAGCCCATCTCCTGTCTGGGCCAGTGCCCCTCTCACCCCCTGCAGGCTACCTTGCCCTTCCCCAGGCCCTGCTGGGCACCCCCACTGTCTGGCGGACGCAGGTGCCTCTAGACCCGCTCCCACATCTGACAGTGGGACAGTGCTTGGATTCTGCCCATTGTTAACTGTGTTGAGTATCACCTAGCCAGCATCCAATCACAGGGTCGGAGCCACAAAATACCCTCTGTGCTCAGCCCCTACGTCCAGATCCCAGCCAGAAGCCTGAGGCCCACCTCTTGGCTATGGGACCCTTTTTGTTTTTAAGAGAGAAGAACTCAATAACTTTGAATACAGTGAGCATCTTCAGAATCCAGGGTCCCTTCTCAGAGGCGACTGCCCTGCATTTCCAGGTTGTTTCACTCATTTATCCCCACATCCAAAATCCTTTAAAACCCTGGGTACTCTCCCTTGCACCAACCCCGCCCCCCCTGCCCCGCAACCAGAACCTTCTGCCTGTTAGACCTTCCAAACATCTCTGCCCAACTGGGCCCTACCATGCCTGTGTCCAGACTCCCCATGCCACCTGGTACCCCACCTCACCCTCTACCGGCTTTCCTGACTCTTGTCACTCTGTGCCATCAGCGTTCAGTCACCCTGCCTCACTTGCCCACGGGGACTATCTCCTCTTCTGCTACGGGTTCCAAACCTCCCTGCTCATCTGAGCCTGGCAGTTGTTGGAATTCCCAGCTTTCCCTCTTCCGGGCACAGCCATGTCCCCTATAGAGATAAGGGGAACGGTTTACATTGGGGTCTTCTGTCCTTTGACCAAAATCATAAAAGAGATGGAAGGGAAAGGACTACGCAAAGGAACTGTAATGTGATCAATATACAATCATAATAAAATCGTTTTTCCATTAACATGAAATTTTTCCTACTTTGCTTTGGGTTGCAAAATTACTACTGAAATTGAGTAATTAGATGGTGGATTTTTTTCTTCTCATTTTCTTTCTTGCCTGTTGCTTTAAAAACATTGCTCACAGATGTTTAAGAATTTATATTAGTGAATTCCAATAAGAGGCCTCTTAATTATTCAACCTCATTCAGTAATTCTTTTTAAAAATAATGTGCATGTTTAGAAACAGGAGTGTTTTCTAATTGTCATTTTGTGAGAGAAATGTGTTGGGAAATGAAGAGAGTATAAATAGATGTGAATGTCATTTTACCTAATTGAAGGTGAGTGCTGACTTTTAGGAGCTCTTGTAGAATTGAGTCCTGGTTCAAACTTGCCTTGAAAGAGATTGATGATCATGGGATATGAAGCCTGGTCTCCCAAGGGCTGTCCCGGTGACTGTTAACTCCTTCAGCTCAGTACTGTGTGCATCCAGAGGGACCAGCTTGCAAGGTGGATGGGAGAGAAAGGAAGGATGTTGCAGACGGTGTGACAGGTCAACAGAACAAAACCTGAAAACAACGGCTTCATCCTGGTCGTGGAACATAAAGTGGTTTGACAAACTAAGAGCCCCATTCTGTCCAGTGTTGGTTTTGCCAGTCGGCCACCCTTTGGGCTTTTGTGTCTTCTTTTTCTGTTCGTAACACTATTTTGCAGAATGTTGCTTGAAGGGGGAATTAGTAGCAGTTCTAGCACTGTTTGTTGTAGACATTATTGTTGAAGCCCGGCATAGCCATTGTGTTTGAGCTCGTTTTCTACCTTGACCTCTGAAAACCTTTTTCCAGAAAACTGAGTGCTTATGTCTGATCTGTGGTTACACACAAAGGAGATCGTGGTTAGAAATGAGGGCTCCGTTGTGGCCGCGATACTGGAAGATGCTTCCCTGCTGGAATACGGCAAGGCATGGTTTAAAATATTAAAAGGTGTATTAAACTGAATTGTTTTGTTGGGTTTAATACCTTTAGAGGTTGCTAGGGAAAACTAGAGTTCTTAATGACCCACTTGAAGAATAAAATGGCCTTGAACCTGTGGGTCAAATGGTGAATTCCTTCTGCAGGTGGAAATGCTGCACCTTATGGGGGAGGCCAAGTCTCATTTTTGTGATGACCTTACCCATTTGAAACTTTCCCGGAATCTCTTATCATTAGCTCCCCACCCAAAGGATGAAAAACACCATCTGATTTCCAGTTTTTCCCATCTCTTATTTGAGTTTGCAACTTTCCTGAATAACAGATGGCCAGAAAAATGTGTAAGCCTAAATAAAAGCAAAGCATGGGCTTTACTGTCTTCACTGGTGTCAGTTGCTTTTTAAAATTAAAATTATGTAAATGATCCCTCGGCTTTGAGTAGGAGAGTCAGAAATGAAGGAAACAACCCCAGCGCTTGAGAGTGTTTTAGTTTGGGTTGTGTGTAGAGCTTTTTTTTTTTTTTTAAGCTTTTAATGTTTCCTTTTAAAGAGAAAGAAGAGAAGAGGCATTTGGTAGAAGCATTTTGCAAGTTGCTCATTCACAAAGCACACAGAGTTTCACCGGCAGCCAGCCTAGCATATCGGGGCTGGCAGAGACCATAGAGATCCTTGCTTTAATTGACTTGAGGAGGGAGGAAAAGACCAGAGGAGGGCCTGGCCGCCCCGGGCTTGGCATCTTTCTTACCTCAAGGAGTTAAAAGTCTGGGGCTGAGTGTGATCAACCAGATGGTCTTTAACAGTAACACGGTTCATATTGTTTAGATTATCCTGTTGCAAGCACCGTGCCTCGTTTACCTTTTATGGAATAAAGTGTGGAAAATTGACCACAGATGTAAGTAACCAAGAATGACGGGGAAGCTGTTGTTACCAGGCCTCCTCTTTTCTCTCCAACACTCCTGATCCCGCAGATAAAAATAAAGAGAGAAATGGGAGGCGGGCCGAAAAATAGCTTGCCTTACCTCTACAGCGCGGGTCTGAGCGCCGTCGGCCCCCTGTTCTACGTTTTCATAAATCCACGGTTGGCCTCGAGACTCACGCGCAGGCTGCCCTCAAATTCTGATTTTCCAAGTGCCCTCCAGTTAAAATATCCTACCACGTAAGCACTTTTTCCATCCTGCTCCGAGAGGCAGGGGGGCAAGGGCAGATCACTGACATGGAGCCGTTTTTGCAGCCCTGCCTTCCCGGCAGGAGAGAGAAGTGAGGGGCATTTTGTAGCCCGAGGGGCACAGATAAATTCTGCATTCCCGCTGCTTCGATTACTATCTCAGCTGCGGGCTGGGCCACATTTATCAGAACTAGGCCCTCGTTATTCCCCAGAATGTATCTGGGAGCTTTTACGGAAGAGCTGGCTACCAGAATGGGCCCGGCACAGAAAGGAGCTTGTTGGGACAGGCCTGTGCGTTCCTTTACGGCATGCTTTTTAGGATTATAAAGGCATCTGTGCCTTTTTAAACCCTCAGAGGAATATTCTCCAACCAAAGTCGTACACTGGGTTTTATGATGCCCCTTTGTTTTTACTTCCTCTTTCCTCAGTTCTGTGTACTGTTTGCCAGGGCCACGTTGACTCTTGCCTCTCATCCTTCTCTGTGGCCCTTGTGGCACTCGTCTGGGACCATGGTCAGGTGACTGGGCATCTGCTTGCACGACTGGAGGCAGTGATGGCCACAATTAGCCACTTGGGTCACAAGGGGCTCTGGAAAACAGACTTCTCAGAGGGGTCTATCGCCTTGCCTTCCCTTTGTGTGGAGCCCGACACAAGATGGGGCCCAGTCCTCTGCTCATTTGTGTTTTCTGTCTTCTCATTCCCATCCGGTTCAGCTCCCTTTTCTCCTGCCAGGCCCTTCTGTTAATCTCTTCCACCAGGCTCTCCCTCTGGAGTCCGGGCTTTACTGTCAAGAAACTCGCCTACACGAGACACCCTTAACCCGTTCCTCACACACTCTCCCTGGAAACCCCGGCCTGTCTCCGGGACGCCACTTTCTTCCCAGGCTTCTGGTTCTCCATGCACACTTGTAGTTCACTGTCCTCCATGACCCCTTGGGCACCTCTGCTTTTAAGCCGAGGTGCCTGGTTAGCCCACTCCCGTCTGTTACAGACTCCTGGGTGCTTCTTCATACCTGCTGAGGACTTGGCAGGTGGCTTTGTTACACACTCCTTCCTTACTCCCTGGTGGTCTTTGTAGTCCCCTACTGGCCTGTCCGCCAGCGTGTGGTTCCTCTGTCTTCTCTGGTCCCCTGACTGTTCTGTCCACTCCCCCACATGACTTTGCTGCCATGCTCCCATCTGGAATCATGAGCGCTTGCCCTCTGAACTTCCCTTCCCTGACCACAACCTTTCATTTCACCACCCCCACTGCTCTGTAATTCCCGGAAGGACCTCTAGCTCCTGACCCTCTGTTCTTCCAGACCCTCTGTCCCCTCTCACCCCAGCCTGAGGGCTGTAGATGACTTCAGCCATGTTCTCCAACGTTCTCCATTTCCCCCACCCCCACCCCCACCCCCACCCCAACTCCATTTGTTCTTCCTCTGCTCCAACCGAGCAATCCCCAGCCTGAATCAATTCGCACGGCCTTTATCCTGAGCCTGCCACGGGCCTGCTAAGAGCTGCTGGAGATAATCACTTAATCTGTCTAAATGACTTGGGACAAACCCTTGGCTTCTAACATTACCCCAGCCCTCAGTGCCACCCCTGGCCCTCGTCCTCAGTTAGCTCCTTTTCTCCCCTTCTTCACCAAATGACGGGAAAACTCACCCCGAGTGCCACCTTTTTGTTTCCACTAAGGCATCAGACTGCCGTCTGGCTTCTGCTGCCACTGAAATTGCTCTAGCCTCGGTTACCTGTGACCCTCCAGTTTCCCAATTTTCTTTCTTCATCTCACAGGGTCTCTCTTCAGCTGTCTGCTTCCTGGAGTGCTCAAGCCCTTCTTCCTCGGCTGTGACAGGCATCTCCCAAGGTTCTCCCCCCCCCCCACCTCTCTGGACACTTGTTGTTCCATTTTCCCTTTTCTTTCTGCTCCTTAAAAAACTGTTGTTCCCTTAGCTCCCATCCTCTGCCCCCTGTCCCTTCACTCCAGCCAAGACCCTGATCCTGCAGCGTGGTAAGAAGCGAAGAGGGTTCACCATACCGAAGGCCACTTCTGAGAACATCCTTTTGATTCAGCACAGATGGGAAGCGAAACACCCCAGATGACTGAATAGTGCTTAGCAGTCTACTTCTGAGATGATGGGCATGAATCCCAGGACTGAAAGGTGTTCCTCTTGGTGGTAATAATGAGTGTCAGGGCCCATGGGCTCTGAGTGGGCAAGCCAGTGGCATTAGCAGAGGGTTTGAGCCGTGATGTTGGGTGTTCCCATTCTCACAGGCCATCAGGGACCATGAACAGGAGGTATCTGGAACCTGGAGAAGAGTTGTCATTTCACAAGTTGGGATGTATAATGGGAACAGGTGGAGTTTGGAATTAGACATTACATTTCAAATCTTGCTCTTCTCTTACCACTTGTGTGACCTTGGGCACTTACTTCTCTCCTGGCTGTACCTCAGTGTTTTCATTAGCAAAGTAGATAACATTATCTTCCTCTTCTTAGAATTAGGGATAATGCACATATTAAGCAGATATGAATTGCGAAGCTCAATTTGGTAGGATGGTTAAGCTGATGTAGACATATCCTCTGAGGCTAACCATAAACCTGACAAAACAGGCAACCCATCAGAAATCACTTGATCACCTCTTTCATGGCACTAGGCTCAAGAGTCACTGGAGAGAACGAAAAGTGGTTTCTGCTCTCAGACTGGTTGAAACGACCTGAAGTCAGAGCCTGTTCAGTAACAATCTCTCATCCAGGTTTCACTGATTTGGAGTAGCAGGAGTTCTGGAGGTGGAGAGATGAGTGAGGGCCAGAGGAGGCAAGACAGGTGGCTTCGGAGAACCTTTGACTGCCTGGAACAGAAATGTCATGTTAGTACAAAGTAGGTAGTGAGTGATAGAGTCAGAGGCTTCTGCTAAACTTGGGTGGGAGAGTTAAAATTGATGCCAGAGGACACTGGAAGCCGTTGAATATTTTTGAGAACATGATGGAACAGTGTTTTAGGAAGATTTGTTTAGCTTCCTTATATAGAAGACATTTTTGATTGGGATGATGGAGCCATGGAGGCATTGGACAGATTTTTGCAGGAATCAGAACCTGATTTGAAGGCATACAGGGTTCGGTTGGGAAGGAAAAAGATGGAAATGCAAGAAAAAAAGAACAATTAAAACTATTCTATTGTCATATTTTTAGTGGACACTGATTGGATTGCAGTTTCGCTGACTGATTGCAGTTTCGCTCAGGTTCTCACACTATTTACCTGGAGATGCCATCAGATCCTACGGGTTAAAGGCTTAGTCCTATAAGACTGTTCCTGCCCCCCCCCCCCCACTTTAAATGACACCTGTGTTTCTGACCGACTATAGATTGAATGCTCCCACGAACCCTTCCTCAAGTTAAATTAATTGTTAGAGTGACTCACAGGAATCAGGAAAACAGTTTACTTACTAGACTACTGGTTTATTAAGAATATAACCCAGGAACAGCCAGATGAAAGAGATGCATAGGGCAAGGGGTGGGGGAAGGGGCACAAGGCTTCCATACCCCCCCTGGGGATACCACTCTCCCAATGCCTCCTGTGTTTACCAGTTGGAACCTATCTGAACCCTGTCCTTTTGGGGGACTTTATGGAGGCTTTATTACACAGGCATGATTGATAGATCATTGACTGTCGGTGATTGATTCAACCTTTAGCCGCTCCCCATTCCCAGAGGTCCTGGGATGGGGTTAAGTGCCAACCTCTGATTCCCTGGTTGGTTCCCCTGGCAACCAGCCCCCCATCCTTGGAGGTTTTCCAAAAGTCACCTCATTAACATAAATTCAGGTGTGGTTGAAAGGGGCTTGTTATGATACGAGAACATTGCTCTTATCACTTAGGAGATTCCAAGGCTTTTAGGAGCTCTGTGCCAGAAACACGGATGAAGACCAAATATCTCTTTCTTCTTATAAATCATAGCATCACAGAATTGAAAGCAAAAAATGACTTAAAAGCAACTCCAAAGTTTCCACTGGGATGTTACAAAAATGAAAGCAAAACTTTTTTGTGTGGTAAAATACAACATGAATTTTAACCATTTTTAAGTGCACAGGTTAGTGGCATCATCTATATTCCCATTGTTGCACTACCATCCCACCAGAGAAGAAACTTGTATAGCAATTTGACATTGCTGCAGCCTCTGAGTACATGATCACTGTGCTTGTAGTTTTGTATGCTTTGTTATTGCAACATTTTCTGGTAATTTACTTTATCATAGATTACAAAATATCAGTCAGCAATTATTTGGAAATTAAAAAAAAGAAAAGAAAAGAAACTGGTCCTTTTCTTCAGATTGCTTTGATAAACACTCTTCTAGAGGAATGGGAAAGGTAAAGTGTCCCTGGGAAGAAGGTGGTGAGGTGGAGGAAGGATGTCCTCTCCTCTCCTCTGCCAGGCAAGAGTCTATTCATTCTCAAAGCTCAACTCCTCGGTCCCTCCCTCTGAAAAGCCTTCTTTTCCTGAGGAGGGGCCAACATGGCAGAGAAGTAAGGGGGAGCCCATACTTTCCACGTCTCTCAAACAAAGAAGTGTAGAAGCCAAAGGACTTTGAACACCAACGCCTGGGAGGAAAAGAGATTGAATCTACTAGGAAGAAAATGGAAAAGCTGGAAAAAAGATAGGGCTACTCCAAGGAACAAATCAAAGCACACCTGGTGGAGGGTCCAAAATATTACTACGAGTAGGGTAATAAAATAACCAAAGTCATGACAACAGAGAGCAAGTAACAATCCCAGAAAAAACACCTCCTAAAGGGCCAGGCCCTGGACAGTGTATGACCCCCCTGCTTTAATATAGCAGTGCTCACAGGTACAGAGCACACAACAAACTTTTAAAACGTATAAGGGACAGAAAACTAGCCAAAATGACTAAACGGAAGAATTCTCCTCAAAAGAAATTCCAGGAAGTAGCGACAGCTAACAAATTAATCAAAACCGATTTAAGCAATATAACGGAACAAGAATTCAGAATAATAGTCATAAAATTAATCGCTGGGCTTGAAAAGCCTTCTCTTCCCAACCCCCCCCCCCCCCCCCCACATCCCCAAACCTTACCAGAGACCAATCAGCCCTCATGTTGCCACTGTCCCAAGGACCTATTTCTATCGCTGCTGTTGTGGTACTGTATGAACTGACCATCTTGGCGGGATCCTCCGCTAGAATATGAGCTCTGCATGGGAACAGTGGCCTCTTCATCTCTGTGTCCACATTGCCTTGCACACAGTAGGTCCTCAGTGAAGGTTTACTCAACATGAGTCAAACTGAATAGAAGGAGTAGACTTCGATGGTGGAAATATTTTATAGATAAAGGAGCATCAGGGCCATGCTTGGTATCCAAGAGTGCTGCAGGAAGGAGGCCATTCATCTGTTTTGAGTAAAACATGTGGGGAAGGCATGGAAGCCAAAGCCCAGAAGTGGATTTGGGCAGCCTGTGTGGGAAATGTGTGCTGGGGAGGCAAAGAGAAGAAAAGAGGGAAAGACAGCAGCATGGTCTTCCCATTCCCTCTTTGACCTTGTACTTCCGCTAAAGCAATCGTCAGAGTTTTTTCATCAATATCCAAGCATCAGATATACTTCAGATTCTCTCATTTATTCATTAATTCATTTACTCAACAGATATCCACTAAGCGCCTAGTTTGTGTCCAGTTTCATGCTACAGACATTATTTGAATTATCTTTAACCTCTGAGCACTCTTTCAAGGTAGATATTGTCTCCATTTTGTAGAAGAGGCTCAGGAGATTGAGTTATTTGCCCAAACGAAGGCAGCTAGTCTGTGGCAGAATCAGATTATGAGCTCAGGGCTTGAAGCCCTCCTGCCTTGCACAGTGTCATGAGGCTGGTGCTCCGTAAATGTTTGTCGGATCTGCTCTAGGAAAACTTGGACCAAGATGGGAAGAAGAGGGACAGAAGAGACAGTTTGAGGTTAGGGATTAACTCTGCTAGTTCCCAGGAGAATCGACAAAGAATGAGGGTGGGGCAGGCACTGGGGAGCCTTGAATGACCCTGGAAAGAGAAGGGCTGCATGAGTAAGATCGAGTTTAGGATGGAAAATGAACAGGTTTGGGGATGTGACAGAGGAGACCCCCACTAGTTCTGGTCCTGGGGAAACAGTAACTCTTTTGAAGTCCCTATACTGATTTCTAAGCTGAATGTGTCCTAATGCACTCTCCTCTCTTGGGACATGAGGATGAATGGGGGATGGGACCACTCCTTAGCCAGTGGTTCTGCAGATTCTTCTTCAGAACTGCATGGCAGGAGAGAGGGAAGGAGGGCCCAGCTGTGTCTGTAGGGAGCAGTCTTGGCACAGACACGTTTTACTGCATTCACCATTATTGCCTGTGGACTTCACTCTTGATTTAGTCCTCAGGCTTCCACTTAAGGAAGTGGGTGGAACGTGATTGAATTCACCAGTGTTGGTCTTAGCTATAATGGGGGCATGAATTAAGTAGTTGTCTAGTCTAAGTTACCTTCTTCGAGAATAGAAGCACCCAGAGGCTCAGCTGAAGGGGCAGGTGTGGGAGGCCATGCTTTGGACTTTGTTTGGATCTCTGACCCAAGACCAGCCAATGTCTGTCACTACCTTGCCTTCAACTCTAGTGGTTTCCAAGGTCCATATCATGACCTCTAGACGCTCTTTGTGTTGGCTCATGCTCTCTCTCCCCTCATTTCCTGTCATTTCCCCTTGTTTCCTCCACTCTACTCCACAGGCCGTCTGCCGGGTATTTGCATATCCTGCTCCTTTACTTAAATCCGTTTATTTTTTTAAATGTTTATTTATTTATTTTGAGAAAGGGAAAGAAAGAGAGCGTGTGAACATGAGGATGAGTGGAGGAGGGGGAGAGAGGGAGGGAGAGACTTCCAAGCAGGCTCCACGCTCAGCCTGATGTGGGGCTCAAGCTCACGAACCATGAGATCATGACCTGAGCTGAAGTCAAGAGTCAGATGCTTAACTGACTGAGCCACCCAAGTGCCCTTCAAATCTGTTTAAATGCTTCCCTCCACACCAGGCCTTACTACCTACTTACAAAAAGCACTTCCCGTTTCCCTTTATCCTGTTGCCCTGCTCTGTTTTCCTTTGTAACCCATCATTGCTGGCATAACCTGTGTAATTGCTTGCCTTTTCATTGTCTCTCCCCTTCACTAGAATGTGAACTCCCTGTGAGCAAGAATTTATCTTGTTCGTTGTTACATCCCCCGCCCCCACCTAGAATGATTCTTCATACATTGTATGTGCTCGGTTATAATGTGATGAAGGACTGAATGACCAGTGACCAGCTTCTGTCTCAGGAATCTGAATGAAGCACACAGTGACTTTCTTGGTTGCTGATAGATTCCGGCCGGGTGGGGTCAGTCAGACTTGGGACTGACAGCCATGTTCATCACATGTAAGCACAAGGAAGCTGGTCGAGGTCAAAGAGAAGCTGAGGAGAGAGAAGAGTCCAGGTATCCCTGGAAGGGGAAGAGCAGGTTTTGCTGGCTGGGGGGGAGGGGGGGGGGGGGGGGAGGGGGGGGGGGCTTCTCTCTTTGCCGTTGTGTCCTGACCATATTCGTATTTGTTTTGCCCACTGACTTGTCCGAGTGTCTGTTGTGAGTTTTCTCTTACTGCTTGACAAATGATCACAAATTTAGCAGTTTCAGACACCACCCGTTTATTAGCTCATAGTTCTGTAGGTCTGAAGTCTGGGTGGGCTGGGTTCTCTGCTCAGGGTCTCACAAGACTGAATTAAGGTACTGGTAGGGCTGGCCTCTTATCTGGAGGCCCTGGGGAAGAATTTGCTTCCAGATTCTTTCAGCTTCTTGGCAATCTTCATTTCTTTGCAGTTGTAGGATTGAGGTACCTTTTTCCTTGCTGGCTTTTGGCAGAGGCTGCCCTCAGCTCCTTACCCTGTGGCCCCCTCCCCATCAAATCGCTCCTACAAGCTCTCTGACTTCCTCCTGTGCTACCAGCAGGAGAAAACTCCAGCCTTTTAAAAGGTTTATGTGATTAGGTTAGGCTCTAGGCTTGCCTGGGTAATCTATTGATGGACTCAAAATCCACTAACCAGTAACCTTAATTACATCTGCAAAATTCCTTTTGCCTCGTAACCTAACATTATCAGAGCGCAACATCTCATCATGCTTAGTCCTCGCATTAGGATAGAGAATCTTGATGGACCATTTTAGGATTCCGCCTACCACAATATTTATTTTTTTAATCTTCTTTAATTAATTAGCTTGAAGGGGGGGTGGGGGGGGTGTCTGTTGCTTGCAAATAAAGAGCAATGGACATAGTCCACAGAGGCCTAGCCTTGGGGAGTGGAGGTGGGGGATTGCAGTTATAAACTTTGTCTTCCTGACCTCTGCTAAATCATGGTTCTTTATTTTTCCTCTGGAATAGAGTTCAGAATATAGAGATGTGAAAGATTAGACCATCTGCCATACTTCAGATGCCAAAAATAATGAAAATAGCTCCTTGCCTCCAAACTCTGGTAGGAAACTTTTTTTTCTTTTTTTCTTTCTTTCTTTCTTTTTCTTTTTTTTTTTTTTTTTGTAAATGCTTTTCCTTGCAGCTCACTCTCCAAGTGAGATCATTGGTGATCCCAAGCCTTTTCCCATGACTTAATTGATGAGGAGAGGGCCGCCCAGCTAAATCTCACAGAATACATTCTGAGGGTAATTGGCTTAAAGCCTCCAGGCTCTTGTTGAAATGAGTGGTTTTGGTTAATCCACACCGTGAAGCTGAAAAGCTATTATGTATGTATATTTTTGTCCTGAGGTACTATCGAGAAATTCCATATAGAAGGAAATAAACTATGGTTTGGGAATGAAAAAAATTTTTAAAGAAAAATGTAAGACATAAACTCTGTTTCCTGTCCATGTAAATCAGAGCAAGTTTTAAAGCCTTTCGTGACTCACAGAGAGGTCACCGACCAAATCTGCTGAGGGAGGCAGGATGAAACAAAAATGGTTACATTTTTGTGCTTTTCTTCCCCCCTGCTGCTGTGAGCTTTTCCATTTTTGTGATGTGACACAGTTTTCCAGAACTCTGTAGGAAAACGGAGATATGGAACTCCTCTCCAGGTCACTGCCTAGCTTCAAACACTGGATAGTAGTAGCTGAGTGTCAAACATAGCATGTGGCAAGTTGGGGGGAATAGAGGGGGGAGGCGTACTTGGCAGAAAATTGTGAGATTGTAGCATCAGAGAGCCTCGTAGTTGGAAGGAGCCTTCCCCCCTATGGATGAGTCGTGTCCTCATTTGATGCACAAACCAACTCGGTAATGCAGAGACAGCAGGGCATCGGCTCTGCTTGATCCTACTCTTGAGAGTGAGTGAGAAGAAACAAGGAGGCAGTAACTGTGAATGACGATAAGGGGTCTTAGACCTCAGTGGCACCTGGTGCTGCAGCTGGGGGACCTGGCACATGCGAATCTCACTGTCAATTGGCGATCATGATACCTAGTGAGCAGGGCTATAGAATCCAATAAAATGTGTGTGTGCAAGCTTTGTAAACCATTAAGCGAATGGACGTTATTGTGCCACGTAAGTACTGTGTTAGTGTTGTTGATAGGAAGACACCAAGACTCTTGCCTCTGGGATGCTGGATGGTCAGTGTCCGAAGAGAAGGTGCATGGAGCCCAAGACAGGTCTAGGAAATGCAGTAGGAGACGTTGTGGGTTCAAGTAAACAGAACACTAGGAGCTTGAAACTATTTTATTTATTTTGTTTGTTTTTGTTTGTTTGTTTTGAAACTGCTTTTAGAAAGAGAGGAGAGGGGCACCTGGGTGGCTCAGTCGGTTGGGCGTCCGACTTCGGCTCAGGTCATGATCTCGTGGTCCGTGAGTTCGAGCCCCGCGTCGGGCTCTGTGCTGACAGCTCAGAGCCTGGAGCCTGCTTCAGATTCTGTCTCTCTCTCTCTCTGCCCCTCCCCCACTCATGCTCTGTCTCTCCCTATCAAAAAAATTAATAAACGTTAAAAAACAAACAAACAAAAACCTGAACTCTTATGAGCTGCTCCCCAGGTTTCCTGAGAAAGCAGATGCCAAGCTTGAGTGTCAGGACCTGAGGGGCCAAGAGCCTGCCCAGAAGCTTCCACAGCTCCTCAGTGAAGTAAAGGCAGTTTCCATAGCCTTTGGACAGCTGTATCCAAGTGGTCCGTGTTACATGTTGACTTCTTTAAAAGTGTCTGTCACAAACTGTCTCCTCTCTTGGGACCCTTTACCCCTGCAGACGTAGGATTCAGAGAGCTGAACTCTTGGCTTTTGGCAATACAGGGTCAAGTGTATTTGTTCATTTCTTTATTCAACAAGCATTTATTGATGCTGCTTTTGCCCAACCCTGTGCCAGGCCCAGGGCATCAGAGTTGCAGCCTAGTGGGTGTCAGGTAGGAGCAGGAGTAGTGTAACCTCGGCTTTCCCTTCCCTGTGCCCTCTGCTGACAGTGCTGCTGATTTCTGTCCCTCAGATCTTGCTTCCAGACATACTTCCTCTCCTCTATCTTCGAGTAATAAGCTGAGGGGTGCCTGGGTGGCTCAGGTGGTTAAGGGTCTTACTTCAGCTCAGGTTATGATCTCACAGTTCGTGAGTTGAAGCCCTGCGTTGGGCTCTGTGCTGACAGCTCGGAGCCTCGAGCCTTCTTCGGAGTCTGTCTCCCTCTTTCTCTGCCCCTCCTCCATTCCTGTTCTGTCTCTCTCTAAAAATGAATAAACATCAAAAAAAAATTTTTTTTAATTATAGGTGGAGCTCTGGTTCTCCTTCAAAGCCTTACCAAATCTTCTCATGCATGTGGATCACCATTTGCTTGTTGTCTTGCCCTAAATTTACTGTCTCTGATCGCATTCCCGTTGGCCTCATCCTTTTCAGTATGATTTGATAGTCCTGGGGCTGGTTTCATGGGCGCTTGTCAAGCTGAACCTAAAGGTTGTCACTTCTAGCGCTGTGGGGCAGCTGCCGGGAGGCAGGTTTGAATTTCTTGCTCGCGGACTTCTCTCTGCTCATGGTTTCCCTGGAGAGAGGGCATATCAGTGTTGCCCTCACGTGGTACGGACTTGCCAGAAGTGGAATCCAGGTGGTCAGTGGGAACATGGAGGAAGGCATCGCGTAGTGCTGTGGATAAGGTGGGTCAGTAGAAAAAAGAGGCGTTGCAAGGTACTCCAGGTGGCACCATGAGCCAAAGTTCAAAGGCCAAGAAGAAATGAGTCTCCACTAATGGAGATGGGGGGGGGGGACCAGGAACAGGCAGCTCTAATTATCACCCATTCCTTGTGATGACTGATCCCATCCTTATGTATAATGACACTCAGCCCAGAGTGCCTTAAAGGCATTTTATAGTGTCTGCATTGTTGTTGTTCTGAAGAAAGAAGTCACTGGCTGTTGCCAACAAATTCCAAGACCTTGGCCCTGGCCTGGGGGAAGAGAAAGCAGCTGGGTTAGGATACAACCAGAACAGGAACTTCACAATTGCAAGATGGTGTGAGTGGAGGCTGCATCACAGTGCCTGTGGTCTGCCCCAGGGGGAGCCATCCTACCGTCAGTGGGTGGAATTGAGAGATTCTATCCTCCAAGGAAGGGTCTGGCAGAGCTGTTAAGGCCCGAGTGGTTACCGAAATCCAGAGACGGGAAAAATGGTGTGAGAAGGGCTACGGAGCAGACAGAGCATATGTCCTTTGGCCGTGGTGACTCCACAGCAAGGGAACCAGGAAATAAATGCCCCAAGTTCCTCTCTCTCCCCTGGTCTTCTTGGGGCACTTCCCATTGATCTAACTTCAGCTGAAGGCAGACAGCAAGCGTACCCATGAATGTGGCCATTCCTGGGCGGGGAGCAGGGTGGGGTATGAAGGAGGAGATGAATCTGGAGGGCTAACCATGGGCATTTGAAACCTAACTAATTCTGGATCCTTTTTTCTGGTGGGACTGACCCTACTGTCATCCTGCCAGTGCTAGGAAGGCTGGGCTCAGGACTCCTGGTGAGGTGACCCTCAGCCTAAAAAATCTCTGGTGCTGCTTAGACTTGACAGGAGCTGAGAAAAGAGGGCCTAGGATCTGTACCTTTAAAGTAACAGCTTGCTCCATACATACGGGGGCCATATGTCCTCAATTTTCCAGGACAGTCTCCATTTCAAATATTCTGTCCCATTTTGCCCATAAGAATACTGGCACTTGTCAGATCACGTGCTCCAATTTTTGATTCAGAAAATATGGTCACTGTATCCTTATACCACAACAAATGCCAGATGGTTTAAAGAGCTAATTTTTTTTAATGGTATACTTATCCCGATTGTTGAGAAAAGACAATTTTCTGACGATTGAAGCAATCGAAGAAATTATCAGTGACAAGTGTGATGGGTTCAATTACATTTAAAAAAAGAAAAACACCTTTTTTGGTACAAAGAAAATCAACAAAACTAAGAGATAAAAAGAGAAGCAACAGGTTGAGGAAATAGTTGCAATAAAAGTACATAACCACTAAAAACTTAATACCCAGACACTTTGGAGTTTTATATAGTCTTAAAGGACACAATCAAGACTTCATTGGACAGATGGTCAAAGGATATGAGTAGATGATTCACATAAGAGGAACATTCACTGCAAACAAACCCCAGGGAGGGATTTTAATAAATTGAGGTTAAAACAACTATGAGTTATCATATCACACCTATTACATTATCAAACATAAAAGCTATAAAATATAACGTGGGCAGGGCTTTGTGGAAACATACATTGCAGAAAGCATTATACATTATCTTTTCTTTTTCCTCCGAGAGAACAGTGTGATGATATGTAAAATAGATCACAAAAACAATCCACCACTCTGACCCAACAAATCCACTTTTGGAACTATGTCCTAGGGAAATAATATTAGTTAAGTAAATAAATCAATGTTTATTTTTGTAGAAATTAAATTTGTATGTATATTTAAGCTAGACCAAAACAACCCAAATCATCCACAATTATATATGTATATTCTTTGCCTACAGTGAAAAAACCCAAATTGCCAATAATTGTGTGATGATTAAAATATAAGAGTCTAGGATAAATAAGTATTATCGTTAAAATATCAAATATGTTCACTTTGTGAATATGAGGGAAGACGTATTTTAAAATGTTAAAATAGGGGCACCTGAGTAGCTCAGTAGTTTAGGCATCTGACTCTTAATTTCAGCTCGTGTCATGATCTTATGGTTCACAGGATCAAGACCCACATCGGGCTCTGCACTGCTTAAGATTCTCTCTCCCTCCCTCTCTGCCCCTCTCCCTCGCTCATGCTCTCTCTCTCTCTCTCTCTCTGTCTCTCTCAATAAATAAATAATTGATTATGGTAATGGAAAAGCTACTTTTGTCTAATTATAAGGACCTGATAAAAATGTAAGCAGTATAGTTCCTCGGTTTTCTATAGTAAAAGTGTATTCTGTGCTGTCTGGCAGATTGCTGCATTATTGTGGGTTTAGACATTTCAAATGTAGTCAGATTTTCTGCAAAAACAATGAGAAAAGTCAGAATAAGGCTCTGACTCTGGTCATCTGTAGATTTATTCAAGGGTGAATGCTGGTTGCTTCTTACTTTTTTTAAAGATATTTTAATTTTTTAAAAAATTTTTGTTTATTTTTGAGAGAGAGAGAGACAGAGCATGAGCAGGGGAAGGGCAGAGAGAGAGAGGGAGACACAGAATTCGAAGCTGGCTCCAGGCTCCACGCTGACAACACAGAGCCTAACCTGGGGCTCGAACTCACAAACTGTGAGATCATGACCTAAGCCAAAGTCAGATGCTTAGCTTAACCGACTGAGCCACCCAGGCACCCCAAGGCACCTAGTTCTAACAGGTGGTGAGCTTCCTTCTGCGCGTTACTCACATCCTCAAGTGTAGTGGTACGTACTGAACCATTAAATGTTGTCGGGTCCGTCCACATGAAGATCAATCTAGTTACCCCTACCACAAGGAAAAGCCAATATAATCTCTAGTGTATATTTTTTATGGTATTTTTAAAGCCTTAAGTGCTAATCTGTTATAGGAGGAGGGGCAGGGGAGAGGATTCTTTGTGCAAATGTGAAACTCTCAAATACCATACCCCGTGTCCCTCCTAAAAACATGCAGCCAATGCTTAGCCAACTCTTCAATCTCTGGCATACCTCTTGTCCCCAGCAGGAAGAGAGAGGCCAGAGCACATTGCTGAACCCCAAGCCCTGCAGACAGGTCTGTTGGAATGCATTGACTTCCTCTGGGAAATCCAGGCCCCACTGGTGCCTCATCATTGGGGCAGTGGCTCCTATAAATGTACGAGTGCTTATATGTAGACCCCTTGAGAGTGTTTGAAATTCTACAGTTTGTTTTCTCTGTGATCTCAAGTCAAGTGCTTAACGCCTGAATTTTCATAGCAGAAACAAATCTGGGGGAGGAGACTGAGGACAGTTTGTGTGAGAGTGCTCTGAGTTCATTCAATAGCTCTGAGAGCAGCTGCCATGGATAGTATGAAATTTTATAAAAGGTGAAAGAGAAAATAGAAACCCTCTGGGGTTCCCGTTACCGATCACAAAGACCACTTCTGGTTGTCAGGGAATGAGCATGAGTTTTGAAGTCAGCAGGACCACTGTTCAGATGCCTTCCTGCCTCTTCCTCATATGGCAAATGTTACTGACCATGTCCACCTCTTGGGATGGTTGTGAGTTAAAATTAAATAATTCCGTAAAGCACATAAATGGGTCATACAAAATAAACCTTCAATAAGTATTAGTTTTCCTCTCCTTCCTTCACCTGATAGGGTGTCCGGCAAATGGGGGGTGCTCCATTTATCATGCATATACATTATCATAGAGTCACACATCAGAGCTGCTTTCTGATTCATCTACCACACGACAGAGATAACCAGACACAGAGAATATGATTCTGTGGATCACAGTGGGGCATAGACAGTTACCAAGAAAGGCAGAGAGGGATGAGATCTGGATCTGACTCTTCCCCAGTGATAGGATCGCCCTCAGATTGCCGGTCCACATGTGAGCAGTAAAGATGCAGTCTGGCCACCATCCCAAAATGACAGCAGCAATGAAGGGTCCAAAATGACATAGTAGGACGTCCCAGTGGGTACACTGAGTACAGCAGCATGAACTTGAAGGGAAGATGCTCAGATATACAGAAAACAGGTAGCAGCCTCAGGTAGTCTGACTCTAGGTGTGGTTACTTGTTCAGGGCTCTGGGATGGGGTGCTAAGCAGATTCTGGGACCGGGGTTGAGACAGAAGGTCAACAGTAAGAACCTGGGTAATGCACTGAGATTCTCCCGAGTACTGGAATAAAACGCCATACTGGAGTCAGAAGATGATGTGGAGTCCAAGATAGCCTCAGGTCAAGTTGAATCCTGAAAACTGAGGCAAGAGTGAGCTGCAGAGGAGATCCAGTGGTCTCAGTCATGAGGATGAGATGGGATGCAGCATCTGGGACCCAGGGTGGACCAGCCATTACCCCTCTTTGAAAGCAGATTCTCTTGTTGCTACTAGATCACAATTTGGACTCATCTCCACAGATGTCCGTGGACATTGCTCCGGAGTTCTTCAGGGGTGACCTTGAAGGTTCCGTTTCCCTTTTCCCTTCTCTTTCTTCCCTCCCCGGCTTATCTAAATCAATAAGAGCGTCTATCTTACTGATAGAGTAAGAACTTCTATCAGGATTTTGGTGGAAGAAGAGAACTGTATGTAATGGAAAATTGTACTTGATGTATTATAGCTGCTTTAATTTGAGTTCAGTCGCAATGTTTAATTTGTTTTGAAATCTCAAATCTCAACGAAGTGATTTTTTTGTTTATCAAAAGGGACATTGGTTCACAGTGGTCATGAAGCACTATTTATGGCCCCTCTTCTAAGCAGTGTTCTCTGGCTTTCCGTTGACAGGCTCTCTCATTAACTGCCTGTTGCTTTTTTCCTCTGACCACAGATTCTAGCTCTTCATTGTCTGCCTTCGTCCTGGTACATTATACTTTTCAGCTGGACCGGGAGTTCTCTATGGGGGCGATTTTTCCTGCTAGGTGACATTAGGCGATGTCCTGAGACATTTTTGATGGTCGTGTCATGACTAGGGCAGGGAGTGGGTGAATGCTCCTGGCATTTGGCAGGGAGAGGCCAGGGATACTCCCGAACACCCTACAATGCATAGGACCACCCTCCAAAACAAAGAATTATCCAGCCCACAACATAGTAGTGCTTCTATTGAGAAATCCTGGGATAGATGGTAAGCATATTACAAGCTGATGTCACCGCTAGCAACTAACATTTATCAAAATCTTACTGTGTGTCAGGCATTGTTCCAAACATTTTCTACATATTAACTCATTTAATCTTTCTTTGTTAGGAATTATTGTTACTCCATTTTACGAATGAGAGGACTGAAACACAAGGGAATTAGGTAACTGACCCACGGTCATGCAGCTGGTAACTGGTGAGGCCAGTCAGTAATGAGAATCGTAATAGCGGTAGCAGTAGAATTTGTATTAATTTGGTGGGGTGTTTGTCTGTCTGTCTGTTTGTTTTAGAGAGAGAGAGCTTGCGAGCCAGGGAGAGGGGCAGAGGGAGAGAGAGAATCTCAAGCGGGCTTCATACTCAGCTCAGAGCCAGACACGGGCTCAATCCCACAACCCTGGGATCATGACCTGAGCCGAAATCAAGATTTGGACGCTCAACTGACTGAGCCACCCAGGTGTCCCTCAGTATGTAGCAATATGTATCAAGCCAAGGACTTCATACTTATTGGCCCATTTCTTCATTGCCACAACCCTCTGGGACAGGTATCTGTAACACCCATTTCAGGCATGCAGAAACTAGGACTCTCTGGAGCTTGGCTGGTAATTGTGAATTTGTACATTTTTAAAATTAGTATTCGTCTCCCCCACTGCACCGTCATCCTAATCATGCAGGGATTTTGTTGCTTTCTTGCTCCTTGGAATAACCCCAGTCTTCGGCTCAAGATCTGCCACAAGGGATTGAAGGACAAGGGAACAAAGTGGCAAGGTGTTAGGTGCCCGTGGATGGACCTGTTGAGACCAAGCTGTGACTCGGCAGCTTTGCCATGTTTTCTCTGCCCTGGTGCTTTCCTGTGAGTCCTTCCCCCGACTGGAATTCAAAGCTACCCCCATGAAGGGTTCTGGTCCTTGTCACCACAGAGAGTCCTAAAAGTGGTGCGGACGGGTTCAGAACATCCACTCTCCCCTCTCCCGGCCTTGTCAAAACAAGCAACAGCCTCTGATTGTTTACAGCAGCAAAAAGATATCATGACCGTGTCAAACCCCCGATTTTCAGGCACCTTTGAAAATTTTTATGACCTGCTCTCAGAGGAGAGGTACGCTTTCTTGTGACTGGATACTCATGTCCCTACCTAATGAAATTTGATGACACATGACACTAGGTAGGAATACTTTTTTTTTCTTCTCTTCTGATATCTGGATATTTTCAGAAGTTAGATAATTTTATCCTATTTACATCAAACAGGCAGGTAACTCTAGACTTTTATATCTGTATTCTTTCTGGGGAGGTATAACATGATTATGAATGACAGTAATTGACATTACATGCTTTAATTAAATTTCCTTTGCTGTGAATCAAAACCTTTTAGTCCAGTCCTGCAGTGCTATTTCTAGACTCCTCTTTTACATGCCCTGATGCGTTAGGCAGCAGGTATGACATAAGTTTACTTTTATAGAGTCTGTATCCCCTAGATTAAATGAGATAATATGTGCGAGGTCAACTTTAATGCCAGCCACGCAATAATTATTAATCAAAAACTGTTAGCTACATTTGCATACTTTGTGCCTTTCAGGTTTGGGCTGTTTCAAGAATAATGTGCTTCTTCAAGGATCATTATAAAGCCGATGGTTGCAAAAAGACCCCGTTTTCAAATGATGATGGGTAGGTAGCATAGTAATTACATCCCAGGATTTGTCCTTGGAGAGCTTTTAAGTGGCCTGTAGGACTGTAAGGTCTTACTCTTCTCCAAACGGGAAAAGTACCCCAAATAGCCTCCTGCTCCCCCACGATCCTTCCCCTCCCCCAGACAACAAATACTCCACCATCTGGAGCTTCCAGCCTGGTAGAGGGGACCACAAAGGAGGGTCTGGGCCAGTTCGTCAAGCCTAAGCCCTCTCCCTTTACTTAGGTGCACAAAGCACCTTGCCTTGGAAAATGCACCTGCAGCCTTTTCCAGGTATCTGACCGCCCTGAGCTTTAAGGATCCTTGAGCACAGCTGCAGCACTATCTCTCTGCATGATCTATACCTTCGTCTTTGGGACCAGAGGGAGCAGGAAGCTAAGACTCCCCTCTGCTTGATTAGCTATGGTGCCTCTTCCCAGCCCAGAGGTTTTCCCTAGAACTGACACTTAGTAAGGCCAACTTTGTCTTCTTGCTTAGTCTCTCTCCTCCCCTAGGGCAAGGGTAGTTTTGGCACAGGGTCCTGAAGGATCAGCCACAGTAGTGGGCATCCCTCCCAAGTCTCCCAGGATCCGGCATCTTGGAAACCGGCCTGGAGTCTCTTCAGAGCTCTACCATAGCACAGATGAACTGGTCCCAGGATCTGAGGAATCCATTTAGCCCAGTGCCCCTGCCTCCCCCAGCAGGGTTTTGCATTAAATCACCCAGTCCACAAACTTGAAGGGCCACAGTGACAAATATTCAAATACAAGAGAGTTTTCTCCCAGTCCTTAACACTTGCCTATACGATGATGAGTTTCATGCCTAGAAGAAATGTGTATGTAGATACCCTCACACCTTCATTACCTAACTACACATTTATGTTCCCTCTCCTAAAATGATGGCTTCCCCACAACAACTGAGAAAAGGCTTCAGGGCACAGCATGGCCACTCTGTGTCCAGGGCGGCCTGGGGTCACCTAAGGAGATGCATATGACTTTGAGTCTATGAGTGGACTAAGAAATTCAAAATCACCCCAAATGAGACTCGCTTCTCCGCAGCCCCCAGCAGGTGACCCGTGGCAAATACAGAGCCCAGCCTCCACGTGTGCCCGGCTCAGACAGGTAGCTTGAGGTGTATCCCCAAGCTGAGCAGAAACAAGCAGGCCCTCCGGATTTCCAGTTGCCAAGAGGCGAGAAGCGGAATCCTGCTTGCTTTGCAACAAGTCTATGAGTCTCATGTGGCATGATATTAAATTATATAGGCAGCCACTTGTTTTCAACTGATGCACTGAGCCGAGAGTTGTATCCAGCAGGCAGCATTCTCCTCAGTAGACGGTTGAAAAGATTCTATAGCTCCGCAGACCTCCAAACCTCTGAAAATTGGCCTGACAACAGAGGGGTCGGTCAGCTCTGGGCAGAAGGTACCATGCTTGCAGCTGAAATCCTGGACCATGGGCTGTGGGGCACTCTGCCCTAAAGGTACGTCAGAGCTGAACAAAGTTGCACATGCCGCCGCTGGGGAAATTCTCTGTTGGGGGTGCCCTGGCCAGCTCCTGGCTCCTCTGTGCAGCTGGGGCTTCTCAGATGGTAGGTGCCCCTTCCTTTTGCCTCTGAAGGTTGTTTATATCAACCTGCGCTGCATTAGCCTTGTTCTGTTGTTAGAGATAAACAGTAGAGGGATGGGCTGTGTGTGTGAGTGTGTGTATGTGTGTGTGTGTGTGTGTGTGTGTGTGTGTGTGAGAGAGAGAGAGAGAGAGAGAGAGAGGGATTGATTGATTGATTTAGGGGTGGAGGGAGGAGGTGAGTATGAACAAAGAAGGGAAAAACTTAGAAAAGCTCTCCCTAATTTCACTGCTTGCTGTCTTCTGCTCCTGCATAAGGGTAAATCTAAGCATGCATTATGAACGCGTAGAAAGAAGCTTTTGGCCTCTCCGAGCAATTAGACTGCTAAATGCGTGTCCTAAGACCTAACAGCTAGCTCTATTCCGTAGCTGGAGCAGAGAGGGTGTTGTAATTCTCATTAGTGGCAGTAATATGAATAGGACACATATCTTACTTGACGAGCTCATAATCAATAATGCCTAATGGGCCTTTCCAATTCCCCAAATAGTTCGGGATAAATGTATTAAGACAGGAACTGAAATGGGTTTGACTGATGTGCATGCAAGTTCTTGGCAAGACTTCCCACTCGGTTTCCACCCAGATTAAACGTGGTTTGACAATTCACGTGTTTGGGTTTACGGCTGGGCTGCAACGTCTCCCCATGGATTTTTGACAGGTTAAAGGTTAGATCAATTTGGGCTCCTTGATCCTGGTTCTGCGAAGACCACAATTAATAAAAGAGTGAAAAGAGTAGCCATGAGCCCCCTTTCGGCCACACGGAGACCCGAGGGACCACCATGGTGAATGAGCCTTCTTGGCTGCCCCCACCCTGCGAAGAAGGACAGGGGAGATGTGGCTCTTCCCTGGGCTCTTACGTCACAGCCTGCTTACATTAACAGCCTGCTCCCAACTGAGAAATGTATAAACCCCAAATTTCACATATTTGCACTCTCTAGGAAGCATTTGTGTTGAAAGTCTCAGCCAGAGAGAATAGCCACTCTGGGGGGAAAGCAGGAGGTTTTGAGGGATCCAGAGGTTACAAGCGGACCCCTGAGATCCTAAGAAGAGCTGGTGTTGGCCCTTGGATTGATTGGGGTGGTGCGTGGAGCAGACACAGAGGGAAGGAAGGTGCGGTGAGGGTTCTGGGAGGCCCCGATGGGTGTTTCACTGTTGCTTTGCTTCTCTGTGCAAACCAGTGGAGATGAATGTTTCTCCCAATATTTACAAGTTATTTATATTTTTTCCCTTCATATAAATTGCCACTTAATATAATTAATTAATTTTCCTTAAGGGCTTTGGTAGATTGTTATTATGGATTTTTATAATGAAGTTATTATATATGAAGAATATTGATCTCTGCTTGCCACATTAGCTGCATTTTTTTCCCAGACTGACCTCCTTCTCAGTTGTTTGCCCTGATCTGCCTCTTTATTTTACAAAACAAGCCTGTGGTTTCCTTCTGCTCCCCATACCCAGAATCCAGTTCTTAAGTGCCATGACAAAAACAAAAATAAGAGTTTCTTACTAGACATACACAAAAGTAGAAAGAATAGCATAGTGCATCCCAGGGAACACATCACCACCTTGAACAATGAAGCTTGTTTCATTTATGCCTCCCCTCTGACCCTCAGCACTGCCCCCCCGCAAGAAGGTTCCTTTGCAGTGAATCCCAGATAGATCATTTCAGTACATATATCTCATTTATAGCTCTTAAAAATAAGGATTCCTTTTAAAAATGCAATTATATTACATGAAAACGAGAATTCCTTAACATTCCCAGCTGTTCAATTTCATTTTGAGTATTTCACTTATTTATTATTTTTCTCGGTTTGTTGGAATCAAGACTGAAATAAGGCCCGTGCATTGCAATTGAGTGATATCCTCTCACATCTCTTTTATTCCTTGATATTGAAGAAACCTAATGAGTTTCCCATTGACTGGAGATTGCCAGTTGCATCTGAATGGTGTCCGTGAACATGTTCCTCGGATCCCTGCATTGCCTGACGATTTGTGGGTAGTCTTTGCCTGACCACTTGTGGGCAGATCTAGGACTGATGGTGGCATGTGTCTTTGGAGGTCAGGGGAAGGGAGAGATTACAGCTGGTCGTGTCTCATTTGTGGAGAGCCACTGGCCATCAGTGCCTAGATACATTAATTCATTAGGGGTTTCCAGATGGTTATATTCTAATTCATGTATTCTATCATCATTTAATGTTAGAGTTTTCCCTTTATTTACTATTTTTCAAAATGAGTGGGTTTCCAAGCCTCCTCCAGAGGTGACTTGGGTGTTGCGTTGTTTTTTCTAGTATTATTATTAACTCGTGGGTGTAAATATATTTGATGCCTTTCAATCCATTGCCGTTATTATCCTTATTGGTGCCCCATTTTTTCTGTCTTTAGCCAACAGATGCTTCTTTGCTAGGACTGTACCTAGTAGAAAGTCATAGCTTATCAATTTCTAGCAATAAGATGTCTCAGGCTCGTCTAGAATCAACCATTTCTCCAAGAACCCTGATTCCTTCTAGGGGGAAATGGAATTATTAGTTAGAGGCCACAGTCCAGATGCTGTGGGTATTGAGCACTATTTTTTTCCACCTCTGGAAATTCATCCAAACCACAGTTACCACTGTCATCAGCATCACCACCCGTTAGGGCCACCGTGGCTGCCACCCGCACTGCCATCACCAGAGAGCCTTCCTCTTTCCTAAGTGTCCCTCTTCCAGGCTCCATAACACCCATGAGATATTCCTTCTCCAACATGCCTTGGCATCACTATGCCACTTGTTCCAGAGTGCCCTTCTGTACTGCAAAGCACTCACGGGCCTTCTTCTGGTTCCTCTTTCACTATGCTGTCCCTTTTCATCTGTTTGAAACCCAGGGCAAGGGGATAGATCATAATTTCTTAGTCTTCTCCAATCTTGTTTTTGGAGCTCTTGCCAAAGTCATTCCTGTTTCACTAGATCATTTCTGAGCAGCCCTTCTCCCCCACGCTTACACACATTGCCAGCACACATTGGGAAAAGGTGGGGAAGCACTGAATGCTTACTAAGGCATGTTCTGCTATGCTGGGCATTTAGTGTGTGTTGTGATGTCACCAAAGCTTCATTACAAACTTGTGAGCTAAGTGTTATGATTCCCATTTTAGAGAAGAAGGAAAGTTAAATAAGAGACAGAGCTGGGATTAAGCCAAGGTCTGTCTTCCTCCAGTGCCCAGGCCAGCTCAGACTGCCTGGTGGTGGTGCATCCCAGGAAGACTTGTGCTTAGATGGTCCCACTCAGGAACTTTCTGCAGCCGTCCTGCAAACTTGCAGATCTCTGCTTTTCTTATCTTTCAGTGGCTCCCCATTGCCTTCAGTATTAAATCCACACTTCGTATGTTCTGGACCTTGGCTTACTCTCTAAAACCCCACAGACACATTCATCTCCAGCAACCTTTCTGAAAATGTGCTTGTTCTCTTGTCTCCAGCTCTTTGATAAACCTTGCTCCCTCTTCACCTACTGAACCCCTACTTCTCCTTGAAGAGGCAAGTAAAGCGTCTCCTCTGAGAAGCCCTCCTCATTTGCACTTCCACATGAGTTCAATGATACTCCTGTGGCACTCACAGAGTGTGATGCTGTACTCTGGGTAGCTAGGTTTTATTCATCCCTTTGACCCTAGGACCCAGCACAGCACCTGGCCCGGGGAAGTTACTGGCAACACTGTTGAATGCATATTTCAGCAAACGGGGGAGTGCGTGCTACCTGCTATCCCACTCTTGGTCATACGGGTGTAATGTTATCTTCTTTGGAATGGTCTTGACTGTTTCTTGTGGCCTCTTTCACTCTTTGCTTCTGTCGTGCATGTTTATTTTTTCCCATAAGTTAAATTATGCTCTGGGCCTGGAAGAAGCACTGGAAGGAGGCTAAGAACACATCGCCTTGCACGTAGTCAGGTCTCAATAATTATCCATGTAATTGAATCAAATGGAAGGTTGTACAAAAGGAAGCCACATTGGAAGTGTCAGGCAGGCAATCAGCAGAATGCCAGCCAGACAGTTAAAGCATCTCTGATTTACTACAATTTCTTTTAATAGGCTCTCTATACAGATTTGCTGTCAACATGTATTGTTGGTTTAGGAAAGCAAACAAACAAACAAACAAACCCAGGAAGCCACTTCTAGCGTGATGGTCTCAGATTTCCAGTTTGGGACAGGACTTAGTCATTGATGTTGGGGAGATCTAAATGTAAGCAAAAATGCCTCCCACTAAATGTCTCGGACCCCCACGCTCAGAACCAACACATACATGCCCTCTCTGCTCCCTCCCTTGCTGTATCCAGTTCCTTATCCTTCTCTTCTTGAAGACCAGACCCACCATGGGGTGCCTGGGTGGCTCAGTCGGTTAAGCATCCGACTTTGGCTCAGGTCATGGTCTTGTGGCTCATGGGTTCAAGCCCTGCGTCAGGTTCTGTGCTGAGAGCTCAGAGCCTGGAGCCTGCTTGGGATTCTGTGTCCCCTCCTCTCTCTGCCCCTCCCCTGCTCATGCTCATGGTCTCTCAATAATAAATGCTAAAAGTTAAAAAAAAAAAAAAAAAAAAAAAAAAAAAGACCGGACCCACCCAATATGAATGTCTGGCTCTGATGTAGAAGATTATGAAGAGGTTTATTTGGCTGTGGGACTCTCCTGGAAGGGAAGACTACTCAAGGACCAGCATTGCCAACTAGTTATTCACTCAGTAAATTTGCGTTAGGCACTTGTTGTATGGCAGGTACTGGCAGTGCAGTGGTGGGCAAGGCCTTGGGCCTCTCGAAGCTCTCCACAGAATGGAGGAGACAGGTGTTCCACAGATACGCACACGGATGTGTAATTACAAATGGTGGTAAATGATATGGAAAGAAGAACAGAGATCTGTCCACAAAAGGGTCTGGCAGCGCTATCTTTGTGAAGCCCTCCCTTGTCCCTCCTGGCAGTACAAGGCCAGCCTGGGGCTCCCTTGTCATCTGGAGCCATGCCCGTATCGGCCCTTGGGCCACTGAGACTCTGGGTGTACATGACCGTGAGTTCCTAAGGCAAGGGTTCGTTCTGTCCCAGAATAGCATGTGGCATAAAGCAGGTGCCCAATCAGTGTTTAGGGATGGAAGGAAGGGAATGAACACTTTTACAAGTCCCCATTCCATCAGATAAAGGAGTCCTGGACTTCCCTAGCACTGTGATCATAAGAGTGTGATGTTGAACTGGTTCCAAAACTGCAGCTTTGTCCCCAGGAAGAAGGCATCTCTTCTTCTCCTGAGGATTGTAGAGGATGAATCATGAGTGGAACCCTCCACACAGGGCCTGGCCTGGGGCAGGAGTTCAGTTCAGGTTACATCTCCACCTCCCACAGGCTTCCTCAGTATGGTGTTCTGCTTCTGATGGAAGCCACCTGCCCACCTAGCAGAGTAGACCTGAGCAAGGTCAGGGGCAGGACTCACATCCTGCTCATCTCTGAATCTCAGTGTGGGCATGTCAGAGTCAGGACTAAGAAGACCCTTACTGTGAATGGCACTGGCTTAGTGAATCTTAAGAACAGGATTCTGCAGCCCATTCATTCTTATTTGTGTCTTCCTTGGAGAAGAAGAAGAAGGGTATGTTCCCCTCTCAGATTTGTTCCTAGAAATATACTCTCTTAACTCCCCTGCCCCATCTCCTGGGATTTCTTTTCTGGGGAGAGAAGAGGGAGGACCCTGGCCCACTGTTCCTTGGGTGAGCGCAACAGATGATCTTGTGCTGCCCATCACAGTTCTTGGCTACCTTTCATTTCAGCCAAGCTGTGATGGACCGTTTGGTGCACACAGCAGACCCCACCACAGTCTGGCACCTACACTTTTCTGTCCAGGGCTCTGGCTTCTGAAGCCCCTTGGCCAGCATCCAGCACAGCTTGGAGGTGCGGAGAGGTAGCGCCCTGTAGGGAACCTCAGCTACCGGGGAGGTCTCTTGGAGACGGTGTACGGGTTCCTCAGAGAGCCCATGCAGAGGATGGGGTCAGTTGCCCATAGGTGAGGGCTCAGTAACATGTGCCCCCTTCATCCCTGTGACTCTGTGTCGCTCTCCTTGCCCCCCTCCCTCCCTTTCTCTGAGGTTCCTTTCTGCTTTCAAGAGACTCTAAACTGAGACACTGGGGAAAGGAGATGACTAACTCTTCAAATCATTTTCTAGGAAACTTTTCAGGCACGTCTCCTAAACTCTTCTGAACTTTAGTTTCCTTACCCATGAAAGAGAGACTAGCTTGTGCCCGGACTCACAGGGGGCCGCGCATCTAGCATCCCAAGGGCACCACACTCTATGCTTGCTCGTCCTGTGGCCTGAGCAGGCCCGCTCACCCTTCATAGCTGGCGAATGACTCAACCTTCCCAACTCAGCCGCCGCTCCCCACAATTGGAAACCACCTAAATGTCCGACAGTTATGGAATGATTAAGTAACGTGTGTGTGGACCTTCGATAGAAATTGAGAACACTGTTTAAAATGATATATTTTTTGATGTGCATTTATTTTTGAGAGAAAGAGAGTATGAGCGGGGAGGGACAGAAAGAGAGGCAGACAGGGGATCCGAAGCAAGCATTGCACTGACAGCAGCGAATCTGATATTGGGCTCGAACTCACAACCCATGAGATCGTGACCTGAGCTGAAGTTGGACGCCCAAACAACTGAACCACTCAGGTGCCCCTAAAGTGATATTTTTGATGGCATAAGGAAAGATAATGAGATTATGTGATATGATAAAAGCAGGTTATAGAACTATGTGCATTGTGTGTGTGTGTGTGTGTGTGCGTGTGTGTAAAACAAAAAAGCCGTAAGAAAATGTAATGCGTTAACAGGGTTTATCTCTGAGCAGTAGGATTATTTGCTCTCTTACTTGTTTTATATTTGCAAAGTTCTCTTAAATGAACCTGTTTTTCTTTTATAGCCAGAAATAAATCAACCCGTTATTTCAAACAAAACAAAAATAATGCTCATATGCCACCTCCTTTTGAATCTATTTTCACCGAGGCTGAGTCTCCATAGAGTGACCAGACACCCTTGTAGGGCTTAGTGTGTGCAAGATGATGCCCCATGAAACTTTCTCCTAGCCTTATGTGGGAACGCAGAAGTGACCATGTTCTAGACATTCTCATATAAAAAAAATAAATAAAAGCCATTATGTAAAACTGGGACAAAGTATCGTGTTAAGGATGTAAACTCTGCAGCCAGCTAGCTCGGGATCAGCTGGGTTCCACTTTCTAGCTGTGTGGCCTGCGGTCAAGTTCCATAACTTCTCTGGGTCTCACTGTCTTCATCTGTATAATAGGGATCATAATAGTAGCTACCCATTGGATTGTTAGGAAGATTAAATGTGTTAATATATGTAAAAAAAAAAAAGGGGGGGGGCCACGTCTCCATGCCCGGTACGAAGGAAGTGCAGTACAACTGGGTGCATTCTCTCCCAGTCACCATCATTGTTCATTTGAGAGTTTCCACGAAACCCCTCAGGATAAACCACTGACTGACGTGCAGACCAATCCAGAATGAGCCCCCCAGAGAATCGGTCCAGTCAGGACACAACAATGCCTTGTTCACTCACTGGCCACACCCAGAGCTCCTTTCCACAGAGGCCACCACGTGGGAATTCAAGTGGACTAGTATTGATGTGACGCTTTTTAAGCAGCATTGAGAGCCACTGCAAAAACAAATGATTGGCTGTTCAGTATTCCCGAAGAAGAAAGATATAGACATGAAGGTCCAAGAGCCACAGAGAATGAAATGAGGAAAGGAAGCTTGGCACACAAAGATGAATGCAAGTGGGGCACACAGGCTGTGATGCGTCCTGGGGCTCTCCAGGCCCTCCCGTAGCCGCTGGGTCTCCCACACACTCCTCTGTTACTCCCTCCATTCTGAAAAGGCACTCTGCCCTCAGGACTTGGTTCCAAACCACATGGGGGCCCGTAACCATATCGCATTGCAGGTTGTATATATGTCTTTCCCCTCCCGTCCCCAACTAAAGCACCCTCCCAGCACGTACTGAACGCTTACTGCATGCCTGGCTCTGTGCTGGGCTCTGAGAACCACTGAAGGCAACTGCCCTTCAGGAACCTACTGACCCTAGAAGAGAAGTAATTGTTTATCTACACCAGAGATGCCCACACCTGTTTAGAAATGGAAGAGATCATAGTGGTGCTGGTCCTGCACTGGCTGTCCAGGGTTGTTCATTGTACCCACACTTTACATGTCATTAGGCAATATGCCAGGTCAAGTTCTTTGGTCTCCCCCAGGCTGTTGTAAGTGCTTAGGGTGTATGGATGCTCACAGGAGCACACACGTACAAAATGGCTTGGAGGTTTTCTTTATCAGCTCCCAGGCTGGCACATCCATACCACCTTCTGCTTAAGTAGGAGTAGGTTTCCTTTAAAACCAAGGAAATGGGTCTGGTTTCCAAACAGGACGTAGCATGGCAAAAGACAAGGAACAATGATGTATTGTTCCCCTGGACCCTCTGTGCCTGTGCAGTGTTTCCATTCCCATGACTTACTTGAGACCTCCACCAGTGTTTCAGTTCAGATGGCTTTGACCGCCCAAAGCCAGCCAATGGTGCATCCATCTCCCTCCTTGTTTGCTAGTAATTGGAAGGCAGCTGAATCACGTGCTTGACTGAACAATGAATAAACGTCCAGGGTCCATTTGCTTGGCAGACTTCCAATTCTGCAGAGACTATAAAACTGACCAAAACAAAGACTATGGTGGAAACTATAAGACTCATAAAGACTATAGATCTCCCTGTCAGCCCCCATCACAACACCAGCCTCTAAGTTCCCTTTTCTGGCTGTGCTCCAAGGGCTGGATTTCAGACCGTGGTGACTAAATAGCTGTGTCAAGTAGAGGGGAGTGTGTTGAGACCCTGACGGTCTGCTGAGGCCACCATGAGCTGGCTCCCATGTTTGCCTGATGCTTTATATTATGACTGCTGAAACAAGTATCCTTTTAGCTGAAAGTAATAAAACTCCTCTGGTTTAAGGGCTGGGATGGAAAGGTTTGGAATTCTGCATTTTCTTTTGGCAATCTCACATAGAGGGAAAGTGAACCCATATGTTGTACCCAAGGGTGAGTATGGAGAACAGAACCTGTCCCCTTAACCAAGAAAGCTGTTATAGGCAGAATAATAGTCCCCCCAAAGATGGCCATAACCTAATTTCTAGAATCTGTGAATATGTTTCCTTATGTGGCAAAGGGTAATTAAGGGTGCAGGTAGAATTTTGGTGGCTAATGAGCCCTAAAATAGGGAGATTGCCCCGGATTTTTCAGATGGACCTGGTGTAATCACAGGGTACTTAAAAGTGGAAGAGGGAGGTGGAAGGAGGCGCTAAGTCATGCAGTGTGAGAAGGATGTAGCCCCCAACCCCCATTGATGGCTTTGAAAATGGAGGAAGCAGGCCGTAAGCCAAGGGATACAAGTGGCCTCTAGAAGCTTGAAAAGGCCAGAAAATAGATCATCCCCTAGAGCCTCCAGAAAGGAACACAGCCCTCCCAATGCCTTGATTTTGGCCCAGAGAGACCCATGTTGGACTGGTATCTTATAGAACTACAAGGATAAATCTGTGTTGTTTCAAGCCACCGAGGGTGTGGTCATTTGTTACTACAGCAATGGAAAACTAATACAAAAGCCCATGGTGTAAAAACAAACCCCCCTCAGGGGCCATGGATAAAGGTAACTTCCAGAGAAAATCATTAAAGTCATTAAGGAGACCAATGTACTTTAGTGATGGTTGTACTAGTGGGAAGGCAGAAATGACCTTGCCAGGCATCCTTAAGTACTGAGGAAGCTTTGTCTTCTCATCTCAGCCCTGGAAACAAACACATAAACTATGTACTTTCTTCCTGGAAACTTAGGTTCTCACTTGGGAATGAGTAGCTCTTGCACTTGTAGGGCTTTGAAGTGGTCTTTGTGCTTTGTCCCCTGTATAAATGCTTCTGTAGGGCGTAGCTACTATTGGATAAATTACCACTGTCTCCTTGGTGATGAAAGGAAGCATATGTGTCCCATAATATCATGGATTTCCCCCTAGTTAACACTGTATTTGGTTGGGAAAATAGCAAATTTGGATTGATTTTTTAATAGGTTATTTTTACGGTAATTTTAGGTTTGTAGAAAAATTACCAAGGTAGTACAAAGAATTCCCCTGTAGTTGACACCCACTTTCTCATCTTATTAACATCTTACGTTAGTGGGGTACATTTAAAATTCATGAACCAGTATTGATATGTTATTAACTAAAGTATGTAATTTATCTTTAGTTTTTATCTAATGTTCTTATCTGTTCCAGGATCCCATCCAGGTCTCCACATTACATGTAGCCATCATGTCTCCTTAGGCTCCTCTTGGCTGTGATTATTTCTCAAACTGGTTTTTGATCACCTTGACAGTTTTGAGCAGTACTGATCAAGCATATTTTAGGATGCTCATCTATTGAAATCTAATGTTTTTCTCCTGATTAGGCTGGGGTCATGGGTTTGGAAAGGAAGAACACAGAGGTAAATGCTATTTTCATCACATCACATCAAACCCCATGATTTATGACTGTGATGTTGACCTTGATCACCTGGCTTAGCTAGTGTTTGTCAGGTGTCTGCACTGTAAAGTAACTCTTTCCCCCCTTTCCATATTGTACTCTCTGGAAGGAAGGCCCACGTTGAAGGGGTCAGGGGTTCTGCCTCCCCTTCTTTGAGGACACAGGATCTACATAAATTACTGGGAATTCTATAAGGGAGAATTCTCTCCTCTTGCCCATCTATTAATTTATTCAGTCATTTACATCAGTATGGATTTGTGGATATTTACTTGCATGGCGGTATAATCCAATATCACTTACTTTATTTTGCTGCTCAAATTGTTCCAGGTTCTTTCCTTGCTGGTTCCAGACTCATCTTGCAGATTCCTTTTCCACTCCTAGAATCAACCATCTTTTCAATGAGCTCTGGTTCCTTTTGTTGGAGAATCGTACCAGAAAAAAACCCAGATCTGGTGCTAGGTATATTCACTGTTACTGGAATGTCATTACTTTTAGGACTTCTCGGCTGACAGAGCAAGAACATGTATGTGTGTACATTAACCCATGTATGTACAGCTGACCCTTGAACAATGCAGGGGCTGAAGGGCACTGACCCCCTCACAATCAAGAAAATCTGTGTATAACTTTTGACTCCCCCAAAATCTAACTACTGATAGCCTATGGTTGACTGAAGCCTTACCAATAACAGTCAACACATATTCTATATATGTGTTATATACTGTATTCTTACAGTAAAGTCAGCTAGAGAAAAGAAAATGGCTTTCTAAATTTTTTTTTAAGTTTATTTTCAGAGAGGGAGAGAGCACCAGTGGGGTAGGGACAGAGAGAGAGGGGAGAGAGAATCCCAAGCAGGCTGTGCACTGTCAGCATAGAGCCTGTTGTGGGCCTTGAACTCACCAACCATGAGATCATGACCTGAGCCAAAACCAAGAGTCGGACACTTAACCGACTGAGCCACCCAGGCGCCTCAAGAAAAAATTTTTAAGATGTTTGTTTATTTATTTTGAGAGAAAGAACACATGCTCATGTGAGCAGTGGAAGGGCAGAGAGAGAGGGAGGGAGGGAGGAAGGGAGAGACAGAGAAAGAGAGAGAGAGGAAGGGAGAGAGAGAGAATGAATGAATCCCAAGCAGACTTCTGCTGTCATCACAGAGCCAGACACAGGGCTTGATCTAATGACTGTGATATCATGGCCTGAACTGAAATCAAGAGTCGGCTGCTCAACCAACTGAGCCACCCAGGTACCCCAAGAAAATGTTAAGAAAATCATAAGAAAGAGAAAATATATTTACAGTACTCTAGGTATATTTATTGAAAAAAAAATCCACATATAGGCTGGGAGAGGGACAGGGGAGGCAGTAGTGGGCCTGGCCCAAGATGGCAATGCTTTGCAGTCTAGTGGCCTCAGCTGAGCAGTGGCAGCCACCAGGCACACCCATGGGGGGTGACAGCAGCCCAGAGGCATGCTACAGCTGCTCCATCTACCTGGAGGTATACCACCAGCCTGTGGCCTTTGGCAGCTGTGGCTACCCATGAGGCCAAAGGGCTGGGCGCTGCCACAGAGGAGGAGTCCCTACTCTGACCAATAGGGTCTGTCCGAGGTGTGCAGCCAGCCCAGCACAGCCCTGGAACCTGAAGGATTCAGGGTGCATGAGTGCCATGCGCACGGGGTTACACGCATAGTGCTGTCATCCCTGCCCTCTGGGAATGTTCTTCTCCATCAGCCCAGCCTCCTGCCTGCCAGCCACAGGCACTGGACCGACCACCTGCTTGGCACATGGGTGATCTGCAGCCCTGCGCAGGCCTAGGGCCGTTGGGGGCTTCTAGCAGCCTTAGGAGGCATCCCCAGCTATTCAGAGGGTAGCAGATATGACTCTGGGCCAGCAGCCTTTGATCTGGTGGAGACTGGAGGGACACTTGTAAATAAATGCCTTGTGGCTTTTGCTGTCAACTCAAAAAACAGTGCGTAAAAGTGGAGCCACGCAGTTCAAACCTGTGTTGTTCAAGGGTCAACGATAATCATTCCTCTCGGTATTTCCATATGTAACCATCAGGATCTAGATTAAGCTAAACATGAATGCTTACTGACACCTCCACCCCTCGTCCTCTCATCCATTGCCACAAGGATCCTTCTACTCTTTGCCCCTGCTCATCTGTAACTTCCTACTCCAACAGTGAGGGACCTGGCTCCTACCATCCACCATCCATTTACTTAATTGTGCAGTTCCAGCATGAGTGTATGGCAGTATCAGAATTGTTGACCTGCACATCCCTGGGAAATAACTTTATCAACTAGAGTACGTTCTCATGGGCAGTTCCTTTTGACTGTGGTTTCCCAGACACCACTCATTTCCAACAATGGTTAGGTCAGCCCCATCCCCCTAACCCCTTTCAGTGAGATTGTCTTATGCATTTATAATACTGTTTAATTCTATCATCATGCTCTACGTTCCACCCTCAGATCCCCCAACCTCCTAAACGATTTTTTGAAATTTGCCTACATTTAGGTTTACTCCCAGGGCTTTGAAGTTCTGTGGATTTGATAAATGCACAAAATCATGTATCTATCACTACAGGATCAGACAGAAGAGTTTCATCTCCTTAAACATGTTCCGTACTTTGCCTGTTCAAACCTTCTCCCAAACCCCCAGCAACCATTGATCTTTTCATTCGTTGATCATTCATCTTTTCATTCATCTTTTCATTCATCTTGTCTCCATAGTTTTCCCTTTTCTGAATGTCATAGGAGTGAAATCATACATTGTGTAGCCTTTTCAGACTAGCCTCCTCGACTTAGGAATTGTAAAGTTCTTCCATGTCTCTTCATGGCTTTATTATTCATTTTTTTAAAATCACTGAATGATATTTCACCATATGGGTATACCACAACTGATACAATTGTCTATTGAAGTATGTCTTGTTTGCTTCAAATTTTTGGCAATTATGAATAAAATTGCTATAAATCTTCAAATACATACTTTTGTATTAATATATGTTTTCAAATCAAGTGAATACTAGGAACATGACTGCTGGATTATAGGGTGAAACTCCAGCTTCTAAGAAGCTATCACACGGTCTTCCAAGATGGTGCTATCATTTGCCATTCCCACCAGCAATGGACAGGGGTTCTTGTTCCTCCACATCCTTGTCAGCATTTGATACTGTTAAGTTTTGGGGATTTTAACCATTCTAATAAATGTGGCAGTATCTCATTGTTTTGTCATTCCCTCATGACAAATGATGTTGAACCTCTTTTCATATGCTCATGCCATTTGTACCCCTTCTTTGGTGACATGTCTGATTAGATCGGCCCATTTTGTAGTTGGTTTGTTTTCTTCATTTTTAAAGTTTTTTAGATGTTTTGCAAATACTTTCTCTCAGTCTACGGCTTGCTTTTTCATTCTCTTAACAGTATCTTTTGCAGAGTAGAGATTTTAATGAAATCCAGATTATGAATTTTTCTCTCACGGATTATCCTTTTGTGTGGGATGTTAAAACTTATTGCCAAACCCTACGTCATATGGATTTTTCTATTTTTTTTTTCTAGAAATTTTATAGTATTGTGTTTTGTTCTTAGGCCATGATCATTTTGAGTGAAAGTTTGCAGAAAGCGTATGGTTTGTGTCTAGATTCATTTTTTTACATATGGATGTTCAGTTGTTCTCATACCGTATGTTGACAAGACTATCCATTCTGCATTGAATCGCCTTTGCTCCTTTGTCAAAGATCAGTTGAATGTGTTTGTGTAGATCTATTTCTGTGTTCTCTATTCTGTTCCATTGATCTATGTGTCTGCTCTTTTGCCAATTCTACACTGCATTGATTACTATAGCTTTATTTTAAGTCTTAAAGTTTGGTAGTGTCAGTGTTCCACATTTGCCATTTTTCTTTAATATTGTGTCGGCTATTCTGGGTCTTTTGTCTTTCTGTGTAAACTTAAGAATCAGTTTGTTGATAATCACAAAATAGCTTGCTGTGATTTTGAGTGGGATTGCATTTAATCTATAGAGGAAGTTGGGAAGAATCAACACCTTAGCCATATCAAGTCTTGTAATTCATGAATACTTAGTATCTCTTCATTTATCTAAATCTTCTTTGGTTTCTTACATAAGAGTTTTATCATTTTCTGCATGTCAGTTCAATATGTGTTTGTCAGATTTATACCCAAGTGTTGTATTTTGTGGTGCTGCTGTAAATAATACTGTGTTTTTAATTTTAAATTCCAATCATTCATTGCTGGTTTATGGGAAGGCAGTTGACTTATATATTTACCTTGTATCTGCAACCTTGGTATAATTGCTTACTGGTTCTAGGGGCTTGGGGTTTTTGTTCTGTTTGTTTTGGTCAATTCTTTGTTTTCTGCATAATCATGTCATCTGCAAACACAGTTTTTTTTCTTTGTTCTCAAGTTCTATACCTTTTATTTCCTTTACTTGTGTTATGGTACGGACTAGGATTTTTAGTATGGTTTTGAATAGCCATGGTGGAAGGAAACGTCTTTACCTTGTTCCCAGTCTTAGGGGGCAAGCATCCAATTTCCCACCATTAAGTATGATGGTAGCCATAGTTTTCTGATAGATGCTCTTTCGGGTTGATTTTTCACATAGACAAAACTGTTGGGACTTGCTGAGCAGACCGTTGTCAAATTACTTGTCTGTTGCTGCCAAGAACTTTTGTGGGAGACCTTGATCCTTTTAGAAATTAAGGGAACTTTAGTAGCTTTCAGAAGGACCAGAGATTAATCATCAGAGTCCTGATAAGGATCTAGAGCAGCCTAAATGTCTCACTGGTGCCCACTTGCACTGAAGGAGAGAGAACATCCTAGCTATTCTCTTGTCCCCCTCACGCCCCCCATCTTGGTATTTTTGGTTTGTTTTGGTTGTTGTTTTGTCTGTAGGGACAAAACAGGGAGCATGGTCCAGAGAGTGCTAAGTAGATGAATTCATGACCCTTGACACTCTGGACCCCACCTACCTAATTTGTTCTTCTGCTCCTTCCCTTCTTTCCCCCTCTGTGCCCCTACATTCCCAGTGCTCAGATGTAATCATTACTCTCAACACCTACCCTTTTTTTTTTTTTTTTACACACCTTTATGTGTTTTACACGAGATGTGCCTTTTGGGGGTCGTCTGTGCCAAATGAAAATATATATTTTTCAAAGTCCAGCTCAAATTCCCCCTCTCTAGGAATCCTTCCCAGTCTTCCACCCAAAGTTACCCTTGGTCTGCCTGAGCTCTCACAGCGCTGTATTCCCATGTCCCTCACCTCTGTGCGGCATCCTGCATGTTGTGGTTATGCGTCTGCCCCTCCCACCACCCATGTGCAGACTGAGGCAGATCCATGTCAAATCGCCAAACCTATATTCCCAATGCTGGCTCAAGGTCTGCTTCAGGAGAGGTGCCTAGTAATGTTTGTTGGTTGAACGAATGAAATTACTGGCTTTGCCTAAATGGACCCTTTTGTACTTGTAGAAACCTCTGTCCTTTCTTTTCTCCATACTTGTTCTCCCCGTGGTGTTCTTTGAATCCCTTTGTGCGTTCTGAAGTATAAGAGATGCCTGCAGCTATTCTGCTTCTCATGGAAAAAAAGGAAAGGAAAATGACCATTCATTGTGTCGCCCTACACTATTCCTCTATCAACTTTATAATCCTGGTGTCCTGTGTATTAATTAGGGAGTTGGAGCTCCAAGCCCCAGAAAATGCCAACTCAACTAGTTTAAACAATAAAGGAGCTTATTATATTTCTTATAACAAGACACATAAAGCTAGAGTGGTTCCAGGGATGTAGGCTAAACAGCATCAACAAGAAACCCCTTTCTTTCTTTTTTTTCTCTGCCATTCTGAGTATATTAGTTTCTTCTTTGGACTTGGGCTAGCTCACCTCGTGACTACAAAATGGCTGCAGCAAATCCAGGCATAGCATCCTCATACAACAGTGATTAGAAGGAGAAAGATACCCTCTCTTCTTTGGACCTCTCTTTAAAATGGAGGAAAACTATTGTTAGAAGCTTCCAGAAATTTCCTCTCACAACTCATCGTAGCACATGACAGTGCTTGAGTCAGTCACTACCAAGAGAATTAAGATTATCATGATTAGCTTAAACCAATCAGGATCTCCCCTAGAACTTAGGAGGGAGAAGTGTACACACTGGAACAAAACGAAGGTTCTTTCAGCAGGGAAAAAGAGTAAAATAAATATTAGCAAGGAAACCAGCAGTGTTAGCTCCAGCGTTGTTTTATAGAGAGTTGTTTGATACTGAATTTCAGGGAAGCTAAATTTCAAGGTCGCCCAGCTGATAAAAATAGAAGTAGGATTCAAATCCTGCTCTTTCAAACTCCAAAGCCCATCCTTGCCCTTTTTCTGCTGCACAACTAGACCCAGAGAGAGCCTGCGTTTCCCGGAAAAGCCAAAGCCCCCTTTCTGATGGTGAGCGCTTCAGGAGTTGAAGCAATCACCCTGCTTTCCCAAGCTCGACCTTCAGCTGGGCATTTAATCTGTTTATTAAGTTATGACTAATGGCGCCGCGAGACACGGAGGGCTGCACACTCAGACCTAGTTTTAGATTGTTAGAGGAGGTTGAAGGGATAAACATATTCATATTCTGTGCCGAGAAAATTCAATTGCAGCTCTTTTCTCTTTCAGAGCGTGGGGATTGGCGAGGGGCTTCTGCTGGGTCCTGCTTTGGTTTAATAGAAATGAAGCCTCCAAAGCAGGCGGGCTGTTTTGGGAAAGTGGCCACTAATGCGGCCCCATGGGGCGGGGGCCAGGCCTGAACGGGGCAGTTTGCATATTCACTTTTACAAACAGTTGGCTCAGAGTCAGCAGTTAATGGGATGGGAATGATGTTCCTGTACCAAATCATTTCCTGAAAAAAAAAACATTTCCAATTGCAAACATATCTCAGCCTTTCTTGTAGGGTTTGTTATGTCTCTGTTGAGTGAATTAAAGAGGCAGGGCAGAGGGGAGTGTTTCGGACTGGGGATTTTTCATCTGAAAACATTTTTATGATGTACACATAAAAAAAGATCCTGTTGAGACCCACCTTGAGGAGTCCTTGCCACAAATAGTACTTTTCTAGTTGCATTTTAGAGGTGTAAATATCCCTATATTCATAAATTGGCTCTCGCCATACAACAGTCTTGGAACAGATGTGGCTTTTCTCTCCTTACAAAATATAAGCACACACATATGCACACACATGTGCACACAGGATCAGGCCAAAATTTTATATATATATGTGTGTGTGTATACACACACACACACACATTTTTTCCCCCCCTGAGAACAAGCTGGAATCTTTCTTTGCATCCTATATACTACTTTGGCAAATTCTGGCTTAATTCATAACCTGTGCAGTTGAACGGTGGTCTTAACAGTTTTGGTTATTCGTTTACTCAACTAATAGTTCTTGAGTGCTTACTCTGCATGAGGTATCGTCTTAAGTAATAATAATAGTTATAGCATAATAGCATGCATTTATGCAGTTCTTACCAGGTACCAGGCACGCTTCTAAATCCTTAATGTAAACCCATTTAACCTTCTCAACAACCCTAGGAGGTAGGTAATATTATCACCCCCAATTTCCAGATGGGGAAACTGAGGTACAGGAGGTTAATGAACTTGCCCAAGGTCACATAGCTAGTAGAACATGGATTTCAGCCTAGGCACTCTGGCTCCTATTTGGGGATCTAACAGTGAACAAAAGAGAAAAAGTGCTAGTCTTTTCTCTAGGTGGGGGACAGACAACAGACATATGAATAATTATTATTTAAGATTGTGATGAGTCCTCTGAAGAAAATAAAACATGAGAGGGAGGCTAGGGGCTAATCAGAGGGCCTTGCAAGTGTTAGTAAGGAGTCGGAGCCTTATTCTGAGTATGATGAGAGGCCAAGGGAGGGCTTAAAGCAGAAGAATGTATCATGCTATTTACATCTTTATAGATCATTCTGACTATGCTCTGGGAAGTAGACAGGGATGCAGAAAATGCATCAGAAAGCAGTAGACCACTTAGAAGGTGGCTCTGGTTGTCCAGGTGCAAGCTGAGGGTGGCCTGAACCAGGATGGGGTGGTGTAGATGATGAGAAGTGGGTGGCATTGGATCCTCGTGTAGAGGCGGTGCCCCCAAAACTTGCCAATGCATTCGATGCAAAGCATGAGGAAGGAAGAGAAGTTAAGGGTGATTTTTTTGGATTTTGGCATAAACCGTTGAATAAGTGGCGGTGCCATTTACTGAAGAAGAGAACAGGGGAGTGACAGTCTTATTTTAGGGTTGTTATGGTGGAGGTGAGAGTGTTGACAATCATTATGTTTGGGATATATACGCTTGAGACCTATTAATAGACAAAAGAGGAGACATCAAGGAAGTCTGGAATTCAGGGTCAGGCCCATTCTAGAGATTTAAATGTGGACATCATCAGCATTTGGACACATGGGGTCAACTAAGATAACACCATCCAACTGAATTTCCTGTAATGATGAAAAGCTACATCTGTGGTGTCCAGCCTGGCAGTGGCCACTAGCCTGCCACATGTGGGCCATCGAGTGCTTGCAATGTGATAGGTACAACTAAGAAACTGAAGTTTTAACTCATGTAAATGTGAATATTTGCATGTGGCTGGTAGCTACCATTGACAGTGCAGACCTTAGGGAGAATATAGGTAGAGAGGCCCGGGGCAGGAGCTGTTGTCTTCACCGGCCAGTATGCCCAGTCTCGCTCCCCCATTTAAGCATGACTCGACTTCCACTGACCAATGCTTGCACAGCAGTGCTTGTTCAGTAGTGGAAATCTTGCTTCTTTGTGAGAAACAGCCTGGAAAAGAAAACAAACTACTAGTCGTAGGAGGACTATTAGAAGAAACCTAGGACTCTAATGAAATTATAGAAGTCAATTGTTTTTCACTAGAAAGCAAATGCAATCCTATACTTATTAGAATCATTTTAGCCTTAAAGGTGTGGCTTCTGTTTTTCAGTTCTATTTTTGGGGGGGTAATTATAGAGAGTGGTGGGTGTCTGAATTTGCAAATTCAAGATGGTGACTGGCTGATATCCCGTATGAATGTCAAGAGCCCACAGCGACGGGACTAAATACCAGCTTCATAATGCAAGTTGTGTCTCTTTAGGGTAGAGTGTGTTTCACGCTCTTTGTTAGGCAATCTCGTTCCCCATCCAACTGCAAACATCAGTGAGTTTGCTAATATGAAAGAACTCTTTGTAAGTGGCTGCCTTGTGCTTAAGAGTTCTTGCAAGTATATGCTGGCAGTCAGGGAGGCCAGAGTCAATAAAAAAAATAATAAAATGGAAAGATGGGACATTGCTTTTATTAAGGTTGATTGCAGCTGCCATATTAGCTCTTTGAGAGCCTTTTGGTGACCAACGCTTTCAGAGAAAATGGTCTTTCTGTGCTTAATTGGTAAAAAGGAATTATCCAAACTGGCACTAAACAGGGGTGAGGAGATTGAAGGCACTCATTTTAGGGGGAGGGTTATCCAAGGTCATTGCTCAGCAAGTGTCCATCACGCAGTAGTTTTGTGGTAGGAATTTGTTTTTCACTAAGGCTTCATTTGGGGGGTGGGTGCATGGAGGGGAGCAGGCTGGAAGTCTTTAGCGGTCATTGACCTCTTTTTGTTTTCCTTGAGGAAAGTGGAATTGTAGGTTTCTAGGACTTGAAAACTGTAAACGGACTCGCTGGCCATCCATCCAGTTGAGCTCTTGATGTTCAGTGGAGGGAATGGACCTAGGAGGAGAGGTGCCTGGCCCCACTGTCCCCTACTCATTAGAGCTCAAGAGACAAGATGAGAGCCCAAAGGAGGGTGGCCTGAGGCATTCTCAAGCAGTGGCTGGGGTGGGATGGGGTAAAAAGAGAAGGCAGGATAATCAGAAAAATAGTTAGGGAAGCCAAACAAATAGGGAGAGAAGTTGGCTGGAAATGGCTTACAACATAAATGTAGACTTGACCTGGTGACCTCATTTAGCCAAGCAGGTACCGGGCGGCCACTGTGCACCAGACAGCCAACCCTTAAAGGAGGGGTGGGCAGGAGATGACAGGCAGAGACCCAAGAAAGACCTCAGTGACCACCTCACTTCCGTGTACCCTGAGATCGTGTCTGGGAACAGGCAGAGGCCTCCCTCTTTCTCTGAGGAAAGCGAGTGAGGTGGTAGTTGGAAGAGGGGACATGCAGGAGACAACTCAGTCCTTCTAGCGAGGAGAGGCAGGGAATCTATTGCAGGCTGAGTAACAGCTGTAACCTAACCTCAGTAGTTTTATTAATGTCAATCTCAAACACTGTGTGCTACAGAGCCCCTCCCTGTCATCACTGGGCTGCCGTGTGACTCTGCCTTTCTTCTCTTTGCAGTATCAGAGCTTCAGGAGGAGGGCATGAATGCCATCAACCTGCCCCTCAGCCCGATCCCCTTCGAGCTGGACCCGGAGGACACCATGCTGGGTAACTGGGTCTCTTGTTCTCTGGGTTAGCCTAACGCCTCTAAGTGGAGCCACCCACTGACTGCCTTTTCCTTTTAAAGAGGAGAATGAAGTGCGAACAATGGTGGACCCCAACTCCCGCAGTGACCCCAAACTGCAGGAACTGATGAAGGTAAGAAGAAATTAGGAGGGGCCTCAGCTGCCTCCCAGACTCAACAGGCACCTGTAGACCACCTGCTCTAGGCAGGCAGCACACATGCCCCAACAGAAGAAATAGAAAGTTACAGGCAGCTCATGGTCCCATAGGTAGACATCTCTGATTTAACAAAAATGGGACATGGCTGCCGCCCAACAAATGGTGTTGATCATAAGTGCCAGAGAAGTTAGTGCAAAGGAGCTCACGTTTACCAGGATCTTAAAGTTCACGCAGTCTTTCCACTGCTTTTCTCAAAGACCCTCAACAACATCCTGTGAAATAGGACTTCTTATCATCCTCATTTACAGATAAGGAAGAGGAGTCTTAGAAAAGCCAGTAGTTTGTTTATGGTCAAAGCTGAGTAGAGGAGATGGAATTCAAACAGAAGTAAATAAGATCGAATGAGATATTGTACATTGTGCCTGGCACAGGGGCTGGCTTGTAACCACCCCCTGAAAAATGTTCATTTCATCCCCCTTTGCATTCCCCGTCCTGTGTTTTTCTTCTTTAGCTTCTCCAAGCTGAACTCAAAACAGGACAAAAAGGCACTGGATGCCAGAGTGGCTCATTCAAAATGTAAATGAGATCTATCATTTTCCTGCTCAGAACCTCTGTATAGATTCCTGTCAACTGAAGTCTGAAGCCCATGCTCCTGGGGATGGTGTTTGGGGTCTCATGCTGTAGCTGCCTCTTCAGCTTCAGATTGTCCCCTTAGAGTCACCATGTGATGACTGCTTACCGCTACTCAGACACTTCTCTGTCTTCACTAAATGGTGAGCTTCTCAGGGTTCAAGACCCCCCCCCCTTTTATTCATCATTGTTCCCCCAGGATCCAGCACAGAAAGTGACTTGGAGCAGATGTTCATAAACGCTGGGTGGGTGGATGGGGGAGAGACGGGAGGGTGTTGGATGGAGGGAGTGGAGGGGAGAGGAGGGAAGCTTCTATTCTAGAATAGTAGAACGATATTCTGTGAAGACCCCGGGCTCCACCCACGTATGCAAACCCAGCCCAGCTACTACCCCTGTTATAAAGGCAATCTATTGATGCAAACACAAAAGGTGATGTTCCCTGTGGTTCCTTGTATTACCAGATTGTGGTGGTTGCCTGAGGCCTGTCCTCAGGGGAGGGGACTGAGCACAAAGCCCAAAGGAACCTTCTTTCAACGAGGGAGTTGCTTTTTATCTTGATTGTGGTGGTGGTTACACGACTGTGTACAATGACCAAAACTCAACAAACTGTATTTAACATTAGTTAATTTTACCGTACATAAATAATATCATCATAAACAAATGAGCTGAAAAAAACGTAAGATAAAAGGCAGTGGACTTGCACAAACTGCAGTTTCCTTACCTGAAAAATGAAGTGAATGAACCCTCCCTCGAAGGGGTGTGTGCAGATTAACTAAATGAGCTACCGCAGGCTGTGCCCCTGCTCAGTGCTTCATGCTGAGGGCACTCAGGCAAGGGCAGGAGAGCGACAGGAGAGGAGAGGAGACTGCATTGGCCCACCAAGAGGTAGCTTGGGGATAAGGAGGAGAGCAGTACCTTAGAGGGCCGATGGATAGGAGTTCAGTTCCTGTCTGTGTCCATGGTTAGCAACGTGACCTTGGCAGATACATTCACTTCTGTGTTTGCTTTCTCCTCCTGAACATAGGAGGAGGGGTGATAGATGGGGGTGATAGTAACCACCTGACCAGATGTCCTAATGGGGGAGAGCTTTATTTATTAATTAGACGTACCTTTATTGAACATTCGGCCCTTGACATATGTGATTCTTTTCTGCTACCTAAAGCAGGAGAGATTTTCCTCCTTCATCTTAGAGGTGGGGAATCAGAGGCTCAGAGCAGAAACTAGTTTGCCCTAGATTCATAGGTCACGGAGGCACACACAGAGAGGTCCGTGGATGACAGAGGTGCACAGACACAGGTGCATACATCACAGAGCTACACAAATCAGTTGGTGGGTAACTAACCCCAGTTTGTAGAACTCTAAAAGCCCATATCCTTGCCTGGTACGAGCCACACACCCAAACACTGTGTGAATGTAGCTTGCCATTGGGGTAAGGAATGGTAAGGGGCCAAAAGATATTAACAGGGACACAGGTGCCACCAGAACTAGAAGCACTTACCCCGGAAAATTAACAGGGCCACTAGGGCTCACCCAGCCTTGTGTCCACATACTGAGTCACAGGGATTGTTCTCCTGCTTTCAAAATCTGAAGTTCATTTAGATTTTAATCTTCCAAGATAAGAAATCTGGCCTATGAATCTTCTCTTATTCTCTCTCTCTCTCTCTGTAGGTACTAATCGACTGGATTAATGATGTGCTTGTTGGAGAAAGAATCATTGTGAAAGACCTGGCTGAAGATTTATATGACGGGCAAGTCCTACAGAAGCTCTTTGGTGAGAAGGGGGTTGAATGTTGCGGTGGAGGTCTTTGCTCTGCAGGTGGATGGCTCTCAGGCTCCTAGTTGGGAGTGGTTCTCAGTTTACAGCCGTTCACGTGCCGTTCACACTATCAAAGTGTGGTGTGTGGGCCCACAGACTGGTGGGGCCTTTAGATGGCCTCCTGGAATCCGTTTCACATAAATGAATTGCCGAGGGAGTTCATTGGCCAGATGGGGCTGCTCCCCCTAGCAGTTGAAGGGCAGCAGCCGGGTAGATGAAAAGATTCCACTGTGTACTAGAAAACCTGCCTTGCCCTCTCTAGAAAACCGTGCACTTGTGACCTCTGTAGGTGTATTTACACGTGTGTGGGGGGTAAGCATATATACATATACCTCTGTCACCTATGGGTGGGTGTATGTGTGCATGTGCGTGTATGCATACCTGTGTGAGCTGTGGACCTGTGTGTGTGTGTGTGTTCCCCTGTGTACGTCTAAGTCAGGTGCAAGAATGTGGGAGCCTGTGCCTCTGTGATGTTCAGCCTCTGCGTGCCTAGATGTGTTGTCTCTGGGAAGGTGTGTTCCTGTGAAAATAGGCCCCCGGGGAGGAAAAGGAGAATTCAGGGGTGATCTAGTATTGAAATGACAAATTCAACCTGAAAGAATTTGGACTTTGCCTCAGCTGCTCCCCATTGTCTCTAGTCCAAACCTCTGCCCCAAGTTCTGGACTTCCATTCCTAGCTGCCCACTCAGCCCCTCCACCTGTGTGCCCCTCACGCTGAGCTCATCCACTTTTCCAAAGAGGTTTCTTGCCCTCTGAGTTAACCGCCTTCCCCTCTTCCCCGCCACGCCCTGCGTATGTGGGGGGCCTCCAGGGCTCCTTTCTTCTTGCTCACATGGTCTCCTGCAGCCACTCTCCCTGCTGTTTTCATTGGTCTGAGCTGTTGAGACAGCCTCCGACCTCACCTGCATTCCGCCTCTCTCTGCCTCCAGCCCATTCCTGGGCCGCCAGCAGAGGAGGCCTTCTCAAAACGCAAGTCTAGTCTTGCTCTCCCCTGTTGGGGTGGGGGGGGGGGAGGGGTGACAGGCCCAGCAGCACTGCATTCACACAGACCCTCATGCGACCCCCCCTCTGTCTTTTCAGCCTCACTGTTCATCTTTCAGTCTCTAGAGTCCATAGAACGTGCCTGCCTCTCGCACCTCGGACAACAGGATCACATCTAGAAGTGATTGTCACATGCCCTTCTGTGTTCCCCCGGATACACACACACATACGTACATAAATGTACATAACACACATGCCTTTATCATACGACGTTCCAAGTTGTTTGTAGCTGTTTATGGAAATGTCTGTGGGCTTCCCAAGAGCAGGAACACCATATCTTCCTCATCGATCCAGTCCTCCAGTTCTAGCAGTTTGCCTCCTGCACGTTGCCTGGCACTTAATCAATGTCTATTGAGTGAATGAATGATATAAAATCTAGTCATTTCTAGGAAGCTACACTGATTTGGTACTCAAACGTCAATATTAGTGAGTATTAATATTTAAAGACTTGTAAATGCAACCGAACGCAGAGAGGAGAAGGCTTTGGCACATGTTCCCATGGAAAAGCCATGAGCCTCGCTGGTCATCTCTTTTAGCGACTACAGCTTTTAACTCCTCCAGCGGATTTCTGGTCAGGATCTGAAAGTGTCTCGAAACGCTCTATATGCTGGGCTTTCAAGGCAAGGGTGGAATTTAGCCATGGAGTGATGGAACAAGGTCATGAGGTCATCTTGCCTCTGCGCATGGGGAGAGAACTGCCCAACATCACACCCGTGCAGCCCCGAGTCAGGACGGAGCAGAGTCAACGTTAGGTTTATTTCAGATCTCAACCTTCACGTTGAAAAGGTGATGTTGCTTCTGTCCACCTAAGTTTAGACCGTTTGTAGGTAGATGGGGACACACATGAAAAGGTACAGGCAGGGTGCCCAGGTGGAGAGAACCAGTTTGCAGGTAAAAATATGCATCGTGAGTGCCTGGGAGGTGTCTGTCGGGAGGCTGACTAGGATAGGCTCCAACCTTGACTTCCCCTCTATCTTCCTCTTTCCCAGCAACGTTCCTCAAAAGAATATTTGGCACTGTATCTGCTTCCTCACCACTAATCACTACCTTCTGAGGTACAGCCTGGGTATCATCATTCCATCTGCTTTCTCTTCTGAGGTCTCCAGTATCGATTCTGACATCTCCTGGGCTGTGGCATCTGACGCTAACTACCAAATGTCTCGTCCCCCTTCTCCAGCCCAGTGATCTCTGGGATCTCATGCCGCTTCCGACACACCCTCTCTTCCCCGTCTTCTTCATACCCTTGACTTCTCTCCGTAACGGCGGGGACTTCTCAGTCTTCCATCTGTGGCCCCTCCCTTCCCTTTTTCTCTCCTATCCTCTTCCTGGGTGATTGCATCTACTCCTGCATTTCAACCATTACCTCTCTGATAATCACTCCCTGAAGCTGTGAGGTGATGTGCTAACTGCCTTCCATGCATGCCCACCTGGGTGTCACCTAGGAACCATGCTGCCTCAAACTGATCTGATCTTCCTCCTCCCCACCAAAGCTATTCTGCTTGCCAGAATAGAGCCAAATGCTCAGATTAGAAATCTAGGAGTCATGCCCTTTTGCTCCTTGTCCTGTTAGTCACATATTGTGACAACTGTACTCCCTTATGTAATGTGTCGAACCACCCCATTTCTCAGCCAGGGGGTATGTGCAAAGCACTTAGAAAGTGCTGGCTCCCCACGTGCTGGGTTGGTGGCGCTTTCTCTGATTTTCCAGCCCCTCTGCTTCCACCTTAGCTTCTCCGGCTCCAAACACCCTATTCTCTGTGATATGCCGTTTCCTGCCTCGACACTATTTGTCTTGACACTTAATAGGCCATTTGTCAGTGGGTTTTTTGTTTTTTTACTTTTCTTTTGAATTAATTTTAGACTTAACAGTATTGTCGCAGAGAGAGTACAGAGTTCCTGACCCCCTCGGGCCCAGCTCCCTCTAATGCTAACGTCTTACCTCACCATGATACAGGTACCAAACCCTAAGAAATCAACCTCAGTCCCAGAATTTATTTGGATTTTACCAGATTTTTAAATGAATGTCTTTATCAGTTCTAGAATCTGATCTGGGATTACACACTGTACTCGATTGTATCACGTCCCTTCCAAACTGTGACTGCCTTTTCTTTCATGACCTTGACACTTGTGAAAGAGGACTGATTAGTTATTGTGTAGAATAGCCCCTAACTTGGGTTTGTCTGATGTTTTCTGATTATTAGATTAAGGTCATAAATTTGGGGGAAGGATACCCCAGAAGTGACAGGTCCTTCTTGGTGTGTTGTACCCAGGGTCCACAATGTTAACATGTCTTATTACTGGTGAGTTCACCTGGATCACTTGGGGAAGGCAGTGTCTGTCAGATCCCTTCACTGTGAAGTAACTATTTTTCTCTTTAAGATTCATTTGTTTAGGGGGCAAGATAATTTAAGATTATGCAAATATTTTGTTTCTCCTTACATGTTTCCCACTGATTTTATTCAGTGGATCATATCTGCCTCAATTATTACTGCAGTGGTCTAGTGGAGATTTTCTATTTTCTTCATTCCTTCTACATTTATTAATTGGAATCCTTCTGTAAGGAAAAGTTGGTCCATTTACTTATTTATTCAGTATTTATATCAGTATGGACACAAGGATACTTACTTCATACTCTAGGTTATAATCTATCGGGTTTTTTTTTGTTTTGTTTTTTGGGTTTTTTTGCTCGTATACCTCCAGCTTTCATCATTTGACCATTGGGAGCTCTTTCAGATTGGCTTCTGGGCACTTTTGACCTGCTGCTCCATATTTTTTTGTTCTTAGCACTTACTTTCTGGCATCATAAGATGTTCCAGACTCCTCTTATGCTTTACTTACTCTGACCCTAGAATCAGTCATTTCTCCACGGAGCTTGGATTTTTTTTTTTATTAGAAAATGGTATTTTGCAATCAATATATGGGCACATTAGAGAGTGTTGTTAACCTGCTATCCGTAGCACACATAAACGTAGGCACAGTACAATGACCTGGTGGTACTACAATGAATCAGACACGATCATTTCTAAAAATCCAGTTGGGCTGGGCCCAGAGAGCAGGAACGGGCTGAGGTTGGGATTAGTAAACTAACTATGAAACACTGGTACTTAGAAGAAGATGGAAATGCCACAGGGACCTCAAGGAGTCCGGATGTGCCAGGTCACACCTCAGGAGCAGGAAATGCATCTGGAATCCAGGAAATGAGGTTGATGACCTCATGAGGCAAGGACTCAGAACCTGGAAGTGAACAAGATGTGGAGGCAAGAATCTCTCAGCAAAAGGCTCTGTGTGTTTTAGGGTCATGGTGAAAGTCTGAATGGGTGAGCATCCCCAAAATGACAGATAGACTCTGCTGAGCAGCATGGCTGGGTGTTCTCTGATCACAAACCCTGTGAAGGCAGTGTCATACCTGGGTCTCCTTTGTGCAGCCAGATACTGCTTGTTTGACAGCACTGGGGCTGCTCAACTTGCCTTTCTCAGGGACCCCATGCATATCTGGAAGGGTCTTCTGACATACCTTCCCCCAGTCCTTCTTTCTGAGCTGCCTCTGTTCCCAGGGTCTTCTCTCTTGCCCCGGCTGCAGTTCTGAGTTCAGGTTTTCCCAAAAGCAGATGCCGGGACAAGGACTTGGGTGGAGGAAGTTCATATGAGAGGTGATCTTAGAAAGTAAATAGTTACGTGGGGAATGTAAGAGAGCAAGATAAAGGCCAGTGATGTTGAGTTTGCGACCAGGGTTCAGTCCTGCAGGGTTCCCTCTGAGAAACACCTTAAGTCATCCTACCCAGGACAGGGAGGGTCCTCCCATCCCCCTGTGGTTGAGGATTGCCTACATAAGAATTAAGAGCTTCTAGGTTGTACTTCTGATGGAGAAGCTCTTATGCAGAGAAGAAGAGCTTCAGGGCCAGAATTGGAACCCATGGTGTGCTGGGCTCCAATTGGGGGTGAATGCAAGTGAACCAGGGAGCTCCAGGAAGGGGCATCCACATCACCCAGGAATATGAGAAGGTACAAGTTCTGCTGTAGGGGCTGTTCCTGCTGAGTCCCTTGGTGTTGCTGCCAGGGAAAAATCAGATACTTATGCTGCCACCCCCATCTCCTCATAGCAACAGCTCCAGACCTTTCCACACCTCAGGACGAAAGCTTGCTGCATTTGCATCCCCAACACTTAGGCCAGAGATACTACCAAGAGAGGCAGGAGATAAAGGATTCTAGAAAAATGCCCGCACCAGATAATCATTTCAGGTGAACATAAGCTTTCCTGACTTGGGATAGCTCTGTGAGCTTCCTTAGGGTATGTTTTAGTTAACGGATTCTTATCTTTAAATATGTGCATGTACTCGCCTGTGTTGAGGGCTAAAAGTCATAAGGTTCTTTTTTCTAGTGTTCACAACGGCATATGCCCGAAACAGGATATCTTCTTCAAGCATGAGACTGAGCAGGGTCCCTTGGGCATAAAGATTCTGCAGGAGAGTTTTTTTGTTTAGCTTTAGGGTATGTGTTTGTCCCTGGTAGACCCTAAAGAGAACATCTTACATTGACCTTACTCTTGTCGATTACTATTCATTAAGCAACAGCCATTTCATTTGCTAGATGCTACCTGCTGAGTTAAGGGATACGAAAGGAAATATGTTGCAGTGTAACATACTGCATAACACAGTGCCTTCAGGTAACTCACAGTCTGGTAGTATGTGTGGGATACCAAGTAGTTTAGGAAAGGTGTCGTGAATGAGGAGGCATTTTGAATGAGTCCTTAGGGAAGGAGAATTTAAACCAGATGAAGAAGGAAAAGAACATTCTAGTCAGCACAACAAAATGTAAGCCCATGTGGATTTCAGGGTGAGTGGTGGGAGAGTGTTGTACAGACAAGGAATACGTGGGTAGGCAAACTTCAGGAGTGGTTGTGTGGGACTTGTGGCTAACACAGATGAGACCCAGCACCCAGATCTTGATTTCTTACACCATTCTCCAATAATAGAAACCAGGGTATGCAGAAAATTGGCTAACTGTAGGACTGGAGCATCTTGCAGTGCCGAAAAGAGGTACTAAGAAAAAATATAGATGTGTGGGACAGCATACGGAAAGTATTCAGGACCAACCTAAAACAGCTCCCAGTGGCTAATGGTAGAATAATTTGAGCACAGAGATGAATGACAATAGTATTGGATTATAGCCCAAAGTGTAAATATCCTTAAGTCCATATTGATATAAATAGGTAAATAAATGAGAAAAGGAACAATTCTTCCTCACTGAATTATTCTAAATAATTCATGTGTTTACATTCCCCTCAAAAAAATGAAAGTTAACTCCCACCTCTTGAGTGAACTCCATTTAGTGACTAGCTTCCAATGATTACGGGATGGAGCTGGAGGAGGCAAGTAACTTTGCAGTAAAGAAACAAGATATAGACCGTACTTTGACCGAGTGATCAAGGTTAACATCACCAATGATAAGTCATGTTGATAGCATGCATCCTTGATACGATGCAGTGGAAAGGGCACTTCACCTCTGTGATCTTCCTCCCAAAACCCATAACCTCAGTCTAACCATGAGAAAAACATGGGAAAAACCCAGTGCTCCTCAAAACCGTCAAGGTCATAAAGAGCAAGGAAAGTCTGAAAACCTATTACAGAATAGAGGGCACTAAAGGTGACGATGAGAAGAACCCAAAGCATGGACTTAATGTCAGTTCATTAGTTGTGACAAACATACCATAGTATTATAAGATGCTAACAATGGGTGAAACCGGATTCAGAACATGCAGGAACTGTATGAACTATTATTTCAGCTTTTCTATAAATCCAAAAACCATTCTAAAATTAAAAATTTAATGGCCAACTAATCTTTGACAAAGCATGAAAGAATATCCAATGGAATAAAGACAGTCTCTTCAAGTGGTGCTGGGAAAATTGGACAGCGACATGCAGAAAAATGAACCTGGACCTCTTTCTTACACCATACACAAAAATAAACTCAAAATGGATGAAAGACCTAAATGGAAGACAGGAAGCCATCAAAATCCTGGAGGAAAAAGCAGGCAAAAACCTCTTTGATATTGGCTACAGCAACTTCTTACTCAACACATCTCCAGAGGCAAAGGAAACAAAAGCAAAAATGAACTATTGGGACCTCATCAAAATGAAAAGCTTCTGCACAGCAAAGGAAACAACCAGCAAAACTAATAGGCAACTGACAAAATGGGAGAAGATGTGTGCAAACGACATATCAGATAAAGGGTTAGTATCCAAAATCTATAAAGAACTTATCAAAGTCAACACCCAAAAAACAAATAATACAGTAAAGAAATGGCAAAAGACATGACTAGACACTTCTCCAAAGAAAAAATCCAGATGGCCAACAGACACATGAAAAAATGCTCAACATCACTCATCATCAGGGAAATACAAATCAAAACCACAATGAGATACCACCTCACACCTGTCAGAATAGCTAACATTAACAACTCAGGCAACAGCAGATATTGGCAAGGATGGGGAGAGAGGGGATCTCTTTTGCATTGTTGGTGGGAATGAAAGTTGGTGTAGCCACTCTGGAAAATATGGAGGTTCCTCAAAAAATTAAAAAATAGAACTGCCCTACGACCCAGCAACTGCACTACTGTTTCGAAGGGACACATGCACCCCAATGTTTATAGCAGCACCATCAACAATAGCCAAAGTATGGAAAGAGCCCAAATGTCCGTCGACGGATGAATGGATAAAGAAGATGTGGTATGTATATATACAATGGAGTATTACTCAACAATCAAAAAGAATGAGATCTTGCCATTTGCACCTACGTGGATGGAACTATAGAGTATTATGCTAAGCGAAATTAGATAAAGACAAATATGACTTCACTCATGAGAATTTTAAGACACAGAACAGATGAACACAAGGGAAGGGAAGCAAAACATATAAAAAACAGGGAGGGGGACAAAACAGAAGAGACTCTTAAATATGGAGAGCAAACAGGGTTACTAGAGGGGTTGTGGAAGGGGGGATAGGTAAGGGGCATTAAGGAATCTACTCCTGAAATCACTGTTGCGCTATATGCTAAGTAACTTGGAAGTAAATTTAAAAAAAAAATGGGGAGCAACTTTTTGATATAAAAGCAAAAAAAAAAATGGATAAAGGAATGAAATGAAAATGAAATGAAAAATTTATTTACAGAAAGAAGAGGAGCCTGCTTGACAGAGGACCTTGAACAAAGAATTGTGGACTACATTTGCTGGGTAGGCAGTGGTAAATGCTAATGGCTTGTGAGCAAAGCGACATGATCAGAAATGAGACTTCTGAAGATGACCAGGAGTAGTGGAGGAAGCTCCAGCAAAACACCTCTTTGTGCAACAATGATGATGTTGAACTAGAGAGGGAGCAGTATTGATGGGGGAAAAGCTTCAAGTGATGTAGGGAATAAGTGGCTAAAGGAAACTGGTGGATGTTAAATAGGGATGACCCCTTAATCCCAGGAGGAGCAACGTCTTGTAGGGTTTGATCACATTGGTTTTGATGATCATTTTCCCACACCTACAAGTACTTAGGCTAAAGTAGAAGCTGTGGTAAAACTGAAAGAGGAATGAAGACACGGACAGGAGATCTAAGATCTGCATTTCACAGCAGCTCAGATCACTCTTCTGTAAAACCAGGAAGATGGCCTATACAACCTTACAGCTGAGCTAATGCAGTTCCACTAGCCACATGTATGTAGCTAATAAAAGCAACCAAAAGTAAAAATCTACTTAGTCACACCAGCTACACTTCAAGTGCTTGACACCCAAATGTGTCAAGTGGCTACCATACTGGATAGTGCAGAAATGAATATTTTCATCATAGCATTAAGCGCTTTTGGACAGCATGCTCTAATCTTCCTACTGGAACAGTCATTGATTCTAGAATACTTGAAGATAATGTATACTACCATTCTTAAACCAGAGGAGGAATTTTCTGGCCTCAAGCTGAATGGCAGTCTTTTTATTTTTATTCTTTTATTTGTTAGCAGAGATGGGTATATATTTGGCACCCCAGCACAAAGTACTCTGGAGTCAAAGTAGACATAAGCTGGGAAATCCCAGTCAACCTCCAGGGCGCCCCATGTGCAAGTCACCGTGGGAACTCCTACCTTGTGCTCACCTTAATTCCAGCCACCCTGCAAGGGCATCCCATGCATGGGGAAGCCCAGGACACCCCCCTCCCTCAGTCTGCATTCCAGCTTGGCTCTAGCTGCCCCGAGAGGCCACCCTCTACCTTGAGAGCCCTAGAGTATTCCAGCTTGAAGTTTGCACCCACATCAGCTTCAAGTGTCATTCCAGGGTGCCTGCTGCACAGAGAGGCCAGAGACTACACCAGCTTATGTCCACTTCAGCTGCCCTGTCAGGGCATACTCTGAGCCCCAAGACCACCCCAGCCCATAGCCACTTCATAACCCACAGCAGGCGCAGCTCCAGCCAGCCAACCAAAGTCACCAAGCACACACAGTCTACACAAGATCATTCCTTCAAGTTTAGGAGAAGTAGCCGCTCTGCCTAATTCATAAAAACAAACACAGAAAGTTAAGCAAAATGAGGAGACAGAGGAATATGTCCCAAATGAAAGGACAAAACAAAACCTTAGAAAAAGAACTAAATGTAACAGATATAAGCAATGTGCCTGATAAAGAGATTAATGATTATAAAGATGCTCAATGGACTGCAGAGAAAAGTGGAAGAACTTAGAACTTCAATAAGGAGACAGAAAATATAAAAAAGAACCAATCAAAATTGAAAAATATAATAACCAAAATGAAAAGTACACTACAGGGAATTAACAGATTAGTAACTGCAGAAGAATGGCAGCAATCTGACAGTGTCATGGGAAGTTCCCAAGCTGAATAGGGAGGGAGGGAAGGAAGGAAGAGAGAAAAAATTTTAAGTGAGGATATGTTAAGGGATCTCTTGGGCCACATCAAGAACAATACAATTTGCATTATAGGGGTCCCAGCAGGAAAGAGAGGGGGAGAAAAGGACAGAAAAGTTATTTTAAGAAATAATAGCTGAAAACATTCCTACCCTGGGGAAGGAAAGACATCTAGGTTCAGGAAGCACAAAGAACCCCAAACAAGGTGAACCCAAGGAGGTCCGCACTACAACATGTAGTAATTAAAGAGAATTTTAGCTCACTCAGCCAGTGGAGCATGCCACTCTTGATCTTGGGGTTATAAGTCCAGGTCCATGTTGAGTATAGAGATTAAAGAAAAATAAAATCGGGGTGCCTGGGTAGCTCATTCTGTTAAGTCCAACTCTTGATTTTGGTTCAGGTCATGATCTCACTGTTCATGAGTTTAAGCCCCACATCAGGATCCTCACTGACAGTGCAGAGCCTGCTTAGAATTCTGTCTCCCTCCCCCTCTTCCCCTCTCCTGCTCACATGTTCTCTCTCTCTCAAAATAAACCAATAAACTGAAAAATCTTTTTAAAAATGCAAAAAGCAGCAAGAGAAAAAAATAGTTACACACAAGGGAAACTCCATAAGGATATCAGCTGAATTTTTAGCAGAAACTGCGCAGTCCAGGAGTGGCATGCTCTATTCAAAGTGATGAAAAGAGGCACACCTGGGTGGCTCAGTCAGTTGTGTTCAACTTGAGCTCTGGTCATGATCTTGCAGTTCATGGGTTTGAGCCCTGCATCAGTCTCTGTGCTGACAACTTGGAGCCTGCTTCAGATTCTGTGTCTCCCTCTCTCTCTCTCTGCCCCCTCATGCTCGCTTGTGCTCACTCTCTCTCAAAATAAATAAAAAAGATTCTCCAGGGTAGATAACATGTTAGGCCGTAAGTCTTCATAAATTAAAAAAAAACAAAATTAAAACCATATCATCCATCCCTTCTGACCTCAACAGTGTGACACTAGATGTCAATCACAAGGGAAAAAACTGGAAAAAACACAAGCACATTGAGGTTAAACAGTATGCTACTAACCAACCAATGGGTCAATGAAGAAATCAAAAAATATGTGGAGAAAAATGAAAATGGAAACAGAACACTCCAAAATCTTTGGGACACAGTGAAAAGCTCTAGGAGGGAAATTTATAATAATACAGGCCTACCTCAAGAAACAAGAAAAATCTTAACCTAACCTTATATTTAAAGCAATAGAAAAGGAACAAAGCCCAATATTACTGGAAGTAAACAATGAAGATCAGAGCAGAAATTAATGAAACAGACTTTAAAAAAATAGAAAAAAGCAATGAAATCAGGAGCTGTTTTTTTCAAATATGTATATATTTGAATATATATATATATTTAAAAAATAGATAAATCTTTAGCCAGACTCATCAAGAAAAAAGAGGACCCATGTTAATAAAATAAAAAATGAAAGAGAAGTGACAAAATGAAAGAGAAGTAACAATAAATACCACAGAAATACAAAGGATTATAAGAAACTACTATGAAAACTTATATGCCAATAAATCGGACAACCTAGAAACAATGGATTCTTAAAAACATGCAATCTTCCAAAACTGAATGAGGAAGAAATAGAAAATCTAAACAGACCAATTACTAGTAATGAAATTGAATCAATAATCAAAACAGTCCCAACAAAGGCCAGGACCAGAATGATTCACAGGTGTGTTCTACCAAATATTGAAAGAAGAATTAATCTATTCTCCTCAAACTATTACAAAAAGAAGTGGAAGGAAGGCATCCATACATTCTGAGGACAGCATTGCCCTGGTACCAACACCAAACAAAGACACTACAAAAGGCCAATATCCCTGATCAATATAGATGCAAAAATCCTCATCCATATATTAGCAAACCACCTTCAACAATATATCAAAAGAATCATTCATGACAACCACATGGGATTTATTCCAAGGATGCAAAGCCTGGCTCAATATCCACAAATCAATCAACATCACACACAACTTTAAACTGAAGAATAAAAACCATATAATCATCTCAACAGATGCAGAAAAAAAATCTGACAAAATTCAACATCCATTTATATATAAAAAAAGGAAACTTTCAACAGATTGGTTTAGAGGGAACACACCTCAACATAATAAAGTCCATATATGAAAAGCTTTCAGCTAACATCATACTCAATGGTGGAAAACAAAGCTTTTCCTCTAAAGTCACAATCAAAATGATGTCTACTCCTGCTAATTTTATTCAATATAATAGTGGAAGTTCTAGTCCTAGCAGCCAGAGAAGAAAAAAGGCATCCATATTGGTAAAGAAGAAGTAAAAATGTCACTATTTGCAAATGACAGGATACTATACACAGAAAGTCCTAAAGATTTCACCAAAAAACCCCACAAAAACTATTAGAATAAGTGAATTCAGTAAAGTTGCAGGATACAAAACCAATACACAGAAATCTGTTGTATTTATATACACTAATAACAAAGTAGTAGAAAGAGAAATTAAGAAAACAGTTCCATTTTCAGTTGTACCTAAAAGAATAAAATACCTAGGAATAACTTAACCAAGGAGGTGAGAGACCTGTACTTTGAAAACTATAAAACACTGATGAAAGAAAAAGAAGATGACACAAACAAATGGAAAGATATTCCATGCTCATGGACTGGAAGAATTAATATTGTTAAAATGTTCATATTTACCCAGGACAATCTACAGATTCAATGCAATTCCTATCAAAATACCAACAATATTTTTCACAAAACTAGAAAAATAAATCTTAAAATTTTTATGGAACCACAAAAGATCCAAAGCAGGCTTTAGAAAGAACAAAGCTGAAGGTATTACAATCCCAGATTTCAAGATACACTAAAAAGCTGTAGTAATCAAAGCGTAATGGTATTAGCACAAAAATCAACACATAGATCAATGTAACAGAATAGGGAGCCCAGAAATAAACCCATACTTATTTAGTCAATTAATCTATGACAAAGGAGGCAAGAATATACAATGGAGAAAAGATGGTCTCTTCAATAAATGGTGCTGGGAAAACTGGACAGCTACATGCAAAAGAATGAAAGTGGACCATTTTCCCACATCATACACAAAAGTAAACTTAAAATGGATTAAAGGCCAGGGGCACCTGCGTGGCTCAGTTGGTTAAGTGTCCAACTTTGGCTCAGGTCATGATCTCACAGTTTGTGAGTTCGAGCCCTGTGCCGGGCTCTGTGCTGATGGCTTGGAGCCTGGGGCCTGCTTCAGATTCTATATGTGTGTGTCTCTCTCTGCCCCTCACATTTGTGCTCTTTCACTCTCAAAAATAAATAAACATTAAAAAATATATATTTTATGGATTAAAGGCCTAAATGTGAAACCTGAAACCATAAAACTCCTCAAAGAAAACATAGGCAGTAGTAGGCTGGGAAGATGGCAGCAGAATAGGAGGACCCTAAGCTCACCTCATCCCATGGATACTAGATGATACTCCCATCAGCATTAATAACTGAGAAGATGACCTAAAGACTGGCAGAAGAAACTCCACTAAAGGTAGAGAAGAGGCCACATCGAAGAAGCTAGGAAAGGCAGAGACACAGTTTGGAAGTGAAACAGACCTTGGCCATCTGCAGTTAGAGGGAGCCAGGAATGTGAAGAAATAGACTATCATATCAGGGAGCCCACACAGGGAAGATGAATCCCCATATTTGGTTTTGAAGGTGAGAGGAGTGAATCTCATGAGTTTTTACAATTAGCAGGATTTAAAGCCTCCAATTTTAAAAATAAGCAAGCTCTGTTTCAGGGGAGTCCAGAGGGCATTAGGAAGCTGAGTCCTGGCCCTTAAAGAAATAGTAGGATAAATAGCCCATGGAGATACAACAGTTTCAAAAACGGGTGAGCATACAGGAGGGAGATTTATTTATTCATCTCAGAGCATGGCCCAGAGAATCAGGGATTGTGAGGAGACACCTCCAGCCCCCTTCCCCCCAGCATAAATACAGCCACCCATGGGAACCAACACAGTACATACACTCACTACCTAACTTGCTTACACCAAGTCCTGCCCCCCAACCTCTATTTCAGCAGATCCACCCTTCCTAGTCATGCTTGCCTCAGTACCAGTGCTACAGATCCCTTCCCAAGACTGGTGCAAACTCTGCCAATACCACCTCCTGACCCTCACATTTTGCAGGGCCTCAGTACCAGCGGGGGCAGGTCTCATTCATGAACAGACTATCTCACATTTTGTTAAAATGTACCCTGCCTGGCTGGTGACCAAAAACTGGCCACAACAGGCAAAGAGAGCCTCTGCAGTTGACTAGACTGGAGGAAAAAAATGGCGAGGACATAACAACAAGGCACACACAACACATAGGAGACACTTTCTGAAGCACCAGGTTCTGGGGAACAGAGGACACTGCACTGCAGGGCACTGTAGGTCCTCTTCTTCATAACGCCATTACCATCAAGAGCAGGAGATATTAGCTGACTTTCCTAACACACAGAAACAGAGTTAAGTAACATAGGAGACAGAGGAATATGTCCCAAATGAAAGAACAGGAGAAAACCACAGTAAGAGACCTAAGCAAAATAGATGTAAGTAATGTGCCTGATAGAGAATTTAAAGTAATGATCATAAAGATACTCACTGGACTTGAGAAAAGAGTCGAGGATATCAGTGAGACCATTAATAAGGAGACAAAAAAGAACCAATCAGAGACAAAACAATCAATGAAATTAGAAATATACTTGATGGAATAAATAGCTGGCTAGAGGAAGCAGACATATTGTGATTTAATGACCTGGAAGACAGTGTAATGGAAACTAATCAAGCTGAGCAAGTCAAAGAAAAAAAAAATGCAACATAAGAATAGACTTAGGGAACTCAGTGACTCCATCAAATACAATAAAATTCACATTGCAGGGATCCCAGAAGAAGAAGAGAGAGAAAAGGGGTCAGAAAGTTTATTTGAGAAATAATGGCTGAAAACTTCCCTAATCTGGGGAAGGAAACAGATATCCAGACCCAGGAGGTACAGAGGTCCCCCAACAAAATCAAACCAAGGAGGTCCACACCAAGGCACATAGTAAGTAAAATGGCAAAAAGTAGTGATATGGAAAAAAATTTTTTAAGCAGCAAGAGAAAGGACAGTTACATACAGGGAAAGCCCCATAAGGCTATCAGCAGATTTTTCAGCAGAAACTTTACAGGCCAGAAGGGAGTGGCATGATACATTCAGAGTGCTGAAAGGGAACAATCTGCATCCAAGAATACTCTATCCAGCAAGGCTATCATTCAGAACAGGAGAGACCAAGAGTTCTTGGAAAAACAAAAACTAAAAGAGTTCATGACCACTAAACCAACCCTGTAAGAAAATTTTAAAGGGTACTCTTTGAGTAGAAAGGGAAGACCGTGAGAGTATGAAAAGTAGGAAATATAAAAGCAGTAAAAATAAGGATATCTGTAAAAATCAGTCAAGGGATTCACAAAAGGGTGTAAAATATGACACTATATATGTAAAGTGGGGGTGGGGGAGTAAAGAATGTGTCCAAAGTTAAGCAACCATCAACTTAATACAGACTGCTATATGCAGAAGATGTTATATAAACCTAAAGGTAACCATGAATAAAAAACCAGTAATAAATATGGAAAGAATAAAGAAAAAGGAATCCATGTCAGTAAAGAAAGCCAATAAACCATGAAAGAGAGCATGAAAGGATCAAAGAAAAACTAGAAAAATAACCACAAACAAAATTATAATAAAAACATTCTATCAATAATTACTTTGAATGTAAATAGACTGAATGCTTCACTCAAAAGATATAGGGCGACAGAGCAAATTTTAAAAGGGACCCATCTATATGCTCCCTACAAGAGACTCATTTAAGACCTAAAGACATCTGCAGATTGAAAGTGAGGGGTTGAAGAAAGATTTGTCATGCAAATGGATGTCAGAAAAAGCCAGGGTAGCAATACATATTGGCCAAAGTAGACTGTATAACAAAGACTATCACAAGAGACAAAAAAAGACATTATGTAACAATAAAGGGGACAATCCAACAAGAAGATACAAAAATTGTAAATATTTTGCACCCAAATACATAAAACAGTAACGAACATAAAGGAAGTAATCAATAGTAATACAATATAATAGGAGACTTTAACACCTCACTCTCATCAATGGACAGATCATCCAAACAGAAAATCAACAAGGAAACAATAGCTTTGAATGACACCCTGGGCCAGATGGATTTAACCAATATATTCAGAACATTCCATCCCAAAAGCACAGAATGCACATTGTTTTCAAGTATACCTGGAACATTCTCTAGAATAGATCACATATTAATTAGGCCAAAAAAGAAGTCTCAACAAATCTTTTCTGACTTAGAAAGCAACCACAAGAAAACAATCTGGAAAGACCACAAATACATGGAGGTTAAATAACATGCTACTAAACAATGAATGGGTCAACCAAGAAATCAAAGATGAAATAAAAAATCACATGGGAAAGTGAAAATGAAAACACAGTGGTATAAAATGTTTCAGATGCAATAATATAGGCCTACCTCAAAAGCAAGAAAAATTTAAATAAATGACCTAACCTAACATATAAAGGAGCTAGAAAAAAAAAAAAGAAGAAACCCCAAATCAGCAGTAAAAGGGAAATATTGAAGATTAGAGTAGAAATAAATGATATTGAAACTGAAGCAAACAAACAAAAAAAAGAACCGATCAATGAAACCAGGAACTAGTTTTATCAACAAAATTGATAAACCTTTAGCCAGACTCATCAAAAAGAGAAAAAGAAAGAAAGGACTCAAACAAAATCATAAATGAAGGAGGAGAAATAATAAGACAGCCCAGAAATACGAAGGAGTTTAAGAGAATATTATGAAAATTTATGTCAACAAATTGGACAATTTAGAAGAAATGGATAAATTCCTAGAAACATTTAACCTCCCAAAACTGAAGCAGAAAGAAATAGAAAATTTGAACAGACTAATCACTAGCAATGAAATTGAATTAGTAATAAAAAAACTTCCAAACAAAAGTCCAGGACTGGATAGATTCATGGGCAATTCTACCAAACATTTAAAGAAGAGTGAATACTTTTTCTTCTCAAACTATTCCAAAAAATAAAAGAGGACGGAAAATTACCAAATCCATTCTATGAGACCAGCATTACCCTGATACCAAAACCAGATAAAGACACCAACAAAAGAGAGAGAGAGAGAGAGAGAGAGACAGAGAGAGAGAAGTGCAGGCCAATATCTCTGATGAACATAGATGCAAAATCCTCAACAAAATACTAGCAAACTGAATCTAACAATGTATGAGAAAAATAATTCACTGCGATCAAGTGATGCAAGGGTGGTTCAATATTTGCAAATCAATCAGTATGATACATCCCATCAATAAAAGAAAGGATAAAAACCATATGATCATTTCAATAGAAGCAGAAGAAATATTTGACCAAAGTACAACATCCATTCATCTATGATGAAAACCCTCAACAAAGTGGATCTAGAGGAAACATACCTCAACATAATAAAGGCCTTATACAAAAAAACAAAAGCAAACATACTCAGTGGGGAAATACTGAGAGCTTTTCCCCTAAGGTCAGGAACAAGACAAAGATGTTTATTCTCACCACTTGTATTCAACACAGTACGAGAAGTCCTAGCCATAGCAATCAGAAAACAAAAAGAAATAAAAGGCATCCAAACTGGCAAGAAAGAAGTCAAATTTTCCCTATTTGCAGATAACATGATACTATATATATATAGAAACCCCTAAAAACTCCACCAGAAAGATACCAGAACTGATAAATAAATTTAATAAAGTCACAGGATACAAAATCAATGCACAGAAATCTGTTGCATTTCCATACACTAAAAATGAAGCAACAGAAAGAGAAATTAAGAAAACAATCCCACTTACAATTGCACCAAAAAGAATAAAATACCTAGGAATAAATTTAATCAAGGAGGTGAAAGACCTGTTCTTTGAAAACCATAAAACATTGATGAAAGAAGTTGAATACAACACAAAGAAATGGAAACACATTCCATGCTTGTGGATTGGAAAAACAAATATTGTTAAAATATCTATGCTACCGAAAGAATCTATAGATTTAATGTGATCCCTATCAAAATACCAACATTTTCCATAGAAATTAGAACAAACAATCCTAAAATGTGCATGGAAGTACAAAAGACCCAGAATAGCTGAAGCAATCTTGAAAAAGAAAAACACAATTGGAGACATCACAATTCCATATTTCAAGTTATATTACAAAGCTGCAGCAACCAAAACAGTATGGCCCTGGCACAAAAATAGATACATAGCAATGGAACAGAATAGAAAGTTCAGAAATAGATCCACAAATACATGGTCAGTTAATCTTCAACAAAGCAGGAAACAATATCCAATGGGAAAAAGACAGTCTCTTCAACAAATAGTTTTGGGAAAACTGCACAACAACATGGAAAAGAATGAAACTGGACCACTTTCTTACTCCATACACAAAAATAAACTCAAAATGGATTAAAGACCTAAATATGAAACTTGAAACCATAAAAATTCTAGAAGAGAGTACAGGGAGTAATTTCTCTGACATCAGTCATTGTCACTTTTATCTGATAGGTTGCCTGAGGCAAGGGAAACAAAAGCAAAAATAAACGATTGGGACTACACCAAAATGAAAATCTTTGTACAGAGAAGGAAACAATCAACAAAACTAAAAGGCAACCTACAAAATGGGAGAAGATATTTGCAAATGACATATCTGATAAAAGGTTGTATCCAAAGTAAAGATATGTAAAATCTATAATGAACTCAGCAACTCCACACACACCCCCAAAATAATAATAATCCAACTTACAGATGGGTAGAAGACACAAACATTTCTCTATAGAAGACATGCACATGGCCAACAGATACATGAAAACATGCTCATTATCATTTATCAGGGAAATGCAAATCAAAACGACAATGAAATATCACCTCACACCTGTTAGAATGGCTAAAATCAGAAACACAAGAAACAACAATTGTTGGCAAGGATGTGGAGAAACAGGAACCCTCATACACTGTTGGTGGGAGTGCAAACTGATACAGCCACTCTCAAAAACAGTATGGAGTTTCCTCAAAAAGTTAAAAATAGAACTACCCTATGAACCAGCAGTTGCACTCCTGAGTATATACCCAAAGAATACAAAAACACTAATTTAGAGGGATACATGCACCTCAATGTTTATAGTAGCATTATTCACAATAGCCAAGATATGGAAGCAGCCCAAGTATCCATTGATTGATGAGTGGATAAAGAAGATGTGGCATATATATCCAATAGAGTGTCACTCAGCCATAAAAAAGAATGAAAATTTGCTATTTGCAGCAACATGGATGGAGCTAGAAAGTATAATGCTAAGTGAAATAACTCCGAGAAAGACAAATACCGTATGATTTCACTCATATGTAGAATTTAAGGAATGAAACAAATGATTAGAGGGAAAAAAAGAGAGAGGCAAACCAAGAAACAGATTCTTAATTATAGAGAACAAACTGATGGTTACCAGAGGGGAAGTGGATGGAGGGATGGGTTAAATAAGTGATGAGGATAAAGGAGTGCCTTTGTTGTGAGGAGCACTCAGTATTGAATGTAAGTGTTGCATCACTAAATTGTACACCTGAAATGAATATTACGCTGTATGTTAACTCACTGAAATTTAAATAAACACTAAAACAGACAAGCAAACAAACAAACAAGTGTTGGTGAGAATGTGGAGGAATAGGAACCCTCATACACTGTTGGTAGGAAAACTTCCTCAAAAAGTTACAAATAGAACTACCCTTTGATCCAGTAATCACACTGCTGGGTATTTATCCAAAAGATACAAAAACACTAATTCAAAGGGACACTTCCATGCCTTTGTTTATTGCAGCATTATTTACAATAGGCAAATTATGGAAGCAGCCCAAATGTCCACCGATAGATGAATGGATAAAGAAGATGTGGTATGTATATACAATGGAATATTATTCAACCATAAAAAAGAATGAAATCTTGCCATTTGGAACAACATGGATAGAACTAGAGAAAACAGTACTTAGCTAAATTAGACAGAGAAAGACAAATACCATATGATTTCATTAGTATGTGGAATTTAAGAAATGGAACAAATGAACAAAGGAAATAGACCAAGAAACAGACTCTTAACTGTAGAGAACAAACTGAAGGTTACCAGAGGGTAAGTGGGTGGGGGATTGGGTGAAATAGTTGATGGGGATTAAAGAGTACACTTATCATGATGAGCAGTGACTAATGTATAGAATTGTTGAATCACTGTATTATACACCTGAAACTAATATAACACAGCATGTGAACTATACTAGAAGTAAAATTAAAAACTTAATTTTAAAAAACATAGTAATTTCTTTGACATCAGCCTTAGCAACATTTTTGTGGAAATGTCTCCTCAGGCAAAGGAAACAAAAGGCAACCTACCGAGTGGGAGAAGATATTTGCAAATGACATATCTGATAAGGGGATAATATCCAAAATATATAAATAACTTCTACAACTCAACACAAAAAAATATAATTAATCTGATTTAAAAATGAGCAGAAGACCTGAATAGACATTTTCCCAAAGACATACAGGTAGCTTACAGACACGTGAAAAGGTGCTCAACACCAGTAATCATCAGAGAAATGCAAATCACAACCACAAAGAGATCTCACCTTACACTTGTCAGAAATGGCTAAAATCAGGGGCACCTGGGTGCCTCAGTTGGTTAAGCGTCCAACTTCAGCTCAGGTCATGATCTCACTGTTCATGAGTTTGAGCCCCACATCAGGCTCTGTGCTCACAGCTCAGAGCCTGGAGCCTGCTTCAGATTCTGTGTCTCCCTCTCTCTGTCCCTCCCCTGCTCACTCTCTCTCTCTCTCTCTCAAATAAATAAACATTAAAAAAAAAAAAAAAAAAAAAGAAAGAAAGAAATGGCTAAAACACACACACACACACACACACACACACACACAAGAAATAACAAGTGTTGGCCAGGATACGGAAGAAAGGGAACTCTCATGCACTGATGGTGGGAATGTAAAGTGGTACAGCCACTGTGAACAACAGTATGGAGGATCCTCAAAAAATCAGAAATAACCTATCATCCAATAATTCCACTCCTGGATATTTACCCAAAGAAAATGTGAACACTAATTTGAAAACATATATGCACTTCGCTGTTTACTGCAACTTCAGTTACAATAACCAAGTTATGGGAGTAACATAAGTTGCCATATGAGTGGGTAAATGGATAAAGAAAATGGGGTGTATACATACATATATAATAGAGTATTATTCAGCTATAAAAAGAATGTGGTCTTGCCATTTGGGACAACATAGATGGGCCTAAAGAGTATTGTGCTAAGTGAAATAAGAGAAAGACATTACCATAAATTTCACTTATATGTGGAATCTAAAAAGTAAAACAAAAACAGAATCACAAACACAGAGAACTGATGATTGCCAGAGAGGAGGGACTTGGGGGATGAGAAAAACAGTTGAAGGGGATTAAGAGGTACAAACTTCCAGTTATAAAATAAATAAGTCATAGGGTTGAAGGTACAGTATGGAGAATATAGTTAATAATACTGGAATAACTTTATATAGTGACAGATGGTAAGTACATTCATCATGATGAGCATTTCATAATGTACATAATTGTTAAATCACAATGGCTCACCTGAACCTAATATGTCAACTATACTTCAATTAAAAATAGAAACAATTAAAAAATAAGTTTGCTATATTGTCAAAAAAAAAGCCCCTAGATTAAGATGTAGTTAAAAGTTATTCCAGATTATTAGTGCTTCCCAAGACAAAAGCAAACATATGTCCTTTTAGAGGAATGAACTTTAAACCCAGGCCACAAAAAACTCCCAGAGACAAAATTCCAAAGAAAATGGCTAAAAATCAGAAATTATCAAACACATGAGAAGCCACTTTGAGCAAAGATCAACAGAACAAGAAACTGTAAATTCATCCCACAAATGCTATATAGTAGCAACTGATAAGTTATGGAATATCAAATATGTTTAATGTCAAAATAAAAGTTTAATAGACTATTGAAAGAATGATTTTTAAAAAGTAGCTATCAAAATTGGACAAGTCAATGTGAAAGAGAACCAAACAGAACTTCTGGAAATGAAAAAAAAAAATGTAATTAAATTAGAAACCTCAATGGATCAGACACAGCTAAAGAGGAATTTGTGAACTGGAAGTTGGCACTGAAGAAATTACTCAGAATGCAATAAAGAGAGACAACAGTACCTAAAATAAGAAAGAATTAGAAGACAAAGATTTTTCTAAGAAAATCCAACATATGGCTAATTAGAATTCCAGCAGGAGAAGATAAGGAAAATGGAGCATAGGCAATATTTAAAGACAGAATGAATGAGAATTTTCTAGAATTGATAAAAGATATGAATTCTCAGATTAAGGAAGCTCACAGATTCCCAGATAGGATAAATAACAAGAAATCTATACCTACGTACTTTATAATGAAACCTAAGAACCTGAAGACAAATTATTACAAGCAGAGATTAAAAATAAATTACCAATTAAAGAACAACAGAGTGAAAGCTGTCTTTCATCAAAAACAATAATAGTCTAAAGATACGAAAATGAAATCTTCAGAATTCAGGAAAAAAATGGTCAACTTATAAGTTATCCAGGAAAAAAAAAAAAAGCTGTTTCAAAAAATGAGAAAGTGAAGGCATTTTAAGCAAACATGAATTGAGAGGGTTTACTTCCAACAGATCCTCACTAAAAGGAATCTCTGAAGGATATGTACTCCAGGGACCAAAAAAAAAAAAAAAAATGAACCCAAAAGAAAGATCTGAAATGCAACAAAAATGATGAGCAACAGTCACCTTGGTGGGCAGAATAAAGAGCTCAGAAATAAACCCATGCCTACATAGTCAATTAATCTGTGACAAATCTTACACCATACACAAAAATAAACTCAAAATGGATTAAAGGCCTACATATAAGACCTGAAACCATAAAAATCTTAGAAGAGAACATAAGCAGTAATTTCTTTGACACTGGCCATAGCAAATTTTTCTAGATATGTCTCCTAAGGTAAGGAAAACAAAAATAAAAAACATCAAAATAAAACTTCTGCACAGTGAAAAAAATGATCAAAAAAATGAAAAGGCAACCTACTGAATGGTAGGTTAAAAATGATATATCTGGGGGCACCTGGGTGGATCAGTCAGTTAAATGTTTAACTTCAGCCCAGGTCATGATGTCACAGTTTGTCGGTTCAAGCCCCACATCAGTCTCTGTGCTGACAGTTCAGAGCCTAAAGCCTGCTTCAGTTTCTGTGTCTTCCTGTCTCTCTGCCCCTCCCCCATTTGCGCTCTCGCTCGCTCTCTCAAAAATATTTTAAAAATTTTCATGATATATCTGATGAGGGGTTAATATCCAAAGTATATAAAGAACTTTTACAACTCAATGACAAAAAAGCAAATAATTCAATTAAAAATGGGCAGAGGACCTGAAAAGACATTTTTCCAAAGAAGACATACAGATGGTCAACAGACACATGAAAAGATGCTCAACATCAGGAAAATGCAAATAAAAACCACAATGAGAAATCATCTTACAACAGGGAGAATGACTGAAATAAAAAAGACAAATAAGTGTTGGTGAGGATACAGAGGAAAGAGAACCCTTGTGCACTGTTGGTGGGAATGCAAATTGCTGCAGCCACTGTGGAAAACAGTTTGGAGGTTCCTCAAAAAATTAAAAACAGAGGGGCACCTGAGTGGCTCAGTCAGTTAAGCGACAAGCGCTTGATTTTGGCTTAGTTCATGATCTCGCAGCTCGTGGAATCGAGTCCCATGTGGGGCTCTGTGCTGAGAGCACAGAGCTTGTTTAAGATTCTCTCCCCCTCATGCTCTCTCTTTGTCCTTCCCCCATTCATGCTCTGTCTCTCTCTCAATAAATATTTTTTTAATTAAAAACAGAAATATGCTATCATCCAATAATTTCACTACTATTTACCTAAAGAAAACAAAAACACTAATTTGAAGATATATGCACCCCAATGTTTATTGCAGCATTACTTATAATAGCCAAGATATGGAAGCAACCCAAGCATCTACTGATAGATGAATGAAAGAAATGGCACATTTATATTTATTATTTATATTTATATTTTTTATATAATGGCATATTAGCCATGGAAAATGATGAGATCTTGCTATTTGTGACAGTATGGATGGGCCTAGAGGGTATTATGCTAAGTGAAAGAAGTCAGACTGAGAAAGCCAAATATCATATGATTTCATTCATGTGGAATGTAAAAAAACATGACAAATGAATAAACAAAAAGCAGAATCATACCTAAAAATACAGAGAACAAACTTATGGTTGCCAGAAGGAAGGGGTAGAGGATAGACAAAATGCACAGAGGGGAATGGGAGACACAGCTTTCCGCTTATAGAATGAATAAGTCATGGGAATAAAATGTAGAGTATAGGGAATAAAGTCAGTGACATTATAATAGCTCTGTATGATGACAGACGGTAGCTATGCTTGTGGTGAGCACAACATAATGTATAGAGATGTTGAATCACTATGTTGTACACCTGAAACTAATGGAACATTGTCTGAACTGTACTCAAAACAATTTTTTTAATAAAATGAAAATCCTTTGCCTATGATAATAAAAAATCACCAAGGTAGGTAGATTGAAGCAATAATTAAATGAATATAAAAGAATCACAATAATTTCTAATTTGTTGATTTAAAAAATTAAGATAGAATCCCAGACAAATTATAGCATTTAAGTCAAGAAGAGCGTGAGAAGAGTCAAAGTATGCTGACATCCTGTATTATTTAGTATGTGGATAAAGATACTAATTAACTTAATACTCTATTAAGTTAAATACACATGATAAATTTTTTAGGGTGGCCACTAAAATAGTAAAACAAAGTATATAACCTCCCTACTAGTAATGGGGGAAAAAATGAAATGAGAGAGATAAAAACCTTATTCCAGAAGAAGGCAAGGATGGAAGTGTGGATAAGAACCAGAAAAGCAGAATATTAGAAAGTTGAAAATAAGTTGATGCAAGTGAATCCAAGTATATTGATGAACCCAGTCAATATAAATTGACTGTATCCATTTAAAAGACAAGGATTTTCATGAGGTCCCAACTATTGGGGCCTCATGAAGGTAAAAAGCTTCCGCACTGCAAAGGAAACAATCAACAAAACTAAAAGAAACCAATGGAATGGGAAAAGATATTTGCAAATGACATATCAGACAAAGGGCTAGTATCCCAAATCTATAAAAAACTCACCAAATCCACACCCAAAAAACAAATAATCCAGTGAAGAAATGGGCAGAAGACATGAATAGACACTTCTCTAAAGAAGACATCCAGATGGCCAACAGGTACATGAAAAGATACTCAACGTCGCTCCTCATCAGGGAAACACAAATCAAAACCACACTGAGATATCACTTCATGCCAGAGTGGTTAAAATGAACAAATCAGGAGACTATAGATGCTGGAGAGGATGTGGAGAAATGGGAACCCTCTTGAACTGCTGGTGGGAAGGCAAACTGGTGCAGCCACTCTGGAAAACAGTGTGGAGGTTCCTCAAAAAATTAAAAATAGATCTACCCTATGACCCAGCAATAGCACTGCTAGGAATTTACCCAAGGGATACAGGAATGCTGATGCATAGGGGCATTTCTACCCCAATGTTTATAGCAGCACTTTCAACAATAGCCAAATTAGGGAAAGAGCTTAAATGTCCATCAACTGATGAATGGATAAAGAAATTGTGGTTTATATATACAAGGGAATACTACTTGGCAATGAGAAAGAATGAAATATGGCCTTTTGTAGCAACATGGATGGAACTGGAGAGTGTTATGCTAAGTGAAATGAGTCATACAGAGAAAGACAGATACCATATGTTTTCACTCTTATGTGGATCCTGAAAAACACAACAGAAGACCATGGGGGAGGGGAAGGGAAAAAAAAAAAGGGAGGGAGGGAGCCAAACCATAAGAGACTCTTAAAAACTGAGAATAAACTGGGGGTTGATGGGGGGTGGGAGGGAGGGGAAAGTGGGTGATGGGCATTGAGGAGGGCACCTGTTGGAATGAGTACTGGGAGTTGTAATGGAAACCAATTTGACAATAAATTTCATATTTAAAAAAAATGAAAAAGGACAAGGATTGTCAGACTAGATAGCCCAACAACATCTTGCTACATGCTATTTACAAGAGACACTCATAATTTATGAGGGCAAAGAACAGTTTAAAGAGTGGGAAAAATTGGGGCACCTGGGTGGCTCAGTCAATTGAGTGTCTCACTTTGACTCAGGTCATGATCTCGCGGTTTGTGAGTTCGAGCCCCGCTAAGGCTCTGTGCTGACAGCTCAGAGCCGGGAGCCTGCTTCGGATTCTGTGTCTCCCTCTCTCTCTGCTCCTCCCCCACTCATGCTCTGTCTGTCTCTCTCTCTCTCTCTCTCTCCTTCAAAAAAAAAAAACAACAAAACATTTAAAGAGTGGGAAAAATTACATACGTTACACAAACACTAACTAAAAGAAAGCTGGAGTAACTGTTTTAATATTTGACAAAACAGACTTTAAGGTACTAAGCATTACTACGGAGAGTATATATTGAGGAGACTAAACCTACTAGGAAAATACAGCCATTTTAAACCTAAATGTATTTTTATGCATTGTTATATAAAAACTGAAAATGACAATCAGAATTACAAACACTTGATAAATCTGCCCTCACAGTGTTAGATTTTTAACATATTTTGGTTAACATATAGAGAAGATTTGGAGAAAGCAGTTAACCAGCCATGCCCCAAAACTAGAGTATTCTTTCCTTTCAACTGCACATGGAACACTTAAAAAGTGACTGTCAAATAAAGTAGGTCTCAACAAATTATTATACAGACCAAGTTCTCTAACCATGGTACGATAAAAAAAATTTTTCTAACAAAGCCTCTCCATATATTTGGAAATACAAATCTAATAACTCAGGAATCACTCATACTGGAAAGAGTATTTTCTGTACTCAAATTCTCTGAAGGATGTTGACATTAACATAGTATGATCTATACAGTAACTGTGTGTGTGTGTGTGTGTGTGTGTGTGTGTGTGTGTGTGTGTGTGTGTGTTAGAATATCCCAGTTTTTCTACCATTCAGAGTAATTGAGTTTATTCTTCCCTGTCTTGATACTTGAGAGCTTGTGAATACTATTTCATTGTTTTCTAAAAATAATCACTCCAAAAGCGCACTTGGATGCTAAACTCAAAAAACAAGAGAAAGATTCACAAAATAATCCTGAGAAAATTTTCTAAATAGCATCCTATTTCAAAATCATTCCTGTTACTTTATAACAAGTTAGACTAATGATGAACAATTTGCAGAACTATAGAAACATAAAAGGAACAATTTCATGGGAGAATAAAATTTGAGCAATAGGAAGTTTTTGTGGAAGTTAGCCTAATAATAAAGAGCAAAAGAGGGAAACCAGGAGTCTTGAGAAAGAAATTATCTTTAAATACTTAATAACAATGAGTGAAATTACTATTTAACTACAGGAATATTTGAGTGGATCTGTTAAATTTTGAGGGTTGAATATTTCAAAAATAAATAGGGGTAAATAAATAGGGGTAGAAATAGCAGAAAGAGGTTCTAAAATCTTCTCTTTTAAAATGTCATATAAATGAAAAATAAAATAAAATATCATAAAATTGAAATAAGTGATACAAGGTTACAAAATAGAGATAACTATGTTTTACCTTATTTCCATACCCAGAGAATGCTAAAGACTCAAAGAAACAATAATAGAACTAATAAGGAGATTTGATAAGATGACTATATTTAAGAAGAAAATCTTTAAGGCAACAAGCTTTTCTTTTTACCAGCAATGATCAGTTGGTAACATACACACACACACACACACACACACACACACACACATACACACATGCACACACACACACGATGTTTATTGAAACTTTAATACAAATAGGAAAAAGGTGGCTTATAACCTGACTATATATCTACAGAGGAATAGTTGAATAAGTTCTAAGTCCTATAATGTATTATGTAGATTTTTTAAAAGAATGAGTTGTATCGATATGTACTAATGTAGAAAGATACTCATAATATGTGTTTGGGTGAGATATTTGGGACATATTTAGAAACTAAAAAGATAATAGAAAAGATCAATGAAACTAAGAGCTGGTTTTTTGAAAAGATAAACAGAATCAACAAACCTTTAGCTAGACTTACAGATACAGGACTCAAATAAAATCAGAAATGAAAGGGGAGTTATTACAACTTGTACTACAGAAATACAAAGAATCATAAGAGACTACTGTGAACAATTACACAGCAAAAATTGGGCAACCTAGGAGAAATTGATAAATTCCAGGAAATGTGCAACCTACCAAGACAGAATCATGAAGAAATAGAAAATCTGGACAAACTGATTATTAGTAAGTAGATTGAATCAGTAATCAAAAACTCCCCAATAAACAAAAGTCCAGGACCAGATGACTTCACTGGTGAATTCTACCAAAGATTTAAAGAAAAATTACTACCAACCCTTAAACTCTTCCAAATAGAGAAGAGGAAGAAAAACTTCCAGACTCATTTTACAAAACCAGCTACTAAAACCAGACAGGGATGTCACAAGGAAAACTACATTTTTCCTAATGAACACAGATACAAAAATCCTCAACAAAATGTTAACAAAGTGAATTCAACAATACATTAAAAGGATCATGCGCCATGATCAACTGGGATTTGTTCCAAGGATGCAAGAATGGTTTCACACCCACAAATCAATTGGTGTGATATGCCCATTAACAAAATGAAGGATAAAAACCACATGATCATCTCAATAGATGCAGAAAAAGCATTTGACAAAATTACACATCCATTCATGATAAAAATTCTCAATAGAATGGGTACAGAGAAAACATATCTCGACATAATAAAGGCTCTGTATGACAAGCCTACATACCCAATGGTGAAAAGCTGAAATCTTTTCCTCTAAGGAACAAGACAAGGATGCCCACTTTAGCCACTTTTATTCAACAAAGAATTGGAATTCCTAGCCATAACAATTAGACAAGAAAAAGAAATAAAAGGCATTCAAATTGGCAAGGAAGAAGTAAAACTGTCACTATATATATATATATATATATATATATATATATATATATATATATACACATATATATATATAATATACATATAACACATATATGTATATATATATACATATAATATATAATACATATAATATATAATATATAACAATATATGTTATATATATAACTATATAACTATATATATATATATATATATATATCAAGAAAACCCCAAAGACTCCACCAAAAAAAAAAAAAAAACCTGTTAGAACTAGTAAACAAATTCAGTAAAGTCACAGGTACAAAATCAATATACAAAAATTTGTTGTATTTCTATACACTAATTCAACAAACTATCAGAAAGAGAAATTAAGAAAACAGTCCCACAAGGAGTGAAAGACCCTCTGTGCTCATGAATTAGAAGAATGTTGTCAAATATTCTTCTACCCTAAGCAATCTACAGATTCAAGACCATCCCTATTAAGTTGCTAATGGTAGTTTTCACAGAAGTATTGGGGTGGGAGAAATTGGCTTCCAGTTATGAAATAAGTCACAGAATGAAAGATACAGCATAAGGAATATAGTCAGTGAATCTGTAACAAGTGATGATGTGTCAAGACAAATGGTAGCTGCACTTGTAGTGAACATAGCATCATGTATAGACTTGTTGAATCACTATGGTGTACACTTTGTGTGGTGTGACATTTTGTGTCAATTATGCGCAAATGAAAAATAAAAATAAAGACACATTGCACAGAAAAAAAATAGGAAAAGGATCCTAAAATTTGTAAGGAACCACACAAGACCTCAAATAGCCAAAGCAATCTTGAAACAGAAGACGAAGGGGTACCTCAGTGGCTCAGTCAGCTGAGCATCTGACTTTGGTTCAGGTCATGATCTCACAGTTCCTGGGTTCAAGCTCCACATCAGGCTCTGTGCTGACAGCTCAGAGCCTGGATCCTGATTTCGATTCTGTGTCTCCCTCTGTCTCTGCTCCTCCCCTGCTCATGCTCTAAGCATGAGAGTTTTGTTTCTCTCTTAAAAAGAAATAAACATTTAAAAAAAATTTTTTTTTCTTAGGAAAAAGAAGACTAAGCTGGAGGCATCATGCTCCCTGATTTCAAACTATATTCCAAAGTTCTAGTAGTCAAAACATTACGGTAGAGCATAAAAACAGATACATATGTTAATGGAACAGAATAGAGAGCCCAGAAATAAAGCCACACATATATAGCCAATTAATTTAAGACAAAGGACCCAAGAATATACAGCTTCTGGAGTAAGTGTTGTTGGGAAAACTGGACAGCCACATGCAAAAGACTGAAAGTGAACCACTATCTTACAACATATGCAAACACTAACTCAAAATGGGTTAAGGACTTGAACATAAGACCTGAAACGATGTAACAAAATGAAAAGGCAACCTACCAAATGGGGATTTGGAAATATGTGCAAATCATATATCTGATAAGACGTTAATATCCAATATATATAAAGAACTCATGAAACTGAATAGAAGAAAGAAAGAAAGAAAGAAAGAAAGAAAGAAAGAAAGAAAGAAAGAAAGAAAAAAAGAAAGAGAGAGAAAAGGACAAAAAGAAAATGAAAAAATACAATTAAAAAATGCACAGATCTGAATGGACACTTTTCCAAAGAAGACACTCAGATTGCCAACAGACACATGAAAATATGCTCAACATCAGTTATCATCAGGGAAATGCAAACCAAAACCACAATGAGAGATTACCTCACACCAGTCAGAATTGGCTAGTATCAGAATGACAAGAAATAACCAAAACTGGCAAGGAAATGGAAAAAAGGGAACACTTGTGCTCTCTTGGTAAGAATGTAAATTGGTGCAGCCACTATGGAAAACAGTATGGGGGTTCTTTAAAAAACTGAAAATGGACGGGGTGCGTGGGTGGCTTAGTTGGTTAAGCATCCAACTTCAGCTTGGGTCATGATCTCACGGTTCATGGATTTGAGCCCCCACGTCGGGCTCTGTGCTGACAGCTCGAGCCTGGAACCTGCTTCAGATTCTGTGTCTCCCTCCCTCTCTGCCCTTCCTCATACATTCTCTCTCTCTCTCTCAAAAATAAAAAAATTTTAAAATTAAAAATGGAAATACCATATGACCCAGTGATTCCACTTGTGGTTTTTCCTAGAGAAAATGAAAATGCTACCTTGAAAGATATGTGCACTCCTCTGTTCACTGCAGCATTATTTACAATAGCCAAATATGAAAACAACCTAAGTGTCCATCAATGGATGAACAGATAAAGAAAATACAGTGAATATACATTTATACAGTGGAGTATTATTTGGCCATAAAAAAAGAATGCAATCTTGCCATTTACAACAACATAGATGGACTTTGAGGACACTATGCTAAGTGAAATACTATATGGTCATACTTATATGTTGAATCTTTATTTAAAAAAAATAAGCTCATAGATACAGAGACCAGATTGGTGGCTGCCAGAGGCAGGGGATTGGGGGGTGGGCAAAGTGGGTGAAGGTGGTCAAAAGGTACCCAAAAGATGAGTTATATCCATATATATTGACATAGGTATTCATAATATATGTTTGAGTGGGCAGAAAAATATATACACAGTAATCTCACTTTCATTGAGGGAGAAAATGAGAGAATGCTTTCTGTTTGTGTAATTGTGTATGTGAGCATGGCATAGAAATACACCTAAAACTGTTAACAAAGTTTGCTTCAAGATCTTCTATCTACTCAAATCCACATAATACCAATGCCATTGCCTAAAATAAAATATCCAACAAAATTAAAAGCAAAAAAAAAAAAAAAAAAAAAAACAACCCAAAAAAACTAAAGTAGAAAAAAAGTCAAGCAGAATTACATTTTCTCAAAAATTAGTATGCAAAAGAAATAAACCATAGAAAGTCTTCTCCTGAACAATGCCAGATGCTAAAATACACAACTTTTTTTTTAATTTTAAGAAGGCATTATAATAGCATTGTGGCAATTAAAAAATACTGGCAGAAACAGAAAAAAATGAGTATTCTAGTAGGTCATGTATAAAATCCAATTTTTAAAAAATGAGAACGGAATGGACAACAGTGCAGAAAAAGTTTTTGAGTTAACAAACAGACTCAGGGACCTAAGAAGTCCAACGTCAGCAGAAGGTTATAAATATGAAAACTTATAAGCCATGATGTAACAAAACAGGGCAGGCGGGTACTCAGTCTCCTCCCCTCTCCTTCTCCCCAAGCCCTCTCCCAAGACTGTCATCACTGTCCCCAGTGATCTTTTCCTCTCAGCCAAGATACAGCTGCAGAAATTTTCTTAACCGAGCACTTCGGGCAGCCTCTACCAAACTACCCAAACTGTGATTGCAGTATTAGATGCAAACAACTTGTCATTTCTTCAGTAGGAGAGGATCCAAGATAAGAATTTGTGGCCCAAACAATGGAAAAGGCGCACGTGATCTCTTCAAGTATGAACAATCAAGAGGAAGACATTTAAATATAGGCTTATTGCTCTGGAAAACAGTGTGGAGATTCCTCAAAAAATAAAAAAGAGATCTACCCTATGACCCAGCAATAGCACTGCTAGGAATTTACCCAAGGGATACAGGAATGCTGATGCAGAGGGGCACTTGTACCCCAATGTTTATTGCAGCGCTTTCAACAATAGCCAAGTTATGGAAAGAGCCTAATTGTCCATCAACTGACGAATGGATCAAGAAATTGTGATTTATATACACAATGGAATACTACTTGGCAATGAGAAAGAATGAAATCTGGCCATTTGCAGCAATGTGGATGGAACTAGAGGGTATTATGCTAAGTGCAATAAGTCAGGCAGAGAAAGATACTGTATGCTTTCACTCATATGTGGATCCTGAGAAACTTAACAGAAGACCATGGGGGAGGGGAAGGGGGGGAAGTTACAGAGGGGGAGGGAGGCAAACCCTCCCTTTAAGTCTTTAAGAGACTCATAAATACTGAGAACAAACTGAGGGTTGCTGGGGGGTGGGGGAGAGGGGAAAGTGGGTGATGGGCACTGAGGAGGGCACCTGTTGGGATCAGCACTGGGTGTTGTATGGAATCCAAGTTGACAATAAATTATATTTAATAAAAAAATAAAAATAAAAAATAAATATAGGCTTATTAAATCCCTGACATTTAGAAATAAAGAATGATGGCCCTGGGGCACTTGGGTGGCTCAGCCGGTTAAGAGTCTCACTGTTGATTTTGGCTCAAGTCATGATCTCACTCGTTGTGAAATCGAGCCCTACATCGGGCTCACGGACAGCATGGAGGCTGCTTGGGATTCTTGCTCTCTCTCCCTCTCTCGGCCCCTTCCCCACTTATGCATGATCTCTCTCTTTCTCTCACAAAAATAAAATACATAAACTTAAAAAAAAAAAGTGATGGCCATAAGCAACTAAAGAGAAGAGAAAGATAATACTTGGGCCTTCGAGGTGAAAATAGCTTGAGCTCATTCTATCCAGGTGCAGAAAATAATTTCTTTTTTTAACGTTTATTTATTTTTGAGAGAGAGAAAGAGCATGAGCCGTGGAGGGACAGAGAGAGATTGGGACACAGAATCTGAAGCAGGCTCCAGACTCTGAGATGTTGGCTCAGAGCCCCATGTGGGGCTCAAACTCACGAGCTGCAAGATCATGACCTGAGCTGAAATCAGATGCTCAACCGACTGAGTCACCCAAGTGTCCCAGATACAATTCTTTTTTTTTTTTTTTTAATGTTTGTTTATTTTTGAGAGACAGAGCGTGAGCAGGGGAGGGGCAGAGAGAGAGGGAGACACAGAATCCGAAGCAGGCTCCAGGCTCTGAGCTGTCAGCACAAAGCCCAAGGCAGGGCTCACATCCACAAACCATGAGATCATGACCTGAGCTGAAGTCAGACGCTTAACCGAATAAGCCACCCAGGCACCCTCCCCCCAACCCTGAAATAATTCTTAAATCCATAGAAAACTGCAGAAATTCTCCAATGAACAATCTCATCTTCAAATAACTACCCAAGGCACATTTGAGCTGGATAAGATATAACTGCAGAAAAATAAATACTATAAGCATTGGGGAAACCATTGCTGTAGGTTTAATTCTTTTGTGTGGTGCTCCTTAAAAATGTGGAGAAAAGACATTTTAAACACATTTTGGAGTGTCCGTTCTATCAATCTTGAATGGGTTGTGGAGAGTAGATTCGGTGAATCCAACAGCAAATAATACTTCCCATTCTTTAACTCAAAGCTGTTCTCTTTAACAGATAAAAATGTAGACCTTTAAGTATTAAGTTATACCATTGGATGCAAGAACAATTGATTTTAAAACACACCATTTTATAAGTACCACTCAGAAAAAGAAAAAATCATGTCAATTACTATTACTCAAAGCTTACCAATTCCTTAGAATTTTTATTTCCTACTTTTTGAAAGTGTTCTTCTAGGCTTATTAAGGTATGGAAGTGACCACACTATGAAGAGGTAGGACGCAGTGCACACACGTGGAAGCAATGAGAACCCCTGTCTTCCACCTGGCTGACAACAATTATAGAGTGCCATCCATTTTATGACACTCTTATTTCAGGGATGTTAAAAAGTGAAAAACAACAACAAAAAAGTGCGCCCTAAAATTCATGAAATGGGACACATCAAATAAGTTACATTTCCAGTGGGTTTAAAAGGAAAGAAGGTCTTTAAAACAGATATGTCTCTGGCGGCAAGGGAAATAAAAGCTAATAGGAACTACTGGGATCTCATCAAGATAAAAAGCACAGTGAAGGAAACCATCAACAAAACTAAAAGGCAACCGATGGAATGGGAGAAGATATTTGCAAATGACATATGGATAGAGGATTAGTATCCAAAATCTATAAAGAACTTACCAAACTGGCCCCCCAGAAACAGATAATCCAGTGAAGAAATGGACAGAAGACACGAATAGACACTTTTCCAAAGAAGACATCCAGATGGCTAACAGACACATGAAAAAATGCTCAACATCACTCATCATTAGGGACATACAAATCAAAACCACAATGAGGTAACACCTCACATTTGTCAGAAAGATTATAATTGACAACTCAGGAAACAACAGGTGTTGGCGAGGATGTGGAGAAAGGGGAACCCTCTTGCACTGTTGGTGGGAATGCAAACTGGTGCAGCTGCTCTGGAAAACAGTGTGGAGGTTCCTCAAAGAATTAAAAATAGAACTACCCTACTACCCAGCAGTTGCACTGCTAGGTATTTACCCAAAGGATACAAAAATGCTGATTCGAAGGGGCACATGCACCCCAATGTTTATAGCAGCACTCTCAACAATAACCAAATTGGAGCACCTGGGTGGCTCAGTCGGTTAAACATCCAACTCTTGGTTTTGGCTCAGGTCATGATCTCAGTTTCCTGAGTTTCACCCCTGCGTCAGGCTCTGCACTGATGGTATGGAGACTGCTTGGGATTCTCTCTCTCTCTCTGTCTCTCTCCCTCTCCCTCTCTCTCCCTCTGCACCTCCCCTACTCACACTGTCTCTGTCTCTCTCAAATAAATAAACTTTTAAAAAAATAGCCAAATTATGGAAAGAGCCCAATGTCCATCGATTGATGAAAGGATAAAGAAAATGGGGTGTATGTATATACAACTGAATACTACTTGGCAATGAAAAAGAATGAAATCTTGCCATTTGCAACAACATGGATGGAACTAGAATATATTATGCTAAGCAAAATAAGTCAGAGAAAGATATATGATTTCACTCATGTGGAATTTAAGAAGCGAAACAGATGAACATAGCAGAAGGGAAGGCAAAATAAGATAAAAACAGAGGAAGGCAAATCATAAGAGACTGTTAAATACAGAGAACAAACTGAGGGTGGCTGGAGGGGAGGTGGGTGGGGGATGGGTTAAATGGGTGATAGGCATTAAGGGGGTGTCACATGTAAGACAGGAATCACTGGGTTCTACTCCTGAAGCCAAGACTGCGCTGTACGTTAACTAACTTGAATTTAAATTAAAAAAAATAATAAAACAGATAAATGTGATTCAGTGTGACACATACCTACACATGACACATACAAAATGCCTTGAATGAAGAGGAGTGCCAGGGGAGGCACACAAGCCTTTCCAGTCGGGGCCCAGAGTATGCTTGGAGAAGGCAAAGATGAAGAGAAGGAAAAATCCAGAATGCTGGGAAAGAGTTCAGGTAGGACAGGATGGGCTACATGCCCCGCTCTGAGCTCGCACAGCTCTCTCAATACTGGTGACACATCAGATGAGGCAGGGAGAGCAGTGTCCCTCACAGAGCAGGTGCTCAGTATATACTTGCTGAGCGAGTGAATGTGTGAGCATGTGTGTTTATGGGAGCGAGTGAACGAGCGTGTGAGTTAGGGGTGTCTGTGGCCGGAGATAACAGCTGTTCTCTTTCCCCCCGCCCTTGTCACCCCAGAAAAACTTGAGAGCGAGAAGCTGAACGTTGCTGAAGTCACCCAGTCAGAGATTGCTCAGAAGCAAAAGTTGCAGACCGTCCTGGAGAAGGTCAACGAAACCCTGAAGCTTCCTCCCAGGAGCATCAAGTGGAATGTGGACTGTGAGTTTTACAAAAAAGGATGGAATGGTTAAATGTCCCCTGTGGCCCCCACCCTGGGGTTTCCCCACAAAGCCATCCAGGACGCTGGCAGGCCCCCGGGTGGGTGCAAACCCATTTATCATTGAGTGAGATGTGCCCTTCTTTAGAGAACTTATCCTCTGTGCTGCTGGGAAAATGACAAAGTGTCCAAAGCCAGTGTGCTTTTCTGTGAAAGGCCGTTTGTAGCAAGTTCACGTGAGCTAGGGAGCAGAGGAGACTACTACGGATTGAGCTACTTCTAAGCCCCTGTACAACCTTTTGAGAAAGCCACGTGTCCAGCTCATAGAGGCTTCAAGAAGCCAAAATCCCTACGTTCAGGCAGCTGAGGAGCAGGGGAGCAAGGACTTGGCTCTGTTTTGAAGCCCATGCCCTTCCTCTCAGCCCCTCATTTTCCAGAAGGAGCAAAGGTCTGGTGCTGACATCGCAGGCCCTGGAACAGGATTTTCAAATTCGGGTTGCGCGGCTAGTGTAGCTTGAGCATCTCCAAAAGTTATAAACTGCTTGTTCTTTTGCTACCTTAAGAGCCCGCCAGGCTAATATGGACGTGATGAGTCCATAACAGAATCAGCCTTGAATCAGCAGATCAGGTGACTCCAGTGGCAACCTCAGATTTCTCAGAGGGCGTCCAGAGTTGTTTTGTTCTTTGTAATCGATGAAAATATGAATTCAGATGAATAAAATGATTTAGATCATGTTCTCTGCTTTTAAGTATTAAGGGGTTAAGTTCTAGACAAAATCGTATCCAGTTTAAACAACTTAAAATGGACACCTTCCCCCTCCCCCCAAAAAAACCACCTTTCCAACTTGGGAAAGAAAAGGAAATCTTGGGGCACCTGGGTGGCTCAGTGGGTTAAGCGTCTGACTTCAGCTCGGGTCATGATCTCGCGGTTTGTGAGTTCGAGCCCCGCATCGGGCTCCGTGCTGACAGCTCAGAGCCTGGAGCCTGCTTTGGATTCTGTGTCTCCCTCTCTCTCTGCCTCTCCCCTGCTGTGTCTCTCTCTGTCTCTCAATAATAAATAAACAGTAAAAAAAAAAAAAGGAAAAGGATATCTTTATCCCTCAGCTTAGAGACCCAGTAGCTGCCAGACCCAACCTCTTCAGCAAGTTTCTAGCAACTGACATTGGAGGTGAGACAACAGGTACCTCCTTCAGCATAATCATACCTTCGCGTGCACATCACACAGTGCTTGAAACAGGGCGACCTCTGTGTGATGGAGAGAAACACCCAGGAAGAGGGGAGGCCATGCCCTGGGTCCTGGTTGCTGCCCAAAGGCCAGGAATGCTAACAGTGTTGGGGGAGGGGGGAGGGCACCTGATTACTAGTGTGGGAACTGCATCTACCTTGCGGAAATCCACAATAGTCGTGAGCATTAAAGTCCTCTGATAAAGACCCCTGCTTAGTTTTGTTTCAACCTATTCCCTCCTCCCTGAATGTGGACCATCTCCATGCACCCCTCCCAACAAAACACCTTTTCACTTACCAGGGAACCCAGTTTCGGAAAGATTGAGATAGAATGGAAATTTTTTTTTTTTTTTTTTTGAGAGAGAAGGAGAAACAGAGCACTTGCACCAGCGAGGGGGTGTGGGGGGGCAGAGGGAGAGAGAGAATCTCAAGCAGGCTTCATGCCCAGCATGGAGCAGGAAGTGCGGGGCTGGATTTCCCCGAGATCACAACCTGAGCCAAAATCCAGAACCATCCTGAGCCAAAATCCTGAACCATCCAGTCGTCCCAGCATGGAACTTTTTAAAGCCACTTCAGGACCATGGTCTTTAGTGGTTTTTAATGATTTGTTTGGTTCGTGTTTACCTTCATTTGTTTAAAAAACTTTTTTTAATGCTTATTTATTTTTGAGAGAGAGAGACAGAGACAGAGTGTGATGGGGGAGGGGCAGAGAGCGAGGGAGACACAGAATCTGAAGCAGGCTCCAGGCTCCAAGCTGTCAGCACAGAGCCCGACGCGGGGCTCGAACTCACAAACTGTGAGACCATGACCTGAGCCGAAGTCGGACGTTTAACTGAATGAGCCACCCAGGCACACCCTTCATTTGTTATGGGGATATGTGTATGAGTAAAATAATCACCCATGTTGCCACTCTCATCTGGCTGTTTTCATTTTTTGCCCACTACTGTCCCCATCAATGCAAATGTTTACTCACACTCCTGTGTTTTGTTATTTTCTCTTAATATTATATCAGATTTTCTATATTCCCATGTAGGATTCATTATCCCATGTATTCACTATCCCAGGTAGCCATTATTTTTGATGGCTGCTTCTATTTCACTGGGTAGAAAGTCCCATAGGGATCTTAAACCCTACATTGACGTTGATCCTATTAGGATGTTTGCTCACCTACTGGCTACTGTCGGGGCCAAGTCAAATGTCTTAGGTTGGGTCTCTTTTTGCTTCTCTCGAGTTATTCCTGTCAGATAGATTTCCAAAACGGAGATGAAGTACTAGGCCGGAGGGATCATTCTCTCAGCGGCTAGATCCCTGTGATGACTGTTTGCAAGCATGAATGGTTTCTTCCATAAGGGATGTGATGGGTCCAACTCCTGGAGAGAAGTTCTGTCCCTCCCCTCTGCTATTCTCTCTAGCTCCTAGATATCGTGTCATCTTTCCACTCAGGACGAAGGTGGCAGGGACAGCTGTGAGTTACCAAGGCTCTTGATCTAGGGCTTTAGGGAGGTCTACCTTTTCTTCTTGCTTTATTCACAACAATTTTCCTGATTAAAAAGCTATAAAATGAAAACAAATTTGAATATTAACAGCTAACATATCTATGGTGCTTACTGTATGCTTTGTACTATTCTAAACCGTTTACGTATTTTCATCCTTGTAATCCTCACTCAACCATCTGAGGTAAGAATTCTAGTATCCCCATTTTACAGATGGGAAAATAGAGGCAGAGAGCGATTCAGAGACAATGAATGTAAGCTTTAAGAAGTCAGGGATTTTTGTTTCTTCACTACTGAATCCCCAGAAAGTGGAAGAGCAACTCGCAAATACCAGACACAGTAATATTTGCTGAAGGAGTGTCCTTGTCCAAGGTCACACGGGTGGTGACGGGTGTAGCCAGAACTGAAAGAGAGTCTTGCCGTGGAGCCTGTGCACTGAGCCTACGCATGTGGTCCCTCTAAGCTGCCCACCCAGAGACAGGGACTGTCAACCTGCAGTGTTTCCCTTCAGGTCGAGTGTGAGTGTGTGTGTAAGAAATAGATAAGTAAATTAAATGTGTGTATACATAATTACATATTTTTTTTTACAAAGATGAGATCAGTTTATAAGATGTATATCTTCACAGATCATTAAATATTCTTCTGTCACTTTTAATATTATGTAGCAGAATATCGTATGGTTATAGTATAATCTATCTAATGAATAATGGATTTTAAGATTGTTTTCCACTTTTCCACTATTATCAACGTAGCCTGATGAGTTCTGTCTGCTGATAGCCATAATACTTTTTTAGTACAAATACCTAAGAGTGGCATTCTAAGGCCAACGTGTGTGTATATTTCTAAGGTCATAATACGTATTGTCAAATTGTCTCCAAAAAAAATTACACCAGTTGATATTTCCACCACAACTCCTATTTGGAGGACTATGCCTAACTCAGCAGCTCCTTTGAAAATGTCCACCAGCTCCTGGCACAATGGCTAAGTGCCCAATTTATATAGTAGAGCCTGGGCCCACCTCTAAATCTGCACACTGCCATCCTGACCCAAGGGCAGGACCACAGAATCCCTAGATTCTATCTGGCATCAGGGAGAAAACCAGGAGATAAGCTCAAACGTAGCAATGATGAGGGGACCCCAATAGATGAAGGTTGTTAGGATTTTTCTTAATTAAAAAGATGAGGGTTGCCTGGGTGTCTCAGTCGATTGAACGTCTGACTTTGGCTCAGGTCATGATCTCACGGTTCATGAGTTCGAGCCCCGCGTCGGGCTCTGTGCTGACAGCTCAGAGCCTGGAGCCTGTTTCAGATTCTGTGTCTCCCTCTCTGCCCCTTCCCTGTTCATGCGCGCGCTCTCTCTCTCTCTCTCTCAAAAATAAATAAACACTAAAGAAATTTTAAAAAGAAAAAAGATGACATACCTTTATTCTAAAAAATTTTTTAAATAGGAAACTATCATATTTTCATTTTTTTAATATTCCTTTCCAAGTCTTGGCCACAAACGTGTGTGTGTGTGTGTGTGTGTGTGTGTGTGTGTACACATATATGTATATGTATTTACATGTATGTATATCCATAAATGTGTATCTTTACATTGTTTCTATTATTTCTGTTTAACATTACACTATTAATATTTATAGTTACACTGTTTCAACAGTGATTTTCAGTGTGTGGAAATTATTCCATTATGTGGATATACCATAACTTATTAAAGCAGTGATTATTAACCATTCTTGGCCCAACCTAGTGATTTGCCAGGAAGAACTCAGGCGTCACTGAGGAGAGAATAGCAGCTGTGGGTAGCAGTTAGGCCTTGGGGACCAGGACACTTGTGCTTTTTTTCATCTGTTTTGCCTAATGGCTTTTAAACAAAGGGTTTCTCTGCCTAATAAAAAAATGTTCTTGAAAACCACCAGTCTGAACTATCCTCTTATTATAGTGTTTTCCAGATTTTTAAATACTATATTACACAATAATTAACATCTTTGCACATGTGTGTGTGTGAGAGAGAGAAAGAGAGAGGAAGAGAGAAACTGTATAATTATTTCTTTTGAAAAACTTCCCAGGAGAACCGAGCACTCCTCAATAGAGACTGGCATCTGTATGGTGCTTATAAAATAGCTCTATACTGCTCAGTACAACAGTCAAGATGAAGTACAGTGTCACTGGTGGGTAAGAACAACCTTTTTGACCACATCTTCTCTAGCACTATGTTTTGTCATTAAAAGGGAGAGGCGCCTGGGAGGCTCAGTCGGTTAATCGGCCGACTTCAGCTCAGGTTATGACCTCACGGTTCGTGGGTTCAAGCCCCGCGTCGGGCTCTGTGCTGACAGCTCAGAGCCTGGAGCCTGCTTCGGATTCTGTGTGTGTGTCGCTCTCTCTGCCCCTCCCCCGCTCTCACTCTGTCTCTCTCAAAAATAAACATGGAAAAAAAAAAAGAAGAAAGGATAGAGTTAGCAAATGTCCTTACAACCCTCAGACTCTGGACTGACGTACAGCAGCTCTGATCAGAAGAGCAAACCCAATTATGCCTCTGTCTGGCTGCAAGCACACCGTGTCGGTAGGTCACTCCCGGGCCAGGAGCCTCCTCCGAGGCTGTAACTGTGGGTGAAACTTTGGACGATGCCCAAAAGCTCAGAATTGACAATGTCTTCTGGAAGACCTAAATGGGAGCAGATCATCTGCTGCTCATTGGCGGTGGAAAACCTTCTTCCAAATAGCAGTGATAACAAGTAACCCTAATGAGTTCCCAAGGAATGTCTGAGTCATTTCCTTTTCTTGGGGATTTCTTAAAGCTCCTGTTAAAGCAGACTCATCAGTCCCAGGGAAGACAGAATGACACCCTAATAATGGGCCCAGTTTGTGCTAAGTACACAAAATGAGCACTTTTGTTGTTGTTCTTTCCTTAAATGCCTCCCTGTAAGGAGGATCCCATGAGGCTGGTAGGACTGGGAAGGCATGTAAGGTACCTGGCGAAGCTTTCCTTTTATGAGACAGAATGAGGAGAAAGTTGACATGGTTTAATTGTGTAGGTGTGAAGTGTCGTCTCGTAAGTTGCAATAAAAAGTATCAACCCTTCTTCATCATCTGCTATGGGCTGGAAGCTTTGTCTATACTATTTCTGGGAATTCTTACAACTTGTATTTCTGCAAAGGTACTACTATCCCCACTTGTGAAGGTTAGCAGATTGAGACTCAGAGGCCTTGAATGGCCTATCCAAGGTCATGGAGGCAGTAGATATAGAGCTTGTCAAGTCAGAACTGAAGCTCCAGTCTGCCTGGCCCTGTGTGTACCCATTACATTACAGTCTTCTCCTCTCATCTGTGAAATCTACAACTCACCAGCTGCCCACCCTCCTCTAGTACAAATAGGTTTAACATCTAGCACGTTGCTCAGGAGCTATAGAAGCCAGCTGGGTCGCACACATCCTTTCCCCGCTCTTCCCGAAGGGCATTGCCTACGCTGGCCATACACGGTACTCCAAAGAGCAACAAAGGCCTTTAGATGTCTCATGCCTTCCTCGAGGGACTGCAAGCCCTGAACAAAGGAAAGGATCCAGTGTTCCTGACTCAGTGTTTATTGAATGAGGACTTGCTTTGGGTAGAGCCCTGGGACAAGGGTAGTGGTGATAACCCAAAGAGTTCAGAGTCAAGAGGGAAGGGAAAGATGATGCAGGGCAGACATGAATGAACAAGGTTATTAAAATAGAATGAACAAGAACATGGGGGGTGGCAGAGGGCTGATCTTTTGTCAAAATTCAGCAGCTGTCAGGGTCCCTACTGGAAACCTGGATTAGAGTGGAGAGGCACTATATTGGAAATGCAGCAATAACATGACCCAAGAAATAGCTCCATGGGACTTGGCCAAGAATGAGGGGACCTAAGGGCAAGGCCTGTGAGATCCTTAGTGGGGCGATAAAAGGTGCATTGGGTGTGGTACTGCTACATTTTGAATATCTGCTTCTATTTGCCTAGAACCTGGAAGACGATTCTCTAATTTTTGATTCATCTTTTATTTCAGCTGTTCACGCCAAGAGCCTGGTAGCCATTTTGCATCTGCTGGTTGCTCTGTCCCAGTATTTCCGGGCACCGATCCGACTCCCAGATCATGTCTCCATCCAAGTGGTTGTGGTCCAGGTAAGACAGCACTACAAACATCTGCGCCCTTAAAGAGGCACGGAGGCTGAGTTCATACAGGAGCTACAGCATGCCGGGTAGCCGGATACAGGTGGAATGGTTGCTGAGTGTCCTTGATGTGCTGTGTGTTGGGAGGCGCATGCGTGTGCCCTGTGATGCACGTGGGCAGCAGTCAGTCACATGTGCAGTGGGTGGAAGAGCGTGTACTTGAGTATGGGCTAGCCTTGTGTGGGGCTTGTCCGTGGGGTTTGCAGGTTTTCGTAAAGAGGGTGTCTGTGTGCTATGTATTTGAGGGTGTGACGTATGAATGTGAGGTGTGTGCAGTGGGGTCAGGAGAAAAGGTGTATCCCCTGTGTATGCATGGGTGTGCCCTGCAAGCCAGGGAGAATCATTTTTTGGTTAAACAAATGAGGGACAGATATTGGGAAGAGACAGATAACCTGTGCATGTGAAGGGGTGTGTGTGTGTGTGTGTGTGTGTGTGTGTGTGTGTGAGAGAGAGAGAGAGAGAGAGAGAGAGAGAGAGAGAGAGAGAGAGAGAGAGAGAGAACCCCTGACTGGCCATGCCTATACGGAGGGCATGGCTGCTTTTCACCTGCCCAGAGAAGCATGGCTGGGATCTCAAGTCACCCTTTCCAGATTGTCGGATGGAATTTCCATTCGCATATGGCTGTGTAATTTCCACGGCGAGAGTGTGCTCTCTCCCTGTGACTATCTCACTCTGCTCCTAACCCTATTACATACTCAAATTCAATTTTATTTTCCAACTTTATGCCCATTTAGGAAAGGTCAGCATTCTGTTTGCTTGTTTCTGTTCTTTTCAAATAAACATGCTGCAAGGGAGAACGCCCCTTCTAAGCAGCTCACTGGTTATCCAGCGTTCTGGAATAGAGAACAATATGGCGGTTCTACCACCCCTTGGTGAGAAAGAGCCTTGAGGGCTGGTAGGCTTGGCCTGACCCCACCAGGCCAAGTTTCTCGGACAGAAGCTGAGCTTTCAGGGATCGGATGTCGGTGGAGGGGAGGAAGATGTGAAGGTGTTCTTCAGTCGGCTGCTCGGCCGTGCCCTGGTGATAAAGTATTTCTTCCATGCCTTCTGGGTATCTCCCTTGCTAAACGTCAAGGAAATGTAGTAGAAATAGTCACGTTGGCCCTGCCTGCCAGGAGACAAGACTACACCAAGGAGAGGGCGATCAGAGGGCCACAGGCGGTGAGCATGTGTGTGGTTTAGACACTAAGTGCAGCTAAAAGGACTAATTGGCCTCATGGATCGAGCAGTCAGCTGCGGCAAGCGTTTTATGTCTGCCATGGATATGTCGCCCATCCCAGAGCAACCTGGTACAAGCATCTTACTGGTGAATCCAAGCCATCTCTATTATATTATTTTCACCACTCATGTATAAATTAATTTCAGTATATTTTTTAAAACGCTGATTCAAGATTGGGGTGGGGGGGACCCCTGTTTTGGAACAGGGGTTACTGCAAGCCCATGTCTCAAGCCTTATTTTAAGCTCAGTTCTAGGCCCATCAGAAGGCTGTTGTCAGTGTAATGTCTCTGTGGACAGTTCTGTGAGCAGGAGGGTGGAAAACAGGACAAGGTACATAAAAACCTGCATGTCAGGTTTTATGGGGTGTTTTGCTTTGTTAAGTTAAACAGGCACAGAAGCAGGACTCAGAATTAGCCAGAAGTCACCGACCCAACCACAGAAAGAGTCCTCGAGGCAACAAATAACAGATCGAGGTGAATCTAGGTGCTGTGTGAGGGATTATTTCACCCAGATTTCCTTTCTATTCTGTACAAAAGCACTGAATTCTGCATGAAGTTGAAGATGAGTTTTTATGTCTGTGAAGAGCCTTACAAGATCAGGACACAAATTCCATTAGCCCCTTGTAAAAATTACACATTTGTTGAAGCTGAAATGGGAAAGGCCCTTGATTTATCCTTACCGGATCCCTTAAAAAAATTTTTTTTATTGTTTGTTTGTTTTTGAGACAGAGACAGAGCATGAGCAGAGGAGGGGCAGAGAGAGGGAGACACAGAATCCAAAGCAGGCTCCAGGCTCTGAGCTGTCAGCACAGAGCCCAACACGGGGCTTGAACTCATAGACTATGAGACCATGACTTGAGCTGAAGTCAGATGCTTAACCAGCTAAGCCACCCAGGCGTCCCTGGATCCCTTTTAAATTATATCTTTATTTTTCCTTTTTACCTTTTTCACTTTGATAACCCATTCTTCCAAATCTAGTGCAGATACACTGTTGACCTTTATCCAGCTCTACCTTTCCTTCGATAAAAGTATTTTGCAAGGACACTAGTTTCTGTGGCTCTTAGGAATAGAAGAGAAGGTTCTAGAAGTTTGGGCAAGAGGGCAAGAAGGCAGGTTTCAGCTGAAACACTAACAGTTGTAGGCTCCTTTTTGACACTCTTCTCTGCCTTTGTAAAAGATGAACTTGGGGCGCCTGGGTGGCTCAGTCGGTTAAGCGTCCGACTTCAGCTCAGGTCACGATCTCGCGGTCCATGAGTTCGAGCCCCGTGTCGGGCTCTGGGCTGATGGCTCAGAGCCTAGAGCCTGCTTCCGATTCTGTGTCTCCCTCTCTCTCTGCCCCTCCCCCGTTCATGCTCTGTCTCTCTCTGACTCAAAAATAAATAAAACGTTAAAAAAAAATTAAAAAAAAAAAAAGATGAACGATGTGACAGGTGCTTGCCATCCCCAGACTGCTGTCCTCATTGTGCCTGGGAACTGACTACAGAGACCTGGTCTAATGAATCTCCCTCTCCACACCTATCAGAAGGTCTTCCTGAGGGTGCCTGGGTGGCTCAGTCGGTTAAGCATCCGACTTCAGCTCAGATCATGATCTCACAGTTTGTGGGTTCAAGCCCTGTGTTGGGCTCTGTGCTGACAGCTCAGAGCCTGGAGCCTGCTTTGGATTCTGTGTCTCCCTCTCTCTCTCTGTCCCTCCCCTGCTTGTGCTCTGACTCTGTCTGTCTCAAAAATAAACATTATTAAAAAAAAAAAAAAAAAAAAAAAAAGGTCTTCCTGAGCCCTGACACTCTTTCACTGGCTCTCATGCCCACACAACGGGGTTTAAATTTCAAACTGGCACTCAGTTGACTCCCCATCAACTAATGGCAGCCATCGTCCCACTAATGGCAGCCACCATTAGTGGCTCTGTTCCAGTGGTGCTCTCCTGCCTCTGCCTTTTTGCTGGGGCCATCCCTTCTGCTGGAATGCCCTCTCCTCTGCATCCTGTCAAGTTCCAGCTTGAGGACCCCCGCCCTTTGGAAGGGTTCCCTGACCATCCCAGCTGAACGTGCCTGCTCCCGTCAGCACTTCTGTCTGCATGGGACCACTGCATAATTGGTTACACACGACACTTCTGAGAGTGAAAGGGGGGTCCTACTGTAATCATTGAGCCGTTGAGCCACCCCATCAGGCACAAACACTGGTACTGTTTCTTGGAAATCTTTCTCACATACCTATTTCATCTACCCCATTGTTCTCTAAGTTCCTCAAGGTCAGAAATTATGTCAGACGTTCCATAGTATTCGCTCTTATCCAACAGAGGTTCTTGTACAGAGAAAACGCCAGTTCATGAAATAAAGAAGAAAGAGGCTAGATTGATGGGAGGAGGCAGACAGATGATGGGTGGACTGATGGACAGATGGATGAGTGGGCGGATGGGCAGATGGGTAGGTGTGGGAGCCTCCAAAGTGCTTATCCTTTTCTCAGAGAATAAGCTAGTCACCTGAGAACTGTACTGCTTAGTGAAAAGCTCCCCTATTTATCCATTAAAAACAAAAACAAAAACTCTCCCCCTGTTTAAATTTTCCAAGTTGGCCTCCGTCCTCCACCCCAGCCAGCCCCACTGTTAAATGTGTTTCTCTGCTTCCCTCCGTGGCCCCAGCTGGAGGGCAGACACGCCCTAGGCCTTCATTTCCATTTGGTTTACTGTGGATTACTCCGGGAGGCAAACAGTTTGCTTCCAGCAAAATGTCTTCCAATAAAGAAAGAAAAGATTCACCATCCAAGAAACGGCCAACTTGTTTGGAATAAACACTAATTGCTCTTAAGTATGAATGGTATGGTCCAGTCCCAGAAATCTGGGGCCTCCTTTTGCCTCTGGTAGTATCTCCTCTCCGGTTCATTTCTTGAACAGCAGTGACTTTCTCAATATCAGGAACGCTAATCAGTTTTGGGTGGGTGTTTTTTTTGTTTTTTTGTTTTTTTTTTGTATTTTTCTAAAGCATATTTTTCTCTCTGCCTCCCAACCCTTCTCCCCACCCCTGTTTCAGAAACGAGAAGGAATCCTCCAGTCTCGGCAAATCCAAGAGGAAATAACTGGTAACACAGAGTATGTCAACACCATTGTTGCCAGCCATTCTGTAATGGAACACAGATGTTTCTCCGAAATTCATCCATTTGCTGATATTTAGTTTTCATTTATTGGGATTGCAAGAGGGATTAGACTTCAGCCAATGATTATAGTTTAGCCTTTTCCATGCATTCAAAACATGCCTCTCAATGCTTAAGGTACAAACTTGGGTGGGGAAGTGGGGAGAGGGAATTAGCAGTGATTGAAAAATTCTAATTTTGTGGCACTCCAGGAAAAAGTATGCCCCAAAAAGCCAACCAGCATGAAATCGTCATGCCATAAACATGGGGTTGAATTTAAATTGCGAGCCTCCAAAAGGACGTTTTCTTCCTTTTCTGAATCTGATTTATTTGGTCACGTGCCATGACCCAGAAAACCCTTTTCTACCTTAGAGTGGTGGGTTGGTGCTTGGTGTTTTTTCGTTTCCCCGTTAAGCAGTTGGCCTATCAGAATGCAGGAGGTTTGCCACGGGACAGAGAAGTTTGTTCTTAGGTAGAAAAAAGGCGGGGGTCTTGAGATCACTGGGCAGGCCTGAGCCCTGGCCACGGGCAAAGTGTGTTTTCAGCATCCCCTGAGACCCCAGCTTTCCTCTATGTTCTCTTGAACAGGAACGAAGTGGAAAGGGCAGGGAGGGACCTTTAAGCCGGCCGGACTTGAGTTCAAATCCAGGCTCTCCTGCCCGCTCAGACCTTGGTTTCTGTATCTCTGAAGTGGGGAGTGTTTTCCTAACCAGAGAGGTTGTGACGATTCACTGTGGCAACGGCTGGGCCCCCGTGACCATCAGCGCTGCTTGTCGTGGCTGTCCCCCGCCACGGCTGACCCGCACCCTCCAAGCATTGCCCAGTCTCTAGGCAATTTGCCTCCCCGGTGGTGGCTGAGGGAACTCCAGGGTGCCGCCTGCCTGGACCACAGTGTGCTTGTGCCTTAAAAAGAGCCCAGGGTAGGGCAGAGACGTGGAGTGGTGCTTCCCAAGGGGCCCAGTTTATGGCCTGTGGAGAGCCTATCAGACAGCCTCCGCATCACTCCGGGGCCAGTCTTGGCGGCCAGCAGGGCTGCTGACACACAAAGCACACTGATTCCCGGCCTTGGCTCTGTGAGGGGCAGGAGGGACGCCTTCCTGCCCCTCACCCCCCACCCTCTGCTGGGCTTGTCCACGCCCGCTGTTTCAGCTTCTGGAAAAGAGAAAGACATACCTGAGAGGAGTCAGGGGACGTGACGTTTGGGTTTTCAGTGCTCTGTCGGCTGCATGCCAGGCCTCCTGTGGTCTCCCTCTGCCATCTTGCCACGCAGACCTGAGGGTGGATGTGAACTCCTAATAACAGCAACACAGAACACTTCATGAAGCACTTTTGTATCTACTGACGTTCAAAATACACAAAGCAACGCTCACCCCTCCTAAAACCACACATCCCAAAGGTGAAGAAGCAACTGTCCTTGGTCTATCCAACACCTAACTCCCAAGTTCATTATCCCTTCCAGTACATTACCCACAGGTCATCATCTAGTAGGTGATAGATGCACAGTTGGAATAAACCGATATAATAGGAACCAAAAACATATTCAGAAAAAAACGAACTGAGCACTTACTATATACTAGGAATTATGCTAAAGTCTTTCTCCATATTAAGTCATTTAATGCTCCGAACATCCTACTGGAGTATTTACCATTATCATCCTCCTTTTAGAGAGAAGAGACCGAGAGCCCAGAGAGGCTCCGTAGCTTGCCCAAGGACACACAGTGTCTCTGGGATTCAGACCTAAGTAGTCTATTTTAATGCTTGTGCCGTTAGTACTTTGAGGCTTCTTTGGTATGAGTATGGTTCTATGTCCTGCCCTATTTGAGAAACTGATTCTGAGTCAATGGCAGGTGCGATTTGGTGGGAATCGCAGGATGAACTAGAGAAAGACAAAGCTGACATCCCCAAGCTGATGCAGTTCAGTGGTTGGGAATGCTGAAGCCCCGAGTCCGATATTCCTTCTCAACTATAAGCAACAGTGTGATTTTACTTAAGGCAAGAAATAGTCCTTTAAATATCACTTACACCAGGCTTTGTGCAAACACCAGTCTATCTGTATGGCAGAGGGAAAAACAGGTGGCAGTAGGGTAAAGACTACCAATAATTGGAGACTTAGTGCAGAAGAAAGTGCCAAGGAAGGAAGCTTTGTGGGCTCTTCAGTGAAGGGCAAAGAAGAAGAAACATGCTGTTTCCTTTCTCCTTTTCCTGCAGGGCTCTTTCCGGAAGGCACGGTGAGTTGCATAAGATTATCCTCTGGTGCTGGTGGCTGCCACGGGGTTTCTAGTTAATTCTGCAGCAGCTGGGAAGAACAGGCACTCAGCTTACTTCCTGCATGTGTGTCTGCACCAGCCTGGTGACAGGGCCACTTGGTAGGGAGGGTCAGCTTACCAGTGGGAAGGGGAAATCTAACCACGGCTGCCCAGTCCTCTTGTAAGTAGCCAGACCACTGACGTTGCCAGGCCCTGGATGGGTCCTGGGCACTTGCAGGGCGGTCATGCTCTAAGTTTGTTGTGGAAGCAAAGAGGTGTATGTACACACTTGGGAAAGTCCACTGTCCCTGCTCAGTCCAGCCCTTCTAGAAGCAATCTTCTCCCTCTTTCCTCATCACATGTCATCCCGCTCCAGTTTCCCAGAACTTTGGGTTTGTTTATACCGTCTGAACGTTAGAGACCTCAGTCACCCTTCTGGCGGTCCCAGATTTATTCATCAGTGCAAGAGCAGGAAAAGGCAGACCCCGGGACCACCAAACTTCCCAGCCCTGGGTCCCTCCTGGACATTCTTCTCATCCCCTGCCTCAGATCCTATCCTCTATTTTACGTCTCAGTTTAGAGAATCTGGGGGCTACAGCAAGAAAAACCCCGGCAAGGGGCGTGGCTTTGCCATTTTCAATGATCCTGTATATACTATGGATAATGTGAGAAATATCCCAGTCATGCTAACAAACTCAGATCAGCACACACTTCAAAGTTTATAGAACGACGCATGCACATGCCTTCTCTTTCGTCCTCACCACACACCTGGGAAAGGTTTTTCAGACGGCATTTTATAGAAGAGGAAACTGAGGCACAAGGGTCGAAGTGACTAGATCACTCAAGAGGAAGACCACACATTCTATCCCGGGGCGCCCAGGCTCCCAATCCGGTTATCTGTGCACGGATGTTTGTCATAGGTATCCTGGATTTGAAAATTAGCGGGTGAGGTGATTTGAGATTTGGATAACATTCTACCTCCAAAAAGCTTCAGAAACCCTTTAGGCCCATAACTAAGTCATGATGTAATGGATATAAATAGTGAAGAGAAATCCCAAGTCAATCTGGGATTCGACAGCCTAACAGAGCCCCCCACTCCCAGCCCAAAAGAAGGGTGACCTAGAGGATAGACACAGAGAAACAGAGAAAGCCCCTAAGCTAAGAATCAATCCCCAAAACCCACCCAAACCCAGTTTCCAGAGTTCCCAGCACGGTTTCACGCACCAAAGAATTCCTGCCTATATCTGACCTGGTGGCCATCTTGGCCGGGCCCTGGGGTGGGCTTCCCCACCAGGAAGCAGGTCTTTGCTGCATTTGACATTTTCCTGTGTTTCCAGAACGTGATGCCTTTGACACCTTGTTTGACCATGCACCAGACAAGCTCAATGTAGTGAAAAAGGTGAGCAAGAGGTGCCTGGGAGGGAGGGGGGCGAGCTGCACCAAACAGTAGAACACACGCATGCAGCTTGCAAGCTTCTTCAAACTGGTGTCCTCGCCAGCTCTCGGCAAACTCAGGGCTTTCCCACCTGATGTACACTTCACCTGTCCCGTTCCCACTGGATACCTTACCCACTCCCTTCTCCCATCAGGATGACAGTGTCTCCTGGGGGTTCTGAAGCTACAAGCACCCTGTCTTCCCATCCACACTGAACCCCCAACCAACCGGGCCTCCTCACTCAGCCCTCCCTCCTCCCCAGGCACAGGGCACCTGCCCCTAGGAGGGTCTGAAGGAGGGACCCGGTGAGGTCTCTTCTTCTCTGCCCGCCCCCCAACCCTGAGCTAGGACATTGCACCTATCATTCTGCCCTCTCGGGACCCCCTGCCCCTTTCACATTCCTGAGACTGGCTATTTGAATCCCACAGTGCAGGAGACCACAAATCCTGGGGGCCGTCCTTTCCTGCGAACTCAAGGAGCTTTGCAGAAGAGCCTCATAGGCTGCTTATTCTCACCCAGCTGAGCAGTGATCCCTGGCACAGCATCCTTGGCTGGGCCTTGTCCTGTGTTATTACACTGGTCCTCGTCCTCACAATAGGGTCACACAGGTGGCCACCAGGATCTGGCACTGGCGAGAGTCTCCATCTCACTGCCTGGCTTGTGCTTCTCTTTTAGACACTCATCACTTTTGTGAACAAGCACCTGAATAAACTGAACCTGGAGGTCACAGAACTGGAAACCCAGGTGGGTGACAGCCCTGAGCGCAGGGTGGGGGGCAAGGCCATGTTCAACAGCCACTCTTCCAAGTGCCCCATCCCTGCATTGCCAGGGTGGCTTTCCATGCTGATCCTGAAGCTTTCCCAGGAGGGAGTGAGATTCTGTCCTGCTCACAGGAGTGAACTGCGTTGAATGCTGATTTTTTCCAGTGTTTTATTTTGAAAAGTTGCAAGAATATCATCATGAATATTCGTATATGTTTCACCTACCTACACCAGTTTTTGGCAGTTGACCACATTTGTTTGTTTCTCTCCCTCCTAAATACTTCAGCGTAATCTCTAAGAACAAGTACTCTCCTAAATAATCACATTACAATTATCAGATTCAAGCAATTTTCACATCAATACATTAGTCTATTTAGGTTGAACCACATGAAGTCATTGATATTTGGCTACTTAGGACAGTGTCATAGGGATCAAAGAAACAGTTGTCTTAATATTCTCAGGCTGCTTTTAATGGCCATGTCTCATTTGTCTCTTTTTTTTAAATTTTTTTAATGTTTATTTATTTTTGAGAGAGAGAGAGAGAGACAGACAGAACATGAGCAAGGGAGGGCCAGAGAAGGAGACACAGAATCCAAAAGTAGGCTCCAGGCTCTAAGCTGTCAGTACAGAGCCTAATTCAGGGCTGGAACTCACAAACCACAAGATCATGACCCGAGCCAAAATCAGATGCTTAACAACTGAGCCACCCGGGTACCCCTAGTCTCTTTTTAATATACAACAAATCCTCAGCCCTTTTTTGTAGGACATTGACATTTTTGAAGAGTGCAGGCCATTAGATTCATAGGACCTCAATTTTTTCCCCCTCATGATTAGATTCAGGCTATGCATTTTCAGTGACAATTCCACCCCCATAACACTGTGCTCTTCTCAGGCACTTTGTCCCTTAGTCCCGTTCCTGGTGACAGTAACTTTGGTCACTTGGTTAGTGTCCACCAGATTTCTCTACTGTAAAGCTTTCCCCGCCTTTATAATTAATCTTTATCAGGAGGTACTTAAAGACTGTGCAATACGGGGTGCCTGGGTGGCTCAGTCAGTTAAGCATCTGACTTCACCTCAGGTCACGATCTCACAGTTCATGAGTTCGAGCCCCACGTCGGGCTCTGTGCTGACAGCTCAGAGCCTGGAGCCTGCTTCGGATTCTGTGTCTCCCTTTCTCTCTGCCCCTCCCCTATTCACATCCTCTCTCTCTCCTTCAAAAATAAACATTAAGAAAATTTTTTTAAAGACCGTGCAATATACCCTGTTTCCCAACCCCCTTTCATCTGTGATGAACTTCTAAAGTGTGGTTTTCTTTTGAGGATATGTGGGCACCTCCTGTTACGTTCAAAGACGACTTCCGGGTCTGCCACTGAGCTTTACCTGCCACTGTGTCTTGTCTGTACTCTGTACTCTTTGGGAAGACAGGGAACCCTCTAGAAAAGTGATGTGTCCTCGGAAGAGCTAGAATGAGTTCTGGAATCCCCACTTAAGTTTTCACGGGCAAGGAGGGTTGAGAGGCAGCCTCTGCCAGGCACATTTGGTGCCTGTCTGCAGGTTCAACCACCAAGTCATCAGAACCAGCAGTCAGGGGTGGGGACAGTCTAAGTCAGCAGCACTCAGAGTTGTGAGCAGACCTGACCCTAACCCAGGGTCCTCCCCTGGGTAGACATATTGGATTCTTTTTATTCTCAGTCAGTTCCAGCCACTGCCAAAAAGAGGCCCAGCTAGGTCCACGGGAGGGCCTTGATTCTGACACAGACGCTGGGGTCTGTTCTCCTGTTCACCCTGGCATGGCCTGAGGATGAGTCAGGGTTAGGCCCTCCCCACTGGAATTGAAGGCCAGCTGGCTGGAAGCAGGGAAGAATCTTGTTCCTAAGGTCAAGTTCAAGGCCGGGCGGGACACCCATCATGAAGCCTGAGCCACAAGCCCACCAGCTGGTCACCCAACAGACACGGTCCAGCTCACATTCCAGGCAATTCTGTCTAGTTTTGTTTTAAGTTCCCTGAGAGGATTCCAAGAACTTTGAGCTCTTAAGACCTCTTTAACAACTGGGGTTTATGCCCACAAAGACTTGGGGGCCCCACCTCCTTTGAAGGGTTCTCTAATTTTAGGTATCCATCTGACCTCTAGATCTTTTTTGTATTTAATTTTTTAATGTTTTTATTTATTTTTGAGAGAGAGCAAGCGGGGGAGGGGCAGAGGGGGGAGGCTAGACAGAGGATTGGAAGCAGGGTCTGTGCTGACAGCGGAGAGCCCAATGCAGGGCCTGAATCCACAAGCCAGGGCATCATGACCTGAGCTGAAGTCAGATGCTTAACCAACTGAGCCACCCAGGTGCCCCTGACGTCTAGATCTTTGCTCAGACCATCCTTGGCCCCTGGCATGCCTACTCCTCCCAAATGCCCCTCATCTCACAGGCCCCTCACCACCTGCACGAAACCTGTGCTGACTGCCCACTGCACATTCTCCTTGCCCTCCCGCAGCAGAAGACCCGCACCTCCCACTTCACTCAGGAGCCTACTGTCCCTCAGACCAGGTTCCCAACTGTCCTTGATGGAAGGGACCAGGCTCTATGCCTCTCGCTGTGGCCCTCAGCACACAGCTGTGCTTCGTCAACAGGAGCCAGGAAGTTGTATCCTGACTGCTTTGCTGTTGTCCCAGATAGTAATAGTGATAGTTAATATTTAGTGTCGCCTACATGCCAAACAGTGTTCTGGGCACCTTGCACATATTAACTGCTTTATCCTCATGATGAACCTCTAGAGCAGGTACTGTACTCTCATTCTCCCCACGTCACAGATGAGAAAAATGAGGCACAGACAAGTGACCTAACTTTCTCAAGTCACACAGCTAATAAGCAGGACAGCTGGAGGCCTAGGGCCAGAGCCATATACTTAACAGCTACGCCTTGCTGCCTCTCAAACAATAATACAACGAGAGGTGACAAAGGAGAAAGCCCAGGCCTGCGGAACACTAGAGTTCTTTCTCTGTTCACAGAGCAGAAGTCACCCTGCCATGGGCTTTCAACCCCATTTCCCTCCTCCCTGTGCCCCCCCCCCACTGCCCCCACCCCAGCTAGCTCCTACTCATCCCTCAGGTCTCTTTTCAGGCTGTGCCACCTCCAGAAGCCTTCCCCATGGTCTTCAGGGGGAGTGGCCGACCTTGGTCAATCTCACACGGGCCAGTGTGTCTGCCTCCATCAGAGCAGCTACTGCCTTCCTCCACACTAGACTGTGAGCCCCTCACGGGCAGGGCCACACTGACCTTTCTCTGCGGTCCCCGGGCCAGATCAGGGCTGGGCACACGCTCAGTGTTCAATACATGCTGGATCAGCCGAGAGCCGGACCGTGGGCCGTGGCTCCCGGACTGGACCAGCCAGACATGGGCTGGGCCTGCTGCACACAGGCCTTCCTGCCTCAGGCCGCTGCCATTGACCCTCTGCCAGCAGCCTGCCTGGGGATGGAGCCTTCAGGGCGCTGCCATGACAGCTGACGAGCCCCCTGGATAGGGCTTGCCTCGGGGGGCTCAGGGGTCCAGTGCCTTCACCTGGCCCTCTCCCTTCAGTTTGCAGATGGGGTGTACCTGGTGCTGCTCATGGGGCTCCTGGAGGGCTACTTCGTGCCCCTGCACAGCTTCTTCCTGACCCCGGACAGCTTTGAACAGAAGGTAAGTGGAGGAACCATCAAGGGAGGGCCCCAGCCCTCATCCCCCCATCCATCCGCCCTCGTGGGGAAAAGGCAGCGGCTTCCCATCTGCCCAGAGTCTCCCATGGTTGGATGTGGGGCCCCTTCTGATGAACAGCTGGGCTGGGAAGGAGCTACCTGCGGACCACTGAGCCTCCTGAACAGCTCTCCTTCCCTTTGCGGCCTGATCCCCTAGCCATACGCTCCCGCCACGGGCACAGCCCAGCCTCCTCTCCCCCCCAGACATGACAGGGAGGGTGGCGGTAGAGCCGGCCAGACCTAATGCTCACACTCAGCCGGGTTCTGATGCCTCTCATGAGTACCACGGCGTGCCCGCTAGACAAGGGACGTTTGGTCCAAAGCAGAAACCCTTCTCTGCCTCTTGAACATGTTTTCCGTCTGATCCTTTCAACTGTGCACCCTGAGTCCCTAAGCTTAAAGTCCTGGCAGTTGACCTGGGAACACAGCAGGACAGGAAGAAGATCTTGAACTTCTCCAGGAACGTTTCACCAACAGCCAGCTGGGACCTGCCAGCTCACACTCCATATGGCCTGCCCATCTTGGTAGCTTCGTTTCTCCTTCAAATCAGGGCCTCAATTTTACTCAGCCCCTGCCCCCCTGGCTATAGTGCTGGATCCTTTGCTTTCCAGGGTCAGGTCCTGGGAGTCCCAATGATCCAGGAATCAGTGCACAATGACATAGCCACCATGTTTCTCTTTCCAGGTCTTGAATGTCTCCTTTGCCTTCGAGCTCATGCAAGACGGGGGATTGGAAAAGCCGAAACCACGGCCAGAAGGTACTTTGCTCTTCCTTGGGTTTGTGATAAGACCCTGCATGTGAGTGTTCAGGGCACAGGGCAGGCCTCGTGTTCGACTGGTATCAGGGGAATGTCTCTTCTCTGAAGTCGTCTTTGCCATTTGTAGGGGGAGGTGGGACGGGGCTCAGCTGCTCTGTCCTAGAGATCCTTTGTGACTGCAAGTAAAGATCCCACACATGGGATTGCAGAGTAAGGCCTGAGCGGGGGGTGCCACAGGACCTGCCCTGTGCCCAGTTTCCAGGTTCTTCCGTCCCTGGACAGGCTGCTGACCTGTCAAACAGCTGCGCCCCAGCCAGGCAAGGGGAGAAAGCGGGAGTCATCACCAGCAGCTCTGCTCTGAGCGTCATTCCCTTTTCTGTTCTTTGCTCACTCCAACTCTGCCCCAAGACGAGGCCTGATGTGTTGGGCTTGGGTCGAAAATGTAAGACTGGATAAAAACACAGAAGGAGCAGGCTGCTCATGCAGCCTTCCCGGGCTCACGCTTGGAGCCGTGTGCCTCTGTGCATATGGGAGGCACGCTTCTCCTGGGAGCCTCCTTGGTACGGACGTTTATTGACTTCCTGACTGAAATATTCCATTTTATCAGCGCTGGTGAGTCAACACTGTGTTGCAGATAATTTTCTGTTTTCCATTTGTGGGCCCTTTTGCTTGCCCCCGCCTAGTCGTTTAAAGGAAAGTGGATCAGTAGGGGCTGGCTGCGTAAGCTCCCCGTTGTTAACTTGCACCTGCTCCTCCATCCACACCTCCACTTTGGGGGATGGGGAGGGTCATTCACTGACTGTCCAGTGGGCCCAAGACCCCACAGATGGTGACGTGCCAACAGGGGTGGGCTGTCCCTGACCTCAAGGCACTCGCAGCCACTCGGGGGTCACGAAAGATGCACCCGGTAAGCACGACGGAATGACAGTTGTGGCCACTACCATGAAAGAGGGACAGCTAAGAGAGCAAGAGAATTGAGGAGGTGACATCGCTTCCGGCTAGGCAGATGACGGGTTAATGCAGATGATGGCAGTTGGGCTAAACCGTAAAGATCAGATAGGATAGAGGAGGCGGCATCCCAGATAGGATGACAGTGGGAGCAAAAGTCCTGCCTGGGGGATGGGGAGGAGCCCCGTTTGTGAGACAGCAGAGCATGGGGCTAAGCTGGTGACAGCCCCGGATCCAGTCCCCACCCCACCAGCTAGCCCTGTGGCCTTGGGCAACTTACCGATCAATCATCTCTGAGCCTACTTGTCATGTCTATAAAAATGGAGCTCCTAGAGACACGCACATGACAAGATTAAATGGGATGACGTCTGACGCACAGCACCTGGCACCTGACCATCAACGTGAAGCAGTCACCTATTCATCTGGAATATGAAGGGTATGAATTGGCAAATGGTTGGTGAGGATGAAGTGAACTGGTGCTAGGTCCTGGAGGGCCCTGATGCTAATAAGGCAGGGAGTTTGGACTTTATTCTGTAGATAGTGGGAGACATGGAAGTTTCTTAGGCAGGCAAGTGATGTGATTGAAGCTCTGTTCCAGAGAGATCATTTGGAAGGCAGTGTGAAGAACAGACACTTAGACGTGGGGCATTGGGGACCCCAGGAGGAAAAGCAGGCTTGGCAGGGGCCATAAGGATCTCAATCCTGAGGATTGACCGAGCAGAACCAGAGTTCGGGGAAAAGATCAGGGCTATGGTTATGTAACTGGAAGTCTCCCACTTAACGGAAGCTGAACAACAGGAAAGCATCCCGAGGAAAGAAAAGGGTTAAGGGCAGTATCTTGTGCAAATGCCTTTCTTGAAGCTGGAGGAGAAAGCAGGAAAACCAGAGGAGATAGGTAGATTATGAAGATGCGGGTTGTGTCCCGGTGTCATGCCTTATCACAGACCTCATTAACTCAGCTCCGGCCAACAAAAGCCAATCCCTTATTCTCATTTATTGCCACCTGTTCTGAGCGCCTGGTCACTGCCGGAGGGCTTCTAGCAAGGTTGGTCTCCTTCTAGGGGCCCTTTCCTGGCAAGGTCACTCTGGCCATCCTCATGCCATTAGGAACGGACTCTGAGCCCTGGGGCCAGATGATGGGCACCCGCTTCAGAGTAGGAGGGAAAGCAGGAGAGGAGAGATCTGGCCAGGGTTTCTCTTTCCATGTTCTCGAGCCGCTTAATATGAAACTTCCTGGTCACGGATGGGAAGTACTCCTCCTGATACGTCCATTTTCAGGCATTTATTTCTCTCGGAACAGACAGCCTTCCCAATATCAATTAACCTACAAGGCTATTTCAGCATTTAGAGGACATTTCTCATACAATTACCGACTGAACTGCTTAATATGGAACTTCCTGACCCATGGCCATGGAAAAACACATCTGCTTTATTTGTTGTTACACTGGGCATCATGCCCACACCGAAAATTTCCAGTGCGTAAAGGAGAACTGAAATGGCATTTTGTGAAATTGTACTTTGTGAGAGGTATATACCCCAGCATTCCCTCTGGTTTCTGTGCTTCTACCTGGAAAGTAGATTCAGTGGTAAATGCTGCAGACTTTACAAAAGGTGCCAGTGTGGGTAATTCTTTGAGGGTTCTTCCAAAATCAGACTGGCTGTGGTGGAGGTGTTTTTCATGGCAAATGTTTTTAAGGTCAGGAAAACTCATTCTCTGCCATACTGTTTGACATTCAAAGTTCCGTTGTACCTTGAAGTCTCTTGGGAACTGGGTTTGCATCTCAGATGACTTTTGCTGCCCAGGCTTCATAAACTTTTAGTACGCCAAGTGTTACCATCAAGTTCACGGCCAGCGAAGCCTTTGGAACACTGGCATAAAGCTGATGGCTTTTTATTTGGGGGATTACACCACCTGTCTTCCAATGCACATGCCTACCCTGTTATTATTCAGGGAGAGGTGTCACTGAACGTGGTTAAGACTCTAGCATGATAGCCAAGTGGGGACTCAGGAGAAATCTAGTTCCAGGCAGGAATGAAGCCTGTAGGTCAGCCAGCAGGCTGATGGAATATCTAAAATTTAAAGAGTCCGAAAGTTGGGGCCAGACTTCAGGCAACGCTAAAAAGCCAGGCAGGTGACAGAAGCTGAGGTCCAAGTGATCAATTCATTTGGAAAGGACTTGTTTAGTGGCTAGAAATACGGAAAATGGTTCAATTTCTCTTCCTCATTCCTTTAGGAGATAGTGTGCACACAAGACAGTGGCAAAAATTTAAAACTGATGGTATTAAGGGTTAGCAAGGATGTGGAGCAACAGAAACTATTGTGTGACTATAAATACAACCATTCTTCTAAAGCAGTTTGTCTTTATGTTATATACGTTATATATTGTATAGTTTACTGTCTTTATGTTATGTAGTTGGAGATTTGTAATGCTTTATATGGTGGGCGGAATGATGGCCCCCAAAATGTTCACATCCTAATCCCCCGGACCTGATGATAGGTTACCTTACATGGCAAAAGGGATTTTGCAGATGTGATTAAGTTGAGGATCTTGAGACAGGGAGGTTATCTCAAAGCATCTGGATAGTTCCAGTATAATCACAAGGGAAGCAGAAAGGCTCAGTGTCAGAGTGAGGCAGCATAAGAAAGACTCAAACAGCCATTGCTGGCTTTGCTGATGGAAGGGGCTACAAGCCAAAGAATGCAGGCTTACAGAAGCTAATCCCCAGAGCTAGAAAAAGCAAGAAAACTAGTGCTCCCCAGAGTCTCCAAAAGAGATCGCAAGCCTGCTGATACCTTAATTCATCCCAGCGAAGCCCATTTTGGACTTTGACCTTTAGAACTACAAGATAACAAATTTGGGTTGTTTTAAGCCACCAACTACATGATAATTTGTCACAGCAGCAATAGGAAACTAATACATCTGTGATGCAATAACTCGCTCATACATATGCAGGTCCATACACCAGGAACTAAACTAGTCCAAGACTATCCATGATAGCCTAGACTGGACAGCACACCCCAACAGACTAGATAAATTGGAGAACAGCCACACCATGGACTAATACACAACAATGACAATAAACGAACAGAGAAATTGGCGGAAAGACTTCTAGTTACTGTAGCATGAAGAGGTCAGTGATTATTCTCTGCAAAAAGGCAAATATAAAACCAGACAAAAGGATCAAAAATGACCACTTCAAGGCACTGAAAATTGACTGTAAGTAGACAACAAATTGAGAAGCACTTATTCTTGAAAAACTATAAAATTAGAGCTGGATAATTATAGTTCTAGCTCAATAAAACAAATTACACCTCAAAATCATTTACAAAAATTAACAGCTCAGGGGCACCTGGGTGGCTCAGTCGGTTAAGCGTCCGACTTCAGCTCAGGTCATGATCTCACAGTTTGTGAGTTCGAGCCCCGCATCAGGCTCTGTGCTGACAGCTCAGAGCCTGGAGCCTGCTTCTGTGTCTCCTCTCTCTGCCCCTCCCTGCCCCTGCTCACACTCTGCTTTCTCTCTCTCTCTCAAAAATAAATAAACATTTAAAAAAAATGAACAGCTCACGCAACATGGATGAACCCTACAAACAGAATTTTGAATAAGGAAATCACAAAAGAATACATGTAGTAGATTCCATTTATATCAAACATAGAAACAGGCAAAACTAAAATCTGCTATTTAAAGGTACCTATGTTGCTGGTGGAATTATGAAGAGCTAGGAAATAATCACCATAAGAATCAGGATACTGGTTATCTTTTCCAGGTGAGAGGGGCTTATGACCGGAATAAGCTCATGACCATCCTCTGACATTCAAAATTCCGTTGTACCTTGAAGTCTCTTGGGAACTGGGTTTGCATCTCAGATGACTTTTGCTGTCCAGGCTTCATAAACTTTTAGTACGCCAAGTGTTAGCATCAAGTTCATGGCCAGCAAAGCCTTTGGAACACTGGCATAAAGCTGATGGCTTTTTATTTGGGGGATTACACCACCTGGCTTCCAATGCACATGCCTACCCTGTTATTATTCAGGGAGAGGTGTCGCTGAACATGGTTAAGACTCTAGCATGATAGCCAAGTGGGGACTCAGGAGAAATCTAGTACCAGGCAGGAATGAATGTACCAGACGGGGACAGGGCTCTTTGAGGGTGCTGACGATGTTCTGCTTCTGTCATGGGTGGTGGTTACATAGGGTTTCTTTTCCAAGCATTTAACACCATACATGTAGGTTACGTGAACTTTTCTGGATGTTCGTCATATTTAAATATTTTTAGTATGTAAAGAAAAGAGCAAGAGCGCCAGATAGGTAGCAGACCAACATCAATATGGCGCATCTCCAAAGGATGGGTCCTATCCCACGGTGGGTGGGAGGGGGGGAATAGGGAGCAGACAGGAAAGTGAGGCAGGGACTAAGAATGAGCTAGATCCATCAGGAGTGGGATGGAGGCTGGCTCACCCCAGCTGGCCTGTGGCTGCCCATCTTATTCCAGCCCCCACCACCTGGTGGCACTGAGCTACCAGTGTCTTCCCACCTTGGTCAAGGGATTTGGGGACCCAGCTGGAAAACTTCTGAGAAAGGGCCTCAGCAACTGGTCCAGGCTGGGATAAGGGAGACTTGTGGCACAGATGGCTCCATGGAGGGCATGGCCATACAGGGCCCTGTCCCTCTGTAAAGACTGTGCGAAGAGAGTTCCCCACGCCCCTTTGACTTCTGCATCCTTTAGAGAACCATGAACTCATTTTGGATGGTCAGCTAATGAACAAGAAGAATTCCTAATGCCGCCGGGCGAGAGGAGCAAACATGGAGCCTTTTCCCCTTGGCCAGAGGCTATTTTCTCCCTAGAGTAGTCTTGGGTCTGATTGGTCTCTCCCTTGGCCACAGCCAGCCGGCTGACCAGCTCTGGTTGTTTCTAACCAGGAGCTCCACCGTGCAGACCGCTCCCAGAGAGGGGCCCGGGCCAGCACACAGCGGTCATCAGAGCAGTACTGAGTTAGTAATCACACAATTTATTAGGCCAGGGCTTTCAAGAGGTTCTGTTTATATAGCATGGAGTCACAGTTCATTCCCAGGAATCCAGAGCCTCTCCCCTGGCTGACATAGCCCATCTGCTGACCTGCTTGGAACTGTGTGGTAGTTGGCTCTCTTGATAAGAACAGACCATTGTCAGTGTCTCTGACTGTAGTCCCCGCTCTTCACCAGGCCTACCTGGTGGTGATGGCCTATAGAAAGAAGGAACTCGAGTTTCCCAGGGAGTGCGGCCCCGTCTATGTAAATGGCACCCCCTGGAGTTGTGCACTACACAGACTTGGCAGCTGTACATAACAGGTGAAGACGAGAAAGGGGAAGGAAAACTACCGTGTAGGGAGGCCTTCACGTGTTCTAGATGTTTCTTGTAAACCCAGTTTTACCAGTGAGAAAACGGACTCAAGGAAGTCAAGTGACTTTAACTGGGTTACATAGCTGTCGTGAAGATGGGCTTCAAACCTCAGCAGGCATTAAAATTAAATGGTCAGCTTGAGACATTCTCCCATAGTGGGCATTTTCCTTCTCTAGAAACCTCCTAACTCACCTGTCCTTAAAAGGGGAGAACAAGTCCTCCTGCATCCATCTCTGCCTCTCCTCCATCAGCCCCCAAGTTCCTCCCTTGTGCCCATGCCCACAGCCTCCATTCCTCATCTGCCCATTCTGTGGCTAACACGTGGCCTCCACCTGCACGTGGCTTTGCTCTCTGGCCAGCCACCAGTTAGAGCCATGTCCCCTGGGAACTCCTTCCAGTCTTACCCTTGTGGGAGCACGGAGCCCTATCAGCTCTCTCTTCTCCCTAGAGCCCTATCAGCTCTCTCTTCTCCCTAGAATTTTCTTCCTTGGCTCGCATGACATTGGGCAATCATTCATTCATCTATCTATTTGTATCTTGTAAGGTCTACACATGCCAGGTACCAGATTAAGCCGCAGATGCAAAATAAGGCTGGCTGGCTGTGATCAAGTCACACACAGTCCAGGACAGAGGCAGATTTTATCAAATGAGCACAAATCACCAATTTAGAACTGGAGGGAGTGCTATGGAAAGCATGGGGGCTCTGAGACCATAAAGCAGGGCACCCTCACCAAGGCCGGTTGTCAGGAAGGCTTTCCTAAGGAAGCAGTGCTTTGAGCTGCGATCTGCAGAAAGTTCAGGCGTTGGCTATTTGGGAAGGGTAATCTAGATGTTGCAACAGCATGTGCAGAGGCCAAGGTGATGGAGAAGCACAGCCATAGGGTGGTGGGGGGGGGGTGGGGAGTGAAAGGAAGTCTGTGTGACCTGCATATAGTGAATGAGCAGGGAGTGTGGCATGAAGTGAGACTGGAAAGGTGGACCGGTTCACATCATGCCTTGCAAAGTCGTGATTTAAGATTTTGGACCTTATCTTAAGTGAAATAATTATATGGCCATACAAGTTATGAGCTGCACAATTTCGAGGGGCACCATTTAGGCCGTGGCCTAGGGTAATGATACCGCAAAAATGTGAACAATGCACCCTGGAGTTGTGCAGTGTACATCCTGTACAACCATACCCAGAGACTGAATAGTCTACCTACAGTGGGTAGCATGGATTAGAGAGGGCAAGAGGCTTTGAGGAGTCCAGTCAGGAGCCTGTTGCACTCGTCCTAGTACTACCCTACCTTCCTTTCATGCTCAGTCCCTTACTGAGCTCACCTCTGTCCCTCTCTGCTTTCCAACAATTCCTCCCTTGACTAACTTCTTAATGATTGACTTGAGTGGAACTTAAGAACTACTCAACAGCAAGCAGTCAGGGACAAGCAGGAATTAGCCCACAGGGCATAGGACTCCTGGCAGAGGGTACCTTGGCAGGGGCAGGGCAAGGTAGCAGGGCAGAGCCGCTGGACAGGGCCCTAGATCTAGGGAGACTCTACGTGCCTGAACTGAAATGGGAGCAGAAAAGGAAGCTGAGCTCCAGGCCTCTCGAGTGGTTCCTGGGAGACCCTGGTCTATCAGCAAGAGAACTTGGAGCAGGATCCGAGCCCAGCTAGGGTGGAGCAGGATTGGTCACAGCTGGGATAAGGCCTGTGAGGAAGTTGGGGCAGCCCTAAGGAGGTGTCCCGGCCCTGGACTCGGCTTGTAGCCCAGTCAGCGTTGATCTTTGCAGATCCTGGACGCTGGGGCCTGAGGGGGCCTAGCTGCGGCAGCCACAGCTGCAAGGGTCCCAAGGCTAAGACCTGGGAGCCACAACCCAGCCTTTTGGAGCCACTGGCCTCCTTCTCTGCCTGATCTGGAAGGATCCCTGTCCCTACTGACCCGGGCGTGGTTAGAGCTCGGATAACTTCCCCTATCCCTCCTTTCCCAGGGGTTCAGCAGAAGCTCTCCCCACTTTGAATCTTACACCATTTACCTCATCTGACCCTCTGCATAGTTTGGTTTTTAAAAATCATTCTCGTGGTGAAAAACAGCACATATACAGAAAGGTACATGCAACATAAACATACAGGTCGGCGAAATCTCAGCCAGCAAGCCACCCACGTGACCACCACCCAGCTCCCAGTTTCCTTCCAGCTACGGTGTCCTCAGCCTTTTCCCTAAATGTAACCACTCTCCTGACATGGGCTTTTGCCTTTTTCTTTCCTTTTCTTTTTTCTTTTGTTTTTCCTGATTTATTTACCTAAATACGCACTCCTAAATAGGAGGAAGAATTCTTTCTCTTGTTTGTTTTCTCTACTCCCATTCTTCAAAGGACAGCTCTCCAAGGGAGTGTGTGCAGGGGGACCAGAGCAGAGAGGGGGCCTTGTAGGACAGAGGCGGCAGCCGAGGGCTCAAGGGGCAACCAGAGAAGAAAGGGATGGGGGGAGGAAATGGTTGTACAGAAGCTGGGGAACCCGTGGCAGAACTCTCCTGAAAATACAAACTCCCAGCCGCAAAGCCAGCTGCCTTGCCCTGTCCTCCACCTGAAGCAGTCTGTCCCCTGATGACCCTTGTCTACTGCATATTCTCACCAGGTGGGCGTCTGTGCCCTCGGGGGGGCCCTCCCTGCCTAAGGAGAGGCAGCTCAGTCCTGACTCGCCTCCTGGTCCCCCAACTATAGCCCCAGGCCCTCCACTCCTCCCCACCGCTCCTGGCTGGCTCTGTGGCCGAGGCTGAAGGCAGAGGAGCCCCACAGACCAGGGAGACTCAGGAGACGGGGCAGGGGCCCCTCGTGCAGAGATGTGGCTTCTAGAGCGAAGCCTGCATGCCCTGGGGTCAGGGGAGACCCCCACGCTCGGCACCTCTGCCCCTCACTCCAAATTCTTGCTGCGCACACTGCCCATCCTTCACCACCCACCTGCCTCTGGTGGCCTCGTGGGGGATGCTTTTTCTCTCCCAGCAGTACCAAACGCTCTTCAGGAACACAGAACGATGTCCTGTGGGTGAGGGGGGACACCCACCCCGGGACCATGCTGGGCACACGAGGCGGGCGGTGGAAGGAAGGAGACCAGGAAGGACGTCTGCTTTGGGCTAGGCGGCCCCACTGAAGCAGCGTGTGTTTTGTTTTCTACGCAGACATTGTCAACTGTGACCTGAAATCCACACTGAGAGTGTTGTACAACCTCTTCACCAAGTACCGGAACGTGGAGTGAGGGGCACCCTGGCCCGTTCCCCGGCCACCTTAACCTGCTTGTTCCCGTGTCCAGCCCTGTGCTCTCCCGCCAGTCCAGCCACCGCCCGGGGAGAGTGGAGCTGAAGTTAGGAAGGAAATGATCAGTAACCGGGTGGGCTGACTCACACCTCCCAGGCAGTGGGGACTGACCCGGCCACTCCTCCCATCTGGTGCCAGCTCCAGAGTTCCTCAGTGCGATTCGGGAACCAGTTTAGGCACAAGAGACTCCCCTTAGAAGATGAAAACGAAGATAATTGTTACCATTTAATGGTTGTAAACTAGGTGCCGGGCACCACGCTAAGTGCTCTGACATCCTCAAACTCCTTAACACTCAAGGATCCCCACTGAAGCAGGTATTCTAATCCCCTTGGAAGATTATAATGCTCAGATGAGGCAACTGAGGCTCAGAGAGGTTACGTGACTTGCCAGAGGCTGGCACATGTTTTTCTTCTTTGAACATGCTTGTTAATAACTAGCCCATCCCATTAGTCTATAGTTGTGGGGGACGGTTTGGGCACCTGCACCCTCAAAGATGGCGGGAGCCCACCCATCCCCCCACCAGGCGAGCTGCTTCGCGGCTTAGTGATTCACACTGAAATTGGCGAATCCAATTTAAGTCAATTAATAGTGTGTGTGTGTGGCAGGAGTCCTGTCCCTCCACTACTTTGTACAAATGAAAATTACTCTTAATTCCTTCAGATTTGTAATAACCCCATACTCTGGTTTCAGGGTGATATTTGGGAAGAATTCTGTTTAAAATTAATGGAGTGGCACATTCTGCAGCCTTTTTGCTTGATTGCATGTAATGGAAGTGCCCTATATTTTCCTGCAAAATAAGTACTCAATTCATTATCGTTAGGCAAATGTACGGTAGCCTCAGGCACCACAGAGAGCTGGGCGCAGGCCCACGTGAGCGTGGCTTGGGAAGCAGGGCCCTTCAACAGGGACCCTTGAACTTTAAAGAAAGGAACTCCTTTTTGCCTTCTAATTGATCATTTAGACCATTCCTGGCTAAGTCTGCCCACATGCAATTACTGGCTAATTCAAGCGAGGAAAAATGTAAGTCATTTAGACCCAAGCCGAGCAGTTTCCTTGCGTGGGTTTACTCGCGGGCTTGCGGTTACTCGTATTCCCCTCTCTGTGAACCCAACTCTGAAATACAGGTCTGGGAGTCCCAGGCTGCTGGGTTCTGCGAGAATAGAAAAGGGGCCAAAATGGGGGTGACCAGAAGGACAAGAAGCATGAGGAAGCATTTGCACACTTGACATGGGGAGGGGGACACCCCCAGAAGAGGGGTGGGGCTTGTGGTACTTAACACTTGTACCCTTCCATTGACCAAGGCCTTGGGGTAAATAATAACTCGTTCTCATATTATATCTTCATTATAGAATTTTCCTAAACATGCCAGATGGACACCAGCCTGTAGACCCGCCTGAAGTCTGTGCCTGCTTTGGCACTACTTTCGGCTCATTGCCCAAAGCCCACCTCTAGTTTGAGGAATTAATTTTGATCTCTATCTACAGCCCACAGCCCCACCCTACCCCCAACAAGTTGGGCCTCCCATATTGTCCCAAACATTTCCTTCCAGCTTCGACGCATTTCCTGCTCTCTATCTGCAGTAACTCAGAACCCATAAAATTTAGATACACCACAATATTTCCGTGGACATTTTGCTCTAAGAAATCATTGTTACTCAGCATAATGAGCTTTTAAGATATAAAGACAATGTACTCTCTCGTGCCAATTATGTAAAAGAATACAACTCTTTTTATGTGATTAATGAAATACTACGTTTTTCATTAGGAAACACTAAATAGTATAATATTTGTGTGTGTGCTCATTTAAATTCCTGACAGCAAATCAAGATAAACCATTGCTTTGTCTCCTTGAGCAGTCCAGAAGCGGGATGAAATGAGAGGAATGTGTTCACTTAAACATGCTTTGCTATACGAATTTTGTCTCCTCTGTTGTCCTTTTTTCTTTATATTCATGCTGCAAATGTACAAGGTACGAGTGGCCTCATTAAGAGCCCTCCTTTTGTATTCTGCATACACATGGTATGGAAATGCATGAGAACGCTGGGCAGGTTTTCAATAACGGGGCCAATTTGTCAGAATACTATGTCTCAAGATGGAGGTCTTTGCCTCATCTTTGCCCAGACCTAGGGCCTGGGTCCGACATCTCACCTCCTCTGGAGGCTTTCCTTTAGATTCTAGAATCTCTTGCTGAATACACGACCATGTTTTTGAAGGTGGAGAAAGGGATCAGAACAATAAATAAACCAAACTTAACCCTCACCTCTTTAAAAAGAAGAAACCAAGAATCAACTCTCTGTAGGCTTACTGCCTCTTTTTTTTTTTTTTTTTTTTTTTTTTTGGCCTTTTCTCTTCCAAATTTAAACTGATATTTTGAATAGTTTACTTACAAATGGTACAAAACTCAAAGAGCATGAATGAGTAGTAAAAAAAAAAAAAAAAAAAAAAAACCTCAGTCTGCCTCTCTCCCCTCCCCCAGCAGCAGATACTATTGGCAACTATTTTGATCTGTTTTTGCATATTCATTTCCAGAGCTATTCCGGCCACAGAATGCATCAACACATATATAACATCATGTCTTTACATAAATAGCATAGTATGCATACTGTCATGCACATTGCTTTTTTCACTTAACATTACATCTTGGAGATTCACACTGGATGTTAAAACTTCTTTAAGTGAGATTGTAAACACTTTATAAATCCAAATAAACATCTCTGGTCTGCTTGAGCCAGGCAAGGAAAGCCTTCCTCGAAGGAGGAGACGCTGCTGAGGTGATGATTTCAAAAGTTGAAGCTGAGATCTAGTGGGTTATGGGTAAGGGGTATGTTACCAGAGACGTTCTCATGCGTCCTGAACTGAAATTTTTTAAAGGCACGCACTGCTCCGTTCCATCAGCAAATTCCCATTTCCCATGTGCAGGCACAGAGCTGACGTTCCCCAAATCAGGGAGAAGACCCTTTATCGGCACATCGCCAGTGTTGCCTTGAGTTGGTTGCGATTTGCAATGGCTACATTCAGTACTTTCTAATCATGAATTACCGTCAGCTTGGTTTTACCATTATCAGTTTATTTTGTTGTGGGTTGCTTGGTTAACCCTCCCTAGTATACTGAAGCTCTGAAGCTTATTTGCATCAACAGTATTCTGGAACTGTAATTTTCCAATGACCGGATTCTCAGACATGTATACATTGTGGTTCAAATATGAATTGTCCATACTCCAGTGCTAAAGCCAATGTATACATGATCCACTTCCCCCCCAATTATCACCAATTTATTTTTCCGCTGGAAAATGAGACTAGATGGAGTTGGTAGGTCAAGCAGTTTTGCCCTAAGCAGGGGCTGATCAAAAATAATTTGAGACCCAATGCATCTAATGCAGCTGCACCTCAGGAAGCCTACCTACATTAAACATCCTAACTCTGCAAGAGGGATATGTCCTGAAACCTTCACTCATGCTAATATCGCATGCAATCGCCCCTCCATAAAATTCACTCAGGTCTGTTGGAAAATTCAAGAAAATACTAAGAACAGAACTGCATTGAGATGCAAATGCTACATAGGAGGTAGACTCAGCCACTAAGGGACCTGTGTCCACACACCAGCTTCCCAACACTTACGGATTCAGGTCTCAGCAAAAGACAAGTCAGCGTGTACAAGTTGCTCACTGTCATAACTACAAAGATCGTATCTGCAAACACCATGTTCTATCTGCAAATGCCAAACGTCGGCTGTTTTTCCCTCTTTCCCCTGAAAAATAAAATATAAACCCAGGCTAGCTCCAAAATTTGCTCAGGCTCCCTGCTTTATTAGGGTGGTGACTGCCCACGTGAATACATGCACAGGCATCCAGGAGGGTGCTCAGCACGAGATAAGCGGCCCCCACACCCAGGCTGACGATCTTGAGTTTCAGGCTTCCCAAGTAGGAAGCCACCAGTGAAGCACGTCTTAAAGTACATTTGTGGGATGTTAATCGATGTTAGATGGAAAAAAATGTCACATTCAAATACGTTTGGGAAATGTGAGGCTAAAGAAAATTAAACTCACTTCCTACAGCTTTGGTTTTATTTTTTCCCTTTTGTTTTCGTTTCCTTTTGTAATTTTTTTAAGTTTTATTTATTTTTGAGAGACAGAGAGAGTGAGTGGGGGAGGGGCAGAGAGAGAGAGAGGAAGAAAGAGAATCCCAAGTAGGCTCCACACTGTCAGTGCTGAGCCCCATGCGGGGCTCGAACCCACGAACCGCGAGATCATGACCTGAGCTGAAACCAAGAGTTGGATGCTTAACCGCCCGAGCCACCCAGGAGCCCTAACTTTTGTTTCCTCACTGGAGCTCATCGCAGAGTCTCCTACACGGAGGCATATTATGACCCTCTGCAGGGAGACAGATGAGGGCACGTCCAGATTGCATCTGACCATGGGACTGATTTACCCCCTGAAAATCTGCAGGATGAGCGCTCTGTGGAGCTCATTCATTCATTTAACCAGCTGGCCAGATAGTCAACAAGCATGCACTGAGTGTCTACGATGTCTTAGGCGTGCCGGGTCCCATGACAAAGGAGGCTCATTTGTGGAGCTCATTTGGGGACACACATACACACAAAAATCACAAATCAGTGGTGCCCAGAAGCTATGGTGACTGCTGAGGACAAATACAAAAACCTGTGAAAGAGGCCCCGCTTGGGTTTTGAGGTCAAGAGAGGCCTCTGGCAAAGTGATGTTTTCAAGTGACATCTCCTCACGTGAGGAGCTTGTCCTTCAAGGGAACAGCATAGGTGAGGACCCCAAGCCAGGAGAAGACTCGGCTCCCTGGAGGGAGCTGCAGAAAGCCAGCCTGGCTGGAGTGTAAGGAGTGAGGTAGGGAGAAGGGGTATCAGCTCAGAGGTGTCAGAGGCCTGTGGATTTTATGAGAAAAGTGGGAGGCAGTGTGTATTCACAAGCCTTCTGGCCACCGTGCGAGAAAACTCTGCAGAAAGCAGTCAGCAATAATGGCGTCTGAGGCTGGCCTTCCATCTACAAACCATGGTGACAGCCAGAGAGCAAAGGAGATCAGGAGAGGAGACGAGCCTCTGCCCACCCCCAATCTGGAAGCCGAGGTGTACTTAGGAAAGCCTCATCCTCCGCCTCCCTGGGGCTGCTGGGAGGGCAGGAGGTCCTAAGCCACCTCCAACCTTCCTGTATTTTCATCCCCTGAGAAGAGGTAAGGGAGCCTGAAGACCAGAGGAGGGTGTGTGCGTGAAGCAAAGGAAAGGGCTAGAGCCAGAAAGCCAATCCCTGAGGCCCAGTGTTTGCAACCTCCTCACCACAGAGGACTTGTGTCGTTGGGTCCCAGTGTGGATTCAGCGGGGTTGGGGGGGGGGGGGGGGAGGCAGGAATGCGGTCCTCCAGCCTAGGGTCAGGTAAGGTATAGGCTTCCTGGAGGTGGAATAATAATTTTATTTTCCCAATTCATATTAGTCAGTGCAAGTGACTGTTACAATGCCCACCACATTGTATTAAGCCTACCAAAAGCGGGTCACTTCTGCTTCACGGTTAACATCTTGTGAAATATCTCCCATTCCGATGGTATATTATTTTCACTGAGAGTTTTGAAATCCCAGAAATATCCCTGGAAACCCCCGCTGGGGAGCAATCTGGTTGGAAACCAGTCCAGTGGGGGCCTGCCCCAGAATGACGCTTCTCCCCAGCAGGCTCCTGAGGCCTGAGCCATCGGCACTTCTGCCTTGACGACTCCCCTGGGCCTTCCGCATACACGTGGTCCCCAGCTTTGACGCTGGCATTTCAAAGGGCACTTAGGAAATTCTGAGAAGCCCCACAGATTAAGATAAACGATGCTTTATCGGCGAAACAGCCTTTTCATTTCTTGTTATTGATTTTCATGTTTCCACATCTTCAGATGCGATTTGTTAGCCCAGGGCCGCATTCCAACACACACAGACGTCATTAAGGCAGCCGTTTTAAAGAGTGCCATGTCTTATTGAGGTGGACAGGACAATAGATAAATATTTAATCTGTTACACATTTGCTTGGTATGGGAGACAGGGTTGGGACTCTGTGACTCTCAGGTTCGTACATATCTTCCTGGAAACCCTGACAATGGCCTCACCGCCTGCCCACAGAAACACCGTGCCTGCCCTTTGGAAAATGACGATGTTTCTGAAAAGCTGCTCCTGGAAGCCTTTTTCCACTCAAGCTTCAGAGGTTACCCCATCTCTCCTCATTCGTCACGATATTGGAGAATACAAACTCACAGAACTGGGGGCACTTGGCTTAAAAAAATGGAAAGTAAGGGGCGCCTGGGTGGCTCAGCCCGTTAAGCGTCCGACTCTTGATTTCAGCTCAGGTCATGGTCTCACGGTGGTGAGTTCGAGCCCCGCGTCAGACTCCGCACTGACAGCACGGAGCCCGGTTGGGATCCTCTCTCTACGCCTACCCCACTCGTGCTCGCTCATGCTCTCTCTCAAAAAAATAAACAAAAATGAAAAACAATAATGGACCATAACATGGTAACCAGTGAGCATGCGCTAAGCCAGGTTACCGAGGCCATGGTGCCCTCACCTCGACCGTGTTCTGAGTCTTTCTGCGTCTTTGGTTCTCTGGGCTAATTCCCATAATGCCCCATTCTCTCACATCAGAATTGCATGTCCAGACCCATGACCAGGTCTGTCATTGACTGTGAAAGACCAAGCCCACCAGCAACCACCCTAATCAGGGGACCTGCCAAATCGCTTTCATTCATGAAATTCACTCATCCGGATGAAATGGCTTCCTGACCCGCATACCTTTGGTGCTCTTTGTTAATAAGATACACGGCTTCTCTCCTGTTCAGGAGGATTCCAACCCCTACATAAGTATGCCCAAGCATTGATGAGTGGGACACCAAAACACCACAGGACAACAAGAATCCTGTCAGCTCCCCCGGGCCAGGCCCCGGACTGTGCATGATCAGGATGCAGTCGAGTCAGGGAATATTCGTGGACTTCCTGTTCTGAGTTCAGCCCCTCGCTATGCACAAAATGAGATCAGAAAGTACAGAGTCCCTTCCCAAACGGATTCTTCCAATCCAGTGGAGGTAGGTGACAGACACAGCTCACTTGAAAGAATTCAGTGACACGATGAGATAGGACCAGATACGTTTGAGGCGCCCTACGTAGATTCTCCCAGAAAACAACCCAGCCCCAGCTGCCATATAATCATTAGGGGCTTTTGCCCCTAGGATCGGTGATTTCACGTTCCATACAGGTTTGCTGCTACAAGAAAACACACAACCTACCCTAAGGCCAAACGGAGATTTACAGTCATTTGTCTCAAATCTCACTTGTTGCTGAGAAATCACTGTCTTTATTCCACAGACCGCAGATAGTGAGCCAGGACTCCAAAATCCAGTCCGGACTCCACTGCTAGTCATTTTGACTCTGTCCTTGCACTCAAAGTCTCCTTGCCTCTCCAAATCACGTCCCACTAGTGGACATTTTTATTCTTGTTCCCCAGCACGGAACTGCCGCAGAAAATCACAGATTGGACACGTACCAGCTGACTCCTCAGTTGCGTTCAGATGCTCCCTGGCTTCTGTGCGTCCTCCACCATCTCTCGTGGATTCCCTTCCTCTCCCCTGAACACCTGCTCCCTATCTTCTCCCCATGCCCCTCCGCCTACTTTCTCCCCGCACCATGCCTTCACCTCTTCCTTTACCAACAACTCAAAGCTGTTGGCTTCGTGGTTTTCCCGTAGCATTTCAACATCCCACTGCATCTCTCTTCCTCCCGCCCCAGTTCCCAGGCTGCTCCTCCTGCCGCCTGCCTCCTCCAGGACCAGCTCCCTTCTCCTCCAGCATCCTGGCTTTCACTCCAGACCATGCAGATTTCTGAGATGAAAAACAACTTGCACTTAAGCCAGTTCTCCCTCACCCTGTGCCCTGGTTCACATTTTTCCTATGACGCTTCCTCCTGGTTCCACTTCCTCCCTTTCTCCTTCCTCTCATGAACCCCCAGAAACCACTACTAGTTTTCCAGCGGCTGAAATTGCTCTCTGCGTCGTCAGCTCTTTACCCATGGGGCTGGTCCCAACCCCTCTTTTCCTGGCTCTGCAGCATCTGACCTCACTATCCACCACCTCCTACCAGGAGCTCAGCCCCCAAGGTTTCACAGACGCCACGCTTTTCTGCTTCTCTCCCACCCGCTGGCTGCTGCCGTTTGCACCCAGGTGGGCTCTTTGCCTCTCCCCAGATGTGAACACCACCTAGGTGCATCCTCCACACTTCTTAGGTCTCTGCCCAGCTTCTGTGATGGCCTGCTCTCCCCCCAGCCCCAGTATCTCACCCAGCTCGTTGGGCATTTCCAGCTTCACATCTCCCCATGACTGGGCTACCCCAAGTGCAACTTAGCATGCCCATGCTGAATTTTTATCCTCCATACCTGCTCCTTCTTTAGACGTCCGTCGTCCCTCCTGGGGGTGCCATCTCCTACCCAGGCACCCTCGCTCTCAGAGGCACAAAGAAGTTCTGAGTTTTCTCCTCCCCCCTCCTCTGACCTTCCCCTCCACCACAGCCAATCAGTTCTGTTGATTGCTTCTTCATGAACCACCTGTTTTGCACTGATCTCCGCTTCAGGCCCCAATCATTCCCCTAATTTAGGCCCTATCCTCTCATGCCTGGATATTGCAATGACCTCTTAACTAGATTCGCTTTGGGATAATCCATCCTGCACCTGTTCCCTGCTTCACTATCTTGAAACACAGCTCCGATAATCTCCCACTCCTCTCAAATAGTCCCAACAGCGGTGCTTACCGAGCACTTAGTGTGGACTTCCTACAAATAATCTCATTGAATCCTCTCAACAAGCCTGTGACATACTATTACCATCCTTGTTTTATAAAGGAAAAAGTAAAGGTGCAGAGGTTCGATACTTGATACAGGTCATATGCCTCGTGGGTGACAGAACTGGGCTCTGGGCAGTCTGGCTCTAGAGTTCAAGTTCTAACGTCTTGAATTCACTAGATCTTCCTCAGTACCCTCCATGGTTTCCATCATCCAGAGACCAGAATTTCTTTGCCTGCCCATAGAACCTGCTAGAATCCGGTTCCACGCTGCCTGACCAATCACTAATGCTTTGCATCCAGACAGACCCGTCTGCTTGCCAGAGGCCCTCTGCTTCCTGCCAGCAGCTGGTCTCCTTTGCCTTGTTTTGAAAAGGAATTCCTGAAGCAACCAGGCTCCGACTGATAAGGTTGTCATTCATTTATTCTTCATTTGTTCAAGAAAGACAGTGCCGGACACTGTGCTAGGTACACAATACCGCAGAGAACAAAACAGGCATGCCCTCATCCCCGTGTGTGTACAGTCTAGTGACTTCCAAGCCCTGCTCCTTTCCCCTGGCCCCCGGTTTAGACCCCACACGGAACCCACGCTTCTGCTCTGCTTGACCCCCTCCAACTGCAGTCCCTGCTGGGATCCTGCTAATCCCCTCGTCTCTGGGATCAGACCCCGTCTGGTTGTGCCAGGTAGAACCCACATTTTTCCAAAGCTGAGGGTGTTGCCCGGGGACAGATGCTCCCACTCAGGAAAGCTCAGCTCCAAGCCCCTTCCTGGTCAAGAGGCTTTGATTCAGAGATGAGCCCCAGAAGTCAAGGAAAGACTGTAGGCAAACCCTTGTGGCCTCCAACCATGTGTTAGGCACATCATTGGCTTTTGCAGAGAACTCAGCAGCTACTCTCATGTAGGTGCTATTTTTATCCCTATTTTTACAGAGGAGAAAACAGAGGTTCTAAAAGGCTCACTAGCCAGGACTCAAAACCAGCTCTGACTCTGAAATCTTCATTCTCCCCACAATTCCCTGCTGTCTCCATGTTCCTATAATCCCAGTTTCTCAGGGCCACACAGGCTAGAAACGGGTCAAGAGCAGTTATCGATGGGGTTTAACTCCAACCCTGTTCCTTTTAACATCTCAAATACTGTGTTTCCTCTTGACTTTATTTTATGTATTTATCTAGTTGGTTGGCAGAGGGGGAATGGTGAAGCTTTCCTTAATAGGAAACTCTGAAGTTGAATCAAGAAAGATGGAACAAAACTCCAAAGGTGTTCTTTTGAAGGTCCGTTCTGTTGTCTTTTCTTGCCAAGCACTTGGTTATGCGGGGTGCTCTGGGAAGGGGCGCAGGTGTTAACAGCTGAGGGAGCCTCGCTTTTTCTCCAGCAAAGAAGTGGCGTGCTTTTGCCCTGGAGTGGGGATTTAGGGGGACTGTCCCACTCTGGGCAGAAAGCAGGAGACAGGCTGAGTCTGGAGGGAGGAAAAGAGCCTGAGGGCTAGGGAGGCTGAGTGCTGCTGTGCCCAGAGAAGCAGCCAGAACTGCTGAGGTCTCACAGGTGAGGCTCACACAGGCTGGAAAACAGTTCAGGCAGGAGGACTCCAGCAGGTAGGGCTGAGCCCGGGCAGGAAGCGAGGCTTGAGATCAGAGGGAGTGGCATCATTCACAGAGGGGGCTGAGCAGAAAGCCTTGGAGCCCCATGGGGGGCACCCACAGGGCAGGGGTTGAGGCAGGAGCTCAGGCCTGGGAGCTGATCAAAAGAGCCAGGAGGAGGGCGTCACCATCAAAGTGCCCAGATCCTCCAACTAGACACTGGGTCTTTAATAACCACGCCTTTCCAGGGCCGCCTGCGATCCCTCCCGCCACCCTTTCCAATCTTCCTTCCCTACCCGCCCCCACCCTGCAGCCAGGGGATGGCTCTGGCATCTGCTTCAGGGAATATCTATGGGCCCAGTGGCAGTGAACTAAAGAAACGTGGTGACAGCCATCCTGGCCCACAGTCCAGGCCCAGCCTGGCCACCCTGCAGAGAGCACATAATTCTGTTGGCATCGCCTGTGCTCGTGTGTGAACGGACTCCACTGAAAGTTGCTGCTTCTTCCACTCCCAACCAGGATTACTCACACAGGCCTCTGCATGAACGCTGTTTTGATGCATATTTACAATAACGCACCGATGAACACTGACAATAACTCCGTGAAGTATTTCAAAATGGAACTCTAGGGAAAAGCAAGCAGGCCATCTAGCAGACATCTTCTTTTACATTATCCCAAAGTGTCAGGGAGTCAAGTTACACGGACCCAGGAGAGACCCAAACAGGAGTGCACAAGCACATAGTTTAGGTACAGCCAGGGGTGCCTGGCGTCTGACTTCGGCTCAGGTCATGATCTCACGGTTCGGGAGTTCGAGCCCCACATTGGGATCTCTGCTCTCAGCACAGAGCCTGCTTCAGATCCTGTTCTCCTCTCTCTCCGCCCCTGCTCCATTTGCGTTTTTTTCTCTCAATAAATAAATAAACATTAAAAAATAAATAGGTACAGCCAGAACCCCTGGGAACTTCTAGTTAGAGCACAGCACCTGGGATCAAGGCCTGGCGCTCTCTAGCTGTGTGCTATTGGGCAAGTCACTTTACCTCTCTGAGCCTCGTTCTTTGTAGTGAGATATGGGGGCGGGGGGGAGGGGCTTGTCACATGTTAAGGATGAGGCTCCGTTCTGCTTGCCTGACTCAAGTGTCTCCTTCCCACCTCACACTCTAAAGGCTTGAAGCTGTGCTCCAACTACGTTAGTAACCATCCCAGTCTGAGCAGACCCATTGCATCACCCGGTGCTGGTCAGGGGGACTGAACGGTAGTGTTGCTGTGGACATTGGGTAAAGCTGAGTGTTCCACGTTAAATATGAATTCTTACTGCTAGGACCAGGGCTGGCAAACAGCATCATGCTTACTCTGCTCCTCACACAACTGTGGCAGACATTACTAATCAATCCCACACTCTTCCCCGGCCAGTGATGTCTGCAGTGGAGTGGGAGGGAAGTGGGAGTATAGAAAGGAAAGCTATTTGCCATTGTGGACAGAATTTATAGCTTAGGACACCAATGCAGGGCTCCAAATCACTGCCTGAATGCTAATCACTGGCTCTGTGTGGGCCAATTAGCTGCAACTGGGGTTAAAGACCAGAGGCAGAATCTGTAAGAAGAGAGTAGCTACCGTTCAAACTCAAGAGAAACAGTTACTAGGAAAAAGCATGCGTGTTATTCTGCTCAGATAGATTTTTCTCCTCTAGACAAGCCACTACGCTAGGTTCTCAGGGGTGGCAAGCCATGTGAAAAATGAGCAAAAAACCCGAGATGTGACCAAGACGACCCTCTAGAAAGGGCTAGAACCATCCGACTCCAGTTTCTATGCTTTTTCCCTTCAGGAAGGCAGCAAGGTTTGCAAATACCCATGTGTTAGGCAGCCAACCTCATGGAGGCCATGACCCTGCAGCCAGAGGGCAGCCCTGAAAAGTGAGACCCAGGGAGTCCTTGGTCAGGATCTAAGAGCTGAGAAGCAACCACAATGAAATCCAGAAAGCTTCTTTAGAGACGCCTGCAGTTTGGGAACAATCCTGCTAAGTCATAAATGCTTCGAATTCCTCAGCTTTTGCCTTCAGAATTTCTGGCAGCTGAGGACGAGTGTTCAGGGACAGACACCGATTCTCCTCTGCTGGGGAAGGCCAGGCCAGGCCAGCCCGGGGTCCACGAAGCCAGCAGACGGAGCCTCTCCTCTAGACACGTCCGGGAGAAGGGAGGGCTGTTGCTGCAGGTGCTGTGGCACCCACTCCGATGCCCCTCAGGACCCGCACTCATTCCCCCCTGCTCCCCACCCCCCACAGTCGTTCACACTGCCAAGGAAGCTGCCGGTCCGAGTCTCAGCCCCTCCCCCCAACCCGGGACACATCAACCGGTACTTAGCTTCCATCCGGGGCATCTCTCATCTCGGCGGTGCTCCGGTGAGAGGGTGGAGTCCCTCTGGCAGGCCCCCGGCAGGCTGGCTTCTCTCCTCCCTCCACCAAAACTGCTGCCAACTCCCAGGTGTTGACCCTCATGGCTGTTGGTCCTGCGATCTGTGCTCCCGGAAGGTAGAGCTCATTCCCTCACAGGCGCTCCGGCCATCACGTCTGCCTCCCACCGCCCACCCGGCATCTCCAAGCCCGCAGCCCAGGACCGCGGCCTGCTGCAGCGGGAACATGGAAGGAAGATTCACGGAGTCTAGATGCCCACGGCACGGGAAAATCACCGCATCCAGCCCTGCCAGCTCGCCAGTGGACAGCCAGCCCAGGGCCACCCACAGAGCTGGCTGGTGGCTAAGCTGGCCCCAGGGGCCTTTGACCTCACGGCCCTCCACTTCTGTGGAGTTGCTAACATGCTTGCTACCCACTCTGTATGCAAGCGTTTCTCCGCATCTATGAGGGAGGGGTTAGCGGCTCCGCGTTTCACAGATGTCGTAACTGAGTTGCTCGAGGTTGCGCAGCTCAGTGGTGACGGAGGCAAATCCCAGCCCGGGTCTGTGCCACTCTCGAGCCCGTGATCTTTCTAGCCACACGGCCTCTAGCTCCTGTGGGCACGCGGGGTCTCTGGGTGGTTTATGACACAGTCATGGGGCCCACATGGGTCCTGGGCTAAATGTGGCCCGTGTGCGAGCCCCTCCCCTGCAGGTCAAGTTCCCGCTCATTCCTCGGGGCAGCCCTGCCAGCTGCCATTCCAGCCCAGGGGGGCCAGAGCGTGGAGTCGGGATTTAAGCCAAGTGCCCAGTGGGTCCCCAGGGATGTCCCCAAAGGGGACAGAAATAGGTCACACCCATGCTCTCTATACTAGATGAAGTTGGAATTGTTGCGACTCAGGACGTGGCTCGTTGAGGAGGCCGTAGGATCCTCCCAGGATGACACAGGATGAGGAAGATATGAATAGAAAAGCCTCGTGGTCTACCAGCCGGGGGAGAGAAGAGAGGGATTACCTCTGCACAGGGGAACAAGGGAAATGGGCAGGAAACCAGGAGGGCAGGCCTACCAGGCCCTGTAGGCTTCTGCTCCGCTCCCGCATGTGTAAGCACACCCCTGGGTCCTGTGCACCTCAGGCAATGAGGCCGCTACCCGCAAGTTCAGCCTCCTCAGGCCCTGGGCCCCCAGGAGACCCTCGGTGCCCCAGTGATATTACTTTACTCATGCCTAGTGGCTGAGGCTTAAAAGGCTGGGGGTCTGAGCACTGGCCTATCGCCATTCCCCCAACACACCAGCGTTCTGCCTCAGTTTCCTTTCCTGGCACTCTTATTTTCCCAGCAGAATTATTGCTGCTCATGAGTCCAACCTGCCCTCCTGTGGTTCTGACATCGCACCCAGCCCGGGCTCCCTTCTGTCGGAGTCAGGAGTAAGGGATGTCAGTATCTCTGCTCCAAAGCACAGCCACGGCTTGTGGTCCTCCTCAAGGGGATAGAGCTCCCAGAACTTTGCCACTGTGGATGATGGCAGAGCTCTGGGGATCAGTAGCCCAACCATAAAGGGTGGTCAGAGGCAGGTAGCACTGTGGCTTCTGAAACTCAGACAAGGTGCAGGTGGGGTGGACCTGAGAAGAGCCAAGAGTAGTCCCCAAAAAGTGACCCAGGGTAGGCAACGGTGTATCCCAGGAGTGAGTGCAGGAGACCTGTGCTCAGTCTTGGACAGAAGGGTTCAGGCAAGGGGGCGGGACTGGCCCAGGAGTCCTGTGACTCCTGTTCAAAAGCCAGCTCCGCCACTCAGTTGCCAAGGGACCTTGGGTGGGTCACTTCACCTCTGTCTCAGGTGAGCCCCTGCAGGAAATGGATGGACCACTCCAATGAGTCAGAAAGATGAACAATGGGACTGTGCATGAGAATTTAATGAAGGAATGGTTTTCAAAGTTGGGGGCAGGGCTGAGGGTGGTGACGCACTGGAGTCCAGCCGCACTGGGCAACGGGTACCATGCCAGGGCCAGGGGCAGAGGGGTCTTGTGGGGACCCAACAAGATCTATAGCTACAAGGAAGGGCCGCTGGACAGGAGCTGTGGCTTTTGGTGAAGGAGTCTACTCACTACCGCCAAACTGAGGCCAGGCAGGGAGGAAGCAGGGGAGTGTGAACACCCTCCTTTCTCCTCCAGCCCTACAGTCTCCTGCCCAGAGGCCAGGGGGGCCCAGCAGCTTCCTGAGGGCACAGAGAAGGAGAGACAAAGTCTGAAAGCAGGCCCGCAGGGGCAGACAGAAAACAGCCAACACACACTCTGGGAAAACAGGTTCTTACCCCAAAAAGAAGGAAAAGATACCTATCCTGCTTACCTCCAAGGAAGCTGTGAGGATCCGGCAGGAGGTTCAAGCTCCAGGGGAGGGGGACTGGGTGACTTCTGAAGTCGCTTTCAGCTCTCAGAGCCTAGGAATCTCAGCAAATAAAATCCGTAGTACTGAGAATCTCTGAGCAGAGCACATGCGGCAGAAGAGAAAAGTCTGGGGAAGCTCAGTAGAGCCAGTCTGGAGCCACAACAGAGTTCAAGCTTGAGTTTGAGCTTAAGTAGCCACTACGGTTGGAACCAATGTCCTCAGGAGATGGTATACGCAAAAGTATAGGTGTGGTGAAAAGGCCAGGTTCAAATTCTGACTTTGCCACTTACTAGCCGTAGAAGGAAAGGTACTAAATCCTTCTAACTATCCTGAACTGTTCAAATGGGAATACACTCTCACAGGCTTGTTATAAGGATTGAATTCAAAGAGATGATATGTCACCATGCCTGGCATACAATGCATTCTCATGAAATAGGGGCTCTTTCCTTTCTTAGGGACACAGGACATGGGAGGAAACAGCACAGCCGTAGCGAGACGCGGTGGAAATAAAAGTGAAAAAGCAAGTAAGCCCAGTATGTCTCAGGAAGCAGGTTGCCCATGAAACCAGTCCCCCCAAAGGAGGTCTGGGAAGGTCCCCAAGAAACCCAGAAATGCTGGAAGACAAGTAACATGAGACCACAGAGTGACCCCATGTGACTGTCCACAGATGACTCAGCCTCGGGTGGAACAGGACTGTCCGTGATCCAAAGCACGTACCAGCCAAAGCCCTGGGTCCCCCTGGCAGCTGGCTCATCATGTCTCAGTGAACGCATGTGTCTTCAAAGGACATCCAGTGGCTTCCAGGTACCCTGGTGCTTAGGACAGGCATGGAGGGTAAAGCCCTGAGCACATGCCCTCCTCTGGGTGAGGTGCCAGCTCATTAGTTGAATGAGGCACGTGGGTACCGAAGCAGCAGCCCTGGACAGAGCCTGCAGTTCTGGGTTCAGTTCCAACTCTCCTACTAGTTGTGGCTTCTCCCTGAATCTCCTTCTCTCTTCTCTCATCTGCAGAATAAGTGGTAATAGTCTCCCGGAGGAGTCAGACAGAACACATTGCTGGGGGGGGAGGGGGCAGGAAGGAGGGGGTTCCTGGGTGGCTTGGTCGGTTAAGCGTCCGACCTTTGATTTCAGCTCAGGTCATGATCTCGGGATTCATGAATTCGAGCCCTATGTTGGGCTCTGAACTGACAGTGTGGAGCCTGTTTGGGATTCTCTCTCTCCCCCCCTCTCTCTCTGCTCCTCCCCCACTCTGGCTCTCTCTCTCTCCAAATAAACAAATACAATTTAAAAAAAAAAAAAGCAAAAGAAAGAAAGAGCACATGGAACATGGAAGAGCGTACGTACCCAAGCATGTGGCATGATCGAACCATTGCTCGCCATTGCTTGCAGCTGTCCCCAAGACAGCTGCTGCAGAGAAGCCACAGTGAAGAAATGACTCCTCCTATCAAAGACCCCATCAAAGAGCTAACTCTTGCCCAACTTGGAGCAGGAGGGAGCACACGCTGATTGGAACTGAGAACACAGACATCCAGGCCCCAAACTCTAAGAGCCATGGTCACGGAGAGAAAAGTCACTTGGGGATTTGGGGTGGTACCAGTGGGGCAAACGGATTAGACAGAAGTGACCTCCATGGTAACTAATTCCCCCAAGACTGTTCCCATAGCAAAACAAACCACTGCACGTCTACAGAAGGGGCATCTCAGTGATCAGGAGTATGGTCCAAGGCTTGGGATTACAGGAGCTAAAAGGAGTATAACCTGCCTGAGTCTGGTGTTCTAGAAAGAATCACTAACTGGGTGCAGTTCTCATTGCACAATGTGGGACCAGTCCTTCTCAGCAAACCTTTCTGTTACCCTTCGAAGAGCTCTGGGTATTTGTGGTGAGGGGAGCCAAGTAGGTAGACTCTATCTGTAAGCTTGATGATACTATTCTCACGGTAGGCTAAGTGAAGCAGCCCCCACTTCCTACTCTTTGTTGGGAAAAAAAGACATCTGAGGTAGGTTGGTTCCTCTCTGGGAGTGCTTCTTAGGACACCAGCTGCCAGAACAATTCCTGGCTCCTTTCCAGCACTCAAGAAATGTTCATGGTATCGTTCTTCCATAGGATGCATGGCCATCCACACCCAGGAAGACTGACACTCAAGCCTAATATCTGTGTCCGACTCCTTAAAGAAGGACTCCTTCTGGAAGCAGCCTGGACCCAAAGCCTTCAACAGCACCAAGGTTCCAGGCCCCAGCACATCTTAAAGGAGACGGCCCAGGACCCAGGACTTCTGGAACTCAGCCCAGGAGTCAGCAGGGGCAATCTAGACCTTTCTGGGTCTATGGCCTCCTTGCCCCATGTCCCATGCCCCATTGCTTCTATTCCAGCTCTCTGGACCCAGTTGACAAGGGACAGCTTTTCCTTCAGTTCCTGAGTGTCACAGCTGCTCCAGATACCAGGCCAGGATCTGGGGATCGAAAAAGGCTTAAGACTCAGTCCTTGCCCCCAAAATGCTATCCTAGCACCTGTAAATAGGTGTGAATGGGAACAGAAAGTACAGAGTAGGAGCAAATGTTGAAAGAACAGGAGCTGAGTCATGAAGGACCCCGAATGTCAAGCTAAGGGACTCTTTGTCCCACATTCAGGGACCAGAGACAGTCTCAAAGGTTGACTAAGTGGGGAAGGGATAGGACCAGGTGCGCTCAGGCAGAGAGGGAAAGAGGGGTCCCACACTCCCTGAGACATGGCTCCCTAGCCACCAGAAATGCCAAAGGGCATGTCAGCTTCTCCCCTCACAGAGTCCAGGTGCCAGGCTGGCTTTGCCCTTGCTCTCTGGCTTACTTTAACCCCAGGCCCCTCACCCTTCTTGCCAGCATGACCAGGGGATTTGGATCATCTTGTTGAAGACCCAGAAGTCTCCTAGACATCACAGTAATGCAAACGTTAGATCACTGGCTTGGAGACAGGTGAGTTGGGTTCTAGCACCAAATTTCCTTTCTCAATGACCCTGAACAGGTCATGACGCCTCTCTGAGCTGGGTTCTCTTTCCATAGAATAGCTTCACTCATTGCTGTGAGAGTACAACGAGATCATGTGTGTCAAGGCAGCTAGTGTGTGGCCTGGGGACCCAGAAAGAGGTCAATTAATGCTTGCTGAATGTGAACCTGTCTAGCAGTTCAGGCTGGGGTCTTTGAGAGAAGAAACCCAGCCAGGCCCAGCCCAGCAGGAGAAAAGTTCCCTAACAGGGAGAATTCCAGGGATCACCAGTATTCTGAGACCATATCAGGCAGTGCTCTGACCCCTCTGCTGTCCTGGGGTAGGGTGGGAGGGACCAGGGCTCCACTCCAAAGGTTTATAGGCTATTAATAGCTGGTGGCAGTGGGGCTGCAGGCCACTGTCCAAGGGACTCCTCTTTCCCCTCTGCTCTCAGCTGTGCTGTTCTTTAGAAGCACTTAGGAAGATCTGTGTTATTTAGAAAAGCTGGTAGGGGAAAGAGCATGAAATCTTGCCTGGAAAAGACCACCACTTTCCCCAAATTGTTTGTTTCCCAACAGACGTCTTTATATTTCATTTCTCTGCTTCCAGTAAGGCAAACAAATGCTTTTCATTTGCCCTTTGCTTTGTATTTTTCTTTAAAGTAATTATCTATAAATAGGAGTTCACACTGAAAAGCACATGGACGTTTCCTCATTTAATCCTTATCCTAAGGTAGGGGCTACCTTTATTCCCATTTTACAGGTAAGAACACTGAGGTTATGTGATTCAGCCAGAGCTGCAGGACTGGAAATGGAATCACCAGCACCCAACTCAGGATGCCTGCCTCCAAGTCCTGCACTCTTTCTAGTGCCCCAAACTACCTCTCGATCTCCCTGAGGAAGTCTTGCTAGCTCCCCACAAGAGTTTTCCTCTTTTCCTCTCTGAAAAGCACAGGAGCAGAGAATTCCAGAGTTTGAAAGGACCTGCTGCATTCCCACACAAGGAAAGAACCCCTCCCACGGTATTCGTGGCGGACGCACACGTCCTGTTTCCCGGAAGGGGAAGTGCGGTGGCCCAACAATAACAAGGCCGTGATGGAGTGGATTATCTAGGTGGCATTCGCCACTAAATCATAAGGAAAACCCATCTATGGAACAAGAAAACCAGCACCGGTTAATTCAGAGGCTCCATGATGTCATCGGGGACCCAGGTTCTTTCCCGCATTCAGCTCTGTCACCCTTAGGAGGTGGGTGTTTCTCCACAAGGGCTTGTAATGGCTGTCTCCCTTGCAGGCTTCCCAGGCAGTCTCAGCAATAGCGGTGGATAGCAGACGGGTTTTTGGTGGTGTTGTTTTTTGGGGTTTTTTGTTTTTTTGTTTTTCGTGAGAGAGGGGTGTTTGTGTGTTTAACCTACGTGTCTTCTTCTTCCTCCTTTTTAAAGCAAATAAAACTCTCCTGGCCTCCATTAGAGACATTTCCTCATGTCTCCTTGGCCAGGACTGAGCCTCATGACCACCCTCAAGCTACTCACAGGCAAAGGGAATGAGATGCCCAGAAACACTGGCCTGAAGAATGAAGACTGTGCCCCCCTGAATCATAGAGAGGAGGCTTGGAGCCCTAAGTACAACCAGGGTTCTGTCTGCAAGCAAAAAGAGGAGAAGGGCTTAGAGGAGCTCACCAACCCTCTCTGACCTTGGAAAATGCTGTTTTCTCTGATTTGCTGGTGAAAACCACTGAGGTTGAAAAGTGACTTGGATCCTTGTCGCTGAACTTTGCCCTGCATCTCATTCACTTGTATAATCCCAAGAGGATTAAAAACAATGCTTTACATGTAGGTGCTCAACCAACCAGCTCAGTTTAATCCAAAGAACGTTTAGGGCTTGCCTGCTACATGCCAAGTGCTTTGTGGTGTGCTGGAGATGCAAAGATGATCCAGTCAGAGTCTCTATCCTTGAGCACTACAATCTGGTAGTGCTTTTAGTTATCATTATCATTATTAATAAATAGTACTATTTATTAATAGTACAGGTACAAGAATAGTACTATTCTTATTATTTTCAACCAACATTTACTCAGCACACATAATGTGCTAGACATTTGGAAATATATAACATTCATGCCAGGGCTCAGGATAATTTTTATATCCCAATTGGCAGAAAAGAACACTTAGGGACAAGGAGTTACTTGCCCAAAGTCTCACAGCTCATGGGTGTCAGACACAAGAAGAAACTCAGGTGCACCTAAGTCAAAGACCACCTTCTTTCTGCCGATTGTATTCTCTGCACCTCTCAAAAATTGAATGCTCTAGCTTACCAATATATATATATACATATATATATATAACACGTTAAGCCAATATATGGATAGGTAGATCTCAAAAGTTGTTTTAAGATGTATTTTCATTAGTCTCTCCTTGTCTATTTTGCTCTACTCAGTGGAGATTGCCCTTCCCCTACAAGGAGATGCAAAACTGGGCAGTTTTGTCATTTTCTTCTGGCTTCTTATACCTCACATTATGTTTCCAACAAAATAGTTAAGAGGTTAAAATGTCTCCTTCCCCTGTGCTGGAGACTTATGCCAGGAAGAACCCACCATCAGGGGAGTAAGACGCTTCTTCTCTCTTTACTTTTTAGATAATGAATTTTCCTCAGGTCAGATTCACTGGGGAGTTATTTCTGGAATCCAGCAATTCCTCCATTTTGAATGCCAGACCTTTGTTATCACCAGCCTTCTGGAGCTGCCTCAGGATGATATAAAGAACCTGTTCTAAGATGCCACGGGTGAAAATAAAAGACATTTGTTAGCCAGCTGTGCTCAGAAGTGTCCTTCCTGACGCATCAGGTGGTTCAGGACATGAACACAGCTCCACTATGAACCCATGGTCCTCCTTTTCACCAACACGAGCTGCTGGCTGTTGCTGAGGTGGACTCTGCTCAGAGTCCCATCTTCCTCTCTGGGTTGAGGACACTTCGTGCCCTAAACTAGATCTGCTGCCATCCTCCTGGGAGCCCAGAATTTGGGAGTCAGGCAGTGAGCCCCCATCTGGCCCAGGAAGCCTATTTTAAAGAAATTATAAGAAATTCATGGGGCACCTGGGCAGCTCAGTTGGTTAAGCGTCTGACTCTTGATTTCAGCTCAGGTCATGATCTCATGGTTGGTGAGGTCCATCCCTGTGCCGAGCTCCGGGCTGACAGTGGGCTGCTTGGGATGCTCTCTCGCCTTCTCTCTCTCTCTGCCCCTCCCCTGTTCTCTCCCTCTCTCTCTCTGTCTCAAAATAAATAAATAAACTTAAAAAAAAAAAAGAAATGCAATAACCATCCCTCCCTAAGCCTGTCACTTTTTTCTACATGTTCTACCCATCTACCTCTGCCTTCTTTCTCACCAGGATCTCAGTTTCCTCCCGTTAGTTCACCTTATTTTTTCTTGTCCCAGTCTCTTTTCCTGGACTCTAAATAAAGCTTTCTTGCTCATGGCCAGCTCTGTAGTATAGCAAGAACCAGCAGAGGCCTGAGATTCGGGCCATAGCCAGGTTCAAATGCAGGCACTTCTACTTACCAGCTATGAATCCTAAGGTAGAGACTCAACCTTCCTGAGACCCAATTTCCTCTTTAGCAAAATAGGAATAATAGTTCCTACTTCATAGTGCTATTGGTGGATTAACTGGAATCTTTCATGTAGGAAGCCTGGCATATTGTCAGATACACAATCCCTATTAGTCGGCATTACACCACATAGCCCACGTAAGCAGACTCACTGGTGCTCAACAGAGCTTTCTTGAATTAACCTGAAATAAACATTTTCTAGATTTCCAGGCTCCCCGGAAGAATTTCCTCCACTACCCCTATCTCAGTTAAAAAAAAGAAATCAGTGCCTGGCTGGCTCAATTGGTAGTACACACAACTCGTAATCTCGGGGTTGTGGGTTTGAGCCCCATCTTGGATGCAGAGATTACTTGAAAAAATCTTTAAAAATTAAAATAGTTTTTAAAAAAACAGAAGCTTGAAAAGTGGAGGAGGGATTGGAGAGAGGGCAATGAAGTAAGCCGGATGCAAGAGCCTGGATTGCCTTTGGCTCAGTCTGGGTTTGAGGGAAACCTGGAATTACTGCGATTTCATCACAGCAGCTGGTCCAAGATAAACCTGCCAGAACTGCTCAGAGGCCAGATCTGGATTGCAGTGATAGCTGGGGCCTGCTGAGAAGCAAGGAAAAACTATTTATCTGACATTTTTTCAACCCCAACCAAGAATTTTCTTTGGCTCAAGATGCCGCTGGGACCGGTTTTCATTTGCATGGATCTCATATGAGGATCCATGCCTCTGACGGGGGAAGACTTCTTAGAAAGACTTCCATTCCCCAGCCTCCTTTCCACGTGTGCCTTTCTCATGATTCAGAAATAATTATCCATCCAGGAAAACTAATCCCTGAGTTACTTATGCATGGACCGTGCCAGAACCTCACATATAGGTTCGCTCTGATTCAACTCCACACACAGCCTGTGCAGGTCTGAGCATCAGCAAAGATGGCCGCCATAGAACATTTGCTCTCCTTCCAAATTGGCAGCCTTCATGTCACTGAAGCCATGTTAACTGATGTGGCACATTTTAATGCATTTCACTGTCTCAAGCTGTGGCAGCAAATTTAGAGTGTGAATCTTCTTAACAGCTGCTTCTAGAGAGGCGGTCTGGAATCTGCATCCTTGACTCATTGGTGCCAACCAAAAAAAAAAAAAAAAAAAAAAAAAAAAAAAAACTTGTCCATGTATCATATATGGCTTTCAGTGGCTTTAAGACAGTCCTGTCTGAACTCAAACGCCATTGTTCTTGTAATATGCTTATGAAGACCGCACTTTTCAAACAGGTAGCATTTGGGGAGTGGTATAAATGTTCTAGGAATAAAATAGTGAGTTTGAGAAGTCAATCCAGAATATGTCCAATCGGATTAGCATTATCTGTGTTCAATCAGGTACTTTATTTGAATGAGATGGCCTTACGAGCCTGTTGCATGTCCTGTTGATTTATCATCCTCATCCGTCGCAAGGCAGAGGATACTGCTTTACAAGCCCTTTGGTTTATCATCCTTAGTCAAAGCTAGGCACAAGGATGGACTTGGCTGCATTGTTGTCATAGCCAAAGACTAGAAACAAATGTATCTATTAGGATACATCCAGTCAACGGAATGGCATACATCATTTAAAAAAAAAAAAAGTGATTCACCGAAAATGTACAACAAGTGTTGTTATGAAATAATTTCCAAGAAATAGAGTTAAATCTGGAAATATACAAGATCCTGGTCATACTGATCATCTCAGGGGAAAGAACCAGGGGCAGAGGGTCAAGAGAAAGAAGTTTCTGTAATTTTTGTATGCTCTTGAGTTTTGTACCTTGCGTTACCCATATACACCATGATAAAATGGTTGGTTTTTCAAAAACTACATTCAGGGTCGAGCCCGAAGAAAGATGGTCAAACTAGCTATATAATTCAAAGAGTTATAATCACAAGAGCTCTCATTTGCTGAGCAATTACTCTGTATCAGCCTCCTGTTAGAGCCACTTACACATTTCATCTGGTTTTCCCTTCAAAGCAATCCTGTGAAGTAGATTTTACCGTCTTCAATTTTAGAAACAAGGACACTGACTCAACGGGTTCAGGAAAGTTGCCCGAGGTTACACAACCCGCACAAGGCTAAGCTGGGATTCAAACTTAGGTCGGACTAACTTTTTCCACTGGTCCCTGCGGACCTTCTCCGATCAAACACTCAATGGGACTGTATCTCATCACTTTGTCCCCAGGGCCTGGCAGAGCACTTGGCACACAGGAGGTGTCTAATACATGCTGAACAGATAATAAACAGAAAGCAAAACAGTGAGAGCAAGACGCAGCCAGCAATTCCCTAAGAGGAATTTTATACATGTTTGAGCATCTTGGAATTGCACGACTTCTTTCTTTTGTTTTATCCCCTGGTTTCCTCTATGATTGTTGGAAAAGGCCAACAAGCTCGACCATTCATTTCAGGGTGAATTTGGGACCCAAACGGTTAAACGACCAGCCAATTTGGCTTCCTTGCGGCCTCCCAGCCAAGGAGATGAATGGAATGTTCACGAGGTTGCTTGGCAGGGGTCCACATTCCTATGGGAACGTTGCAGCAGTGAGAGCTTTGGGACACTAAGAGGCAAATGTGTGGGAGTCGTGGGGCAAACTGCAAAGGATCCAAATTCTCAGAAAAATGCATGGAGCTCCATTGGTCCAAGGATGCTCTGCAGAGGACTAGCTAAGTCTCCGCCCTGACTCAGAGGGAAAATAGAGACAGGAGCCAGCACCCATCCAGCTCTCCCCTACAGCTGCCCAGGCCTAGAATGGTACGGGCCACTTCCAGCACCACTGCGGATAGGAGTTCATTAGAAGAAACTCATCAGGGAGTCCCACTCCTTTGGCTGATCTTTAGATTCCTTCCATTTTCTGTCTTCTAAAGAAAAGGACTTGAGGGGAATTTGCCCATCCCCCCCCCCCCCCCGCTTTTCCCTGGCCCCACCCTGCAGCTGCCTCTGTCCTTCCCCATGGAAGAGGACCCAAACCCAATGCATTTTCCTCAAGTACATCCTTGCCCGTAACACACACTCCAGAGACCAGGTGAGTCACTAAAATTCCACATTACAAATCCCTCCAGCTTTTAGAAAGGCCGCATCAGTGATGATGATGATGAACATTGCATTTTCTGTTTAAAATTAGAAACTAGGATGTTCACATTTTCCTTCAAACAGTAGTTCACAAGAAAACTTCTTGTCACCACTCTAAAAAAGAAGTTCAAGCCTAGAGCTGTCCAGACAGAGACTTCTGTGTGGACCCCCCAACATCTCTCATGCCAGTCATCTGGAGAAATTCTCCAGCTCTGAGGAGGGAGCCCTGCGTCCTGATTTCCCTTCCCACTTGGTGGCATTGGTACCAGGGTCTGGTAGTACTTGAGCAGACTTTGCTGTAGTTAACTCAGACTGTTAAGAAAAGACTCTGTTTTGGGGCGCCTGGGTGGCTCAGTCGGTTGAGCGGCCAACTTCGGCTTAGGTGATGATCTCACAGCTCATGAGTTCGAGCCCCACATCGGGTTCTGTGCTGACAGCTCAGGGCCTGGAGCCTGCTTTTGATTCTGTGTCTCCCTCTCTCTCTGCCCCTAACCCACTCGCATTCTGTCTCTGTCTTTCTCAAAAAAATTTAAAAAAAAAAATTTTTTTTTAAAACATTAAAGAAAAAAAAAGAAAAGACTCTGTTTTATCCTGGCGCCATGAGGCTAGGATATGGAGACACTGGAAGCTGTTTGCAAAATGACATCTTTCCATTCCATATCCAAAGGCTAAGAGATAAACCAGTAGGTTGCTGGCTCTGTTAGTGAAGTCTTAACCTAATTAACGCTATGGAAGACAAAACTAGAAGTCTCTCCCAAGGCCAGGAAGCCAGGCTAAGAAGCTTACAAGGAAGGGACCATTCTGGGTAGAAGCAGGAGTAACTAGGGAGGGAAAGAGCATCCTTTGTTGGTACCACGGGGCACCAAAACCTTACAAGCCTTTTAGGACCAGAACAAAAAGAATCAAGGAAATAACACGGCATGGAAATGACACGAATGAGCTATGATGATGAAGTCATCTGCTCTGCTCATAATCCGCCTTCCGGAGAAGCTGCTGTGTTCGCTTGGCCACAAAAGTAGCCTTTGGCTATAGCATCATCTGAACATATGCCTTGCTCCCCACCTCCAGGGATAAATGATCATAAGTGGACACCTAACCCAAATTGAATAAATCAGGTTCTCTCTCCCAGGGGTTCAGATGTGGGATCCAGAGATGTTGGATGTACCATGTAATCACTTGAATTGAAGAGATGGCATTTGGCAGCAGTGGGTAGCCATCTTTTATCCTGTAGATAGAAAAGCCTGAAACCCCCTCTGTCAAGAGAGAAGGAGGGGAATGAATTGACCAGGTGAACAGAAACAGAGAGAAAGAACTCCTAAAAGACCCGGAGCCTGGCTCCTCAAGGTCCTTTGTTCAGGCCCGGTCACATCCTTGGACTCTTGGAGGCTTGGATTTCCCACGTATTTTTATAATAATCCCTCTCCCTGTTTTCTTGGATTAAGCTAATATGAGTGGGTTTTCATTACTTAGAAGCAGAAGAATACTGGCTAACGCAGAAGCGCAAGCCCCTTAGGCCAAAGTAGGAACAGAGGGAGTTCAGGTAAGATTTGCAAGGTAAGGTTGTCTACCTGAGCAACAGGATGGGATTGCAACATCTTACCTGGTCTGGACCGCCCTCCTCAAACCCCGAAAGGTTTGTTGCTGCTTTCTTACCCAAGTCACACACACACACACACACACACACACACACACACACACACACATTTTGCAAAGTTTCAAATATAAAAGGATATAGAATAAGTACAGAAGTCTCTTATCATACTTACCCAGTCTTAGGTCCTACCTCCAAGATAAGCTTTGCTCATGCCATATTTTATGCTCTCTGAAATGCTGTTAATTGTAAAACACATCCCAATTTTGGAAATGTTAAAAGATAGAATCATATATACTGTTCTGTTGAGTCTATTTCCAAATATTTTCTCAGTATTCCACATTATCAGTAGATTTTTGTGTGGTTATTAGTTTTTATCATTAATCGGACTCAATCTAAGTACATTGTTCTGTAACTGCCTTCTGAACAACACTTCTCGGGGCATTCTCCTGATTTCAGTAAGAGAGTCTGTTCTATCCACTACTGTATCTCCAGGGCTAGAACTGTACCTGCCACATAAGTAGGAAGTCAATGAAGAAAGAATTAACTAATGAATAACCAGCTTCCTTTGCTCTTTTAATGCCAGAGGTCTTTAGTAGTATTTATTTGGGACACCTGGGTGGCTCAGTTAAACATCTGAGTCTTGATCTCAGCTCAGGTCTTGATCTCGAGTTCACAAGTTCCAGTCCCACAATGGGTCCCACGTTGGGCTCCATGCTGGGTATGGAGCCTACTTTAAAAAAAAAAACCCAGTATTTATTCAACCTTTCCCCCATTGCAGTAACCATTTTGGTTACTTCCTATTTTTTACCTTTATAAATAATACTGCTGTGAACATCTGGACTCCATTGTGTTTCTGTAACAGCAAAAGAGTTATCATGATTGGGTGCTCACTATGTTACAGATGTTAACATAAGTAATTTATATGCATTAACTTACTTAATATTCACAACAGACTTTGGAGGGTGGTACCATTCCCATTTCCATGTTTCAGATAACAAAACTGAGAATCAAAGAGATTGAATGACTCACCAAAAGTCAGCAGGAAATAAGTGAATGGGCAACCTTGCTCCAAAAGCAAGGCCAGGCTCATATCACTGTGTTCCTTTGTTTGGATGAATATTCTAAGGTAGAATTGTTACGTCTGAGAGAAAGAATGTTTCACTCCAAAACTTCTGCGTCAGTTTAATTCACTCTATCATCGTTTGAGAGTACCTGCTTCCCAACATCATTACCAATAATGGATGTTACCAGTTTTTAAGTCATTTAAACATACAGGTAAAAAATAATATTTCATTATTCATTTAATTTGTATATCCTGGTTTACTGGGACATTGGGTTTCTTTCCATTGATTACTGGTGACTTGTATTTTTCTATGAATTGCCTGCTCATTTTCTTTGCCCATTTTTTTCTATTGGGTTCTCTGTCTTTTAGTTACTGATTTTTAGGAACACTGAATGTTATCACAAATGTGGCAGAGTTTCACCAAGGCTGTATTTTCAATAGGATACATTTTGTTACTCAAAAGTTTTAAAATTTGATATAATCTAATTCATCAGTTTCTTTCTACATATGCCTTCTGAGTTTTGTGTCCTTTCCTACTCACATTGATAAAATATTCTGTTCTTTTCGTCTAACGTTTTATTTTTATGTTTAACTCCATATTCCATCTGGAACCTATTTCAAGATGTAACTTGGGCTCTAACTTCTTAAGTGGAGACCCAGTGTTCCTATCACTACTCTTTGATGTGCTATGTTTGTCATAAATTAGATTTCCATAAATACAAGAGTCTGTTTCTAGACTTTCTATTATGCTTCATTGTCTTCATGGTCTATTCCTGAGCCATAACATGTGTGTAAAGCAGAGAGACATAGTTGTCACACAATTAACGTCAATTATCTTCTGCATCTCTTAACTTCCCTGTATTTTTTTTTCTTTTTCACAGTTTCAATCTATACATTCATGCCTGTGTTGCTTTTAACCTATCTAGAATCTTTCACCCTGAATTTTAGGGTACACATCGGACTACCCTAATCTCTAATGAAGGGAGATAATGTGGTCACTTTACCAAATCATTTGTATAGTGTTATAGCTATCTACAACATAGCTCCCTCCCAGGCCTAGTAAGCCAGCCAATCTCTCCTCATCGATCAGAATAAGAAACAGTTGAATGTGTTCTTAGGATTCTTGGAGATGGAATCATTGACAGATCTGCATGTCAATCATCCTGCTGGTAGCTGAATCTGAGGTTTTGGGAAAGGATGCAGATAGGTGATTCCCTGTCTTGGCTACAGGTGTCATTTGCGTCCTTTCTGTTGGTTGGATCCAATGGCATCATTCAATGTCTCCCCATGGCCATGTGGCCTGCCACAGAGTCCCACAGGTCTCCTTATCACCCCCAAGCTCACTGATTCTCGCTCAAGTGACCCATACTCCACCCCTGCCCCTTCTCACAGGGCTGTCTCTTGAAATAAAGGTGACTCCTCTGTCACCATATTCCAGTCCAGTTCCAGTCTCCACAGTGTCAATGATACCATGAGGTCCTCCTCAAGTAAAGAAGAATCATATCAAATTTGTTCTGTAAGTTACCTCCTTTCTGTACCTTGGTATTTCAATATTTGAGGCTACAATAATCCAGTCCCCATTCCCACTATTCCTCCATATAATGCGGCGAGACATCTGGTGAAGAGCATGGCCCTGCAAATCAGTTGGCTGTGCCCGAACCTGGTTGCCCCCATGCCCAATCAGCTCAATCCTCAGCCTCCATCCATATTTTCTTCATAAGGCACATCATAACCTTATTTACTTAAAACACTAGACAGCACTCCAGCGCTACACTTGGGGGCCATTTTAAACTGCAAAATCACCAACAAACAGTGCAGAAATGTGAAAAATGGGGCACTTAATTAGACCACAAAAGGGGCATTTGTTCACAGTGCAAAGGCTGAAACAAGAAAGCAGAGTATCACCTTGTTCAGCCTCAGCTGGGAACATGCAGGTGTCAGGCAACTCAAAGTTTTGCCAAGCCTTATGGGTTGGCAAATGTCAGCCAAGGCACTGCAAGTATTGATTTGGGGTTACAAATGGATTTTAGCAAGGAAATGAATTTGTATATACAGTCTCTGTGAATAAGGATAGACTGTAGTTAGGTCCATATCTCACATGGTATTTGAGAATAAATCCTAAAAGATCAGATAATAAAAAGTAGTAGAGAAAAATAGTGGAGAATATTTTTAGGCCCTTGGAATAGAGAAGACCTTTCTAATTAAGGGATAAAATCTAAAAGCCACAAATAAGCATTGTTAAATTTGACTACAGACCACAGAAAAAAAATAACGAAAACAAACAACAACAAACTACTTTAAGGCAAAAAAGAATTACTATAATCAAAGTCAAATTTAACTTGCTAAATAATCAAAATAGCAAAAGATAAATGACAAATCAGGAAAATATTTGCAATTCATGAGAGCAGAAAGCTAATCTCCCTAGAATAAAAATGTCCAGACACAGATGAGGAAAAGACTAAACTCCAATTAAAAAAATGTTCAAAGGACACAAAAATTCACAGAAAAATATATAGGCAGTTCATAAAACAAATGAGAAGGTGCTCAACTTGATTCATAATGAAAAGAATGGGTACTAAGTCTATACTTAGATACTACATCTCTCCTATCAGACTAGCAAAATCCAAGTTTTTATAATAGTTTTTAGAATAGCTGAGGAAACATGTATTTCCATACACTTCTACCAGGTTTAGTTGGTACAACCTATATAGAGGACAAACTGGTAATAATTATGAGAATTCAAATGGACATAACCTTTGATCCAGAAATTCACTCTTAGGAATTTGTCCTATACTTGGGCACATGTAAAATGACAGACAGGGTTACTCATCGTAACATTGTCAGCATTAGCCAAAGATTGGAATGTCAATAAAATGAGAATTAAATATATCATGATTATTTATACAATGGAAAATTGTACAGCTGTAAAAACACATGATAAAGCTCTTTATGAATTAACACAAAAGGATTGCCAAGATATACTGTTAAGTGAAGAGCAAGACGCAGAAAAATACTTATGTTGTCCCTTGTGTATAAAGGGGAAAAAAGAAAAAATAATTAGGCACTCTGGCTTATATATGCATAAAAGTTCAATGAAAGGATTATTAAGAAACTGATAAAAATAGATACCTATTGTGGGAACTGAGCAACTATAAGAAGGAAGTGGGAAGGGCGTTGTTTTAGAATTCCTGATCTTTAACTTGTGGGAATGTATTCCTTATTCAAAAAATTAAATAGAAAATTATATTTAAAAATGGAAGCTGGAGGGGCACCTGGGTGTCTCAGTCGGTTAAGTGTCCGACTTCGGCTCAGGTCATGATCTCACTGCTCGTAGGTTCGAGCCCCGCATCAGGCTGGGTGCTGACAGCTCAGAGCCTGGAGCCTGCTTCCAATTCTGTATCTCCCTCTCTCTCTCTGCCCCTCCCACACTTACACTCTGTCTCTCTCTCTCTCTTTCTCAAAAATGTTTTTTAAACATTAAAAAAAATTTTTAATAAAAAAAATGGAAGCTAGATAGATTGTATTATAAGATAAAGGCACATTATCTTTTTGCCAACACAAAACAGAAAGGTAATTAGAAACTCTAAGAAGGAAACACACAAAAAAGCTAAATAAGAAAGTCCTGGTCCAAACCAGAAGCAAACCAAACACCATACTGCTCTCTGTAAATGGTATGCTATACGCACAGTGAATCCATCAAACCTTGTTGCCTGGGACAGGATTCTGAGTAGCCAAATCAGGTCTGCGGGTACCAATGTGAATTCAGCCCAACCTGTTACACCCCTGATGAAACTGAGTTCAATGACACTCAAAAGCAAATTTATCATAACTGGAAAATCACTATTTGGCCCAGCCTTGTAAACTATCAAAATTAAAACTAAGTCTAACTATTTAAAAAAAAAAAAAAAAAGACTTTCTTTAAATCTTGCCCATTTTTCTAACACATAAACTATAATCTCACTTTGGTCATTGTACCAGCCCTACCAGGCTCTGGGATGACAAGGATGCTTTCAAAATCTGTGGAATAATATTATCTTTATGAAAATCTCCTTAGCCAATACCGACGATGCTCACCTTCTCTTTGCAGCCAGGCTGTGATAAGATAATAAGCGTTGTGTGCCAGAGCTCATTTTCTCTGCACTCTCGCAGAGTTCTGAGAGTTGCCATCCAGATCCTCTCTACCTGACTCAGCCTTTGAGAGTTTCATGTGTACAGTGAAAGCCTTGGTTTATGGATGCATTTATGTCAGTCTGGCATTTCATCATGGAAGGGACTTAAGAGCAAAAGGATCAGGCCCATGGCCTGATTTATAAATAAAATGTAGTTGGAAGATGGCCACGCCCTTTTATCTAGCTATTGTTTATAGCTAATTTCATGCTACAACAGCAGAATTGAGTCGTTGCAACAAAAGAACGCATGGCCCACAAAACCAAAAATATTTATTATCTTGCCCTTTAAAAATTTTGCTGAGCCTTACTCAAGAGTGTCCAGGCCTGGCATCCAGCTGATCCCACTAACAAATCAGACAGACCTAATAGTATAATGTTGCCTGAATCAGTATTAAAAATCCTGCTTTGGAGATATATAAATATAGATGCAGATAAAATTATCATTATTATCATATAAATAATCAGTATATATATGTGTGTGTATGTATGTATATACATATATACATATATATGTGGAGTTGTATCTTGAATAATGCAGGGGTTAGGGTGCTGATCCCCCACACAGTCAAAAATCTGCATATAACTTTTGACTCCCCCAAAACTTAACTACCAATAGCCTACTATTGACTGAAACCTTACCAATAACATAAAACAGTCAATTAGCACATATTTTGTATGTTACATGTATTATATACTGTATATTTTTTTAAGTAGGCTCTACACCCAGCGTAGAGCCCAAAGTAGGGCTTGAACTCACAACCCTGAACTGAGATCAAGAGTTGGACGCTTAAGGGGTGCCTGAGTGGCTCAGTCGGTTGAGCTTCTGACTGCAGCTCAGGTCATGATCTCATGGTCTGTGTGTTGGAGCCCCGCGTCAGGCTCTGTGCTGACAGCTTAGAGCCTGGAGCCTGCTTCGGATTCTGTGTCTCCCTCTCTCTCTGACCCTCCCCCGTTCATGCTCTCTCTCTGTCTCAAAAATAAACATCAAAATATAAATTTAAAAAAAAAAGAGTTGGACACTTAACCAACTGAGCCACCCAGGTGTCCCTGTATACTGTATTCTTAAAATAAAGTAAGCTAGAGAAAAGAAAACATTATTAAGAAAATCATAAGAGGAAATACATTTATAGCACTGTACTGTATTTATTTTTTTGAAAATCTGCATATAAGTGGACCCAAGCAGTTCAAACCTGTGTTGTTCCAGGGTCAACTGTATATGTATATGTATTATGTATGGTAGCACACTCTTACTACAAAATAACAGTCAGATTAGGAGCAAAATGTTCATTCAAAGAGACTATAATAATCTTACCTTTATTCTTTCTCACAAGAATCCAATGTGCTCTACACATCTGAAAGGCAGCATAGTTTAGTGGGAAAAAATAGATAGATCCAATTAAAATCAGCTCTCTTACATTCCCTGAGCTCTACATCTCTTCTCTGGACCTTGGGGATACTATTACCTTCCTAAAGGAAGGGTCAATGAGACACCACATGTAAAATGCCTTGCACATAGTCAGCACCCAATAAATGGTGATTATTAGTTTTATTATACCTATGCTCATCTGCCTGACCCCATTCCTCTTTTCTCACTTTTTTCATTCCCTGGGCCCATTACCTGAACACCATTTCCTTTAATTACTGACAATATCTTTATTAATATCCTTTCTCTTACCTGTATTTAGACACTTATTTTTTAACTTCAAATAACTGAAGGTTGGAAGCCTCCATAAGTTTTGCCACTAACTAGGAATCAAAAAGAAAATATATAATTATCTCAAAAGAGTGTGTGTGTGTGTGTGTGTGTGTGTGTGTGTGTGGTTAAAACCATAAAATAGTTTAAACATATACTTTTTTAAGTATCTAACACCATAAGAAAGAGAGAAATTTCCACATGCTAGGAAACTGAAAATTGGAATAATAAATATGGGAACTGATTTTAGAGAAAGAAAAGAGATGTTATTTTTAGTGATCTAGGGATTGGGGTTTTAACACTCTTGTGAGGCTACAAAAGCCCCATTAATGCTAGGAGTTAGAAATGAAATATCACCGTCTAGTGGAAAAAAACTATCAGCATGCAAAGATCTTAAGAAAGTTTGTCAGTCTTTTCTTAGGCTCTGGATTGAAAAAGAAAGGTCTCTCTTGACAATGCAAAAATGTGGGCCCACACTGTACATGAGTTTGGACTTCAACTTTACATTCTCCATGTGATCTGAGGACACCAGTGATGTCCAGTGTCTAAAAACAATTATTTTGCATATTTTGTGAGCTCATCTTTTAATGGCACTTTATCTGTGGGAACATTGTGCAGCTGAGAAATTAACATAATCTAGTAAAAGAAAACAGAAAACTATCTGGAGGGATACGCTCTCAACACAGGCTGCACTAGATTCTGACAGAAAAAAAAACCCACAACTGAAAATGAGCTCATGACAAGAAATAACAATGTGAAACACTTGAAAACATAATTCACCATGAATAAACAACAGTATGCACCACATAGAACACAACATAATCACCAAAAACCTTAGATACATAAAATAGATACGTCTGAAGTTATTAAAGATAAAAACGTCCACTTAGGGCAATGTGGAGTAACAGAAAATTGGATTTGCCCTTCCATCTGAAATGACCAAAAAAAGAAAAAAAGGACAAAATATATTAAACAATGGTTTGCAGACATAGAACATTTGGCAGCTCTGGACAGTGACACTTAAGAGAGGGGGAACATAGAATAGAAACCCACCAACTGCCACAGATTACTTCTTGGAGGGAATTTCCAGGCCACAACACGGGAAGGGAGAATTGAGTTGGAGGTTTGCAGACCTTGTGAGTTGAGAAGAGAGAGCTAGGAGAAAGGGAGGCCTGAGCAGCTAGAGCTCACAGGACAAGGAACCAGAGAAGAGAAAAATACACCAAGAGTGAGCTCTAGAGATCATCAGAGCCTCTTGAGTCTTCAGCTGAGTACAGCTCAGAGTGTGCTTGTGAGGAAACTACACAAAAGTTGGGGAAAGAATCAACCAAAAAGATCAGAGGGATCAATCCCCAAAGCTCACACGGAGCCAGGAATAGTTCATTTTCCTGCCAGCCAGCATGAAAACCCTCACAATTCAAGGGAATTGAGTAGAATACTTAGAAGGATGATACATCAGTAATGATATCAAGATGTAGAACAAAGAATATTGCCATGGATACAAAAAGGACACTTAATAATGATAAAGGGGCCAGTTCATCAAAAGGAAATAATCCTTGAGTTAAGGAGATATAGCTGAGACCCTGGGGAAACTAAGGTGACTTGTATTGATGGACATAGTACAAGAGAAAATGGAGTAACACAGAGAACTCAGGGATCTGCAGAGGGGTCCCTCGAGTTTTCAGTTGACTATAAGTACGTGTGTGTGACAAAACTAGCCATCTCTAGGGAAAGAACTTTCTAAAGAATTTAGAAGTAACAATGCCCAGTGCTCACTTATAGCTAGGAATGGTGCCTGATCCCACCACCTAGATTGAGAAACTTTATGATTCTCAGAATGTGAGGTAGGATATACAGAAGTCTCTTGTCTCAATAGTGGAGAATTATTAGTCCTCTACTGTGCACTACTTCAGTTTTGCCTAATAAATTTTATTGTTTTTACTTTTTATGTTCATTTATTTATTTTGGTGAGGGGAGTGGTGGTGGCAAGAATTCCAAACAAGCTCTGCACTGCCAGTACAGAACCCTAAGCAGGGCTCAAATTAACAAACTGTAAGATCATGACCTGAGCTGAAATCAAGAGTCAGGTGCATAACGGAGTAAGCCACCCAGGCTCCTCTGACTAATAAATTTTAAAAGCAAAACTAAAGGGGCACCTGAGTGGCTCAGTCAGTTAAGCATCCAACTTCAGTTCAGGTCATGATCTCACAGTTCATGAGTTCCAGCCTTGCATCAGGCTGTGTGCTGACAGCTCAGAGCCTAGAGCCTGCTTTGGATTCTGTGTCTCCCTCTCTCTCTGTCCTCCCCCCACTCACGCTGTCTCTGTCTCTCAAAAATAAATAAACATTGAAAAAAAATGCTTAGAAGCAAAACCTGAAAAGCTCAAATTGTTCCAAGTGTCTTAAGTGTGCCCCAGAACAAAGGGCAAGAACAAAAATATTCAACATGCATTACGGAAAAATTTATGATGTCTATAATCCAACCCCAAATTCCCAAATATAAAAGAGGAAGGAAACAGGACCCATATTGAGAAATTAATTAATTAATAGAAACAAACCAGATGTAACACAGATATTAGAATTAGCAAACATAGTCATTAAAACAGTTACTATAATGGGGCACCTGAGTAGCTCAGTCAGTTGAGTGTCCAACCTCAGCTCAGGTCATGATCTCATGGCTCGTGGGTTCGAGCTTCATGCTGGGCTCTGAGCTGACAGGATGGAGCCTAGAGCCTACTTTGAGTTCTGTGCCTCCCCCTCTCTCTGCCTCTCCCCTACTCACACTCGGTCTTTCTCTCTCACAAATAAACATTAAAAAATTAAAAAAACAGTTATTATAACTATATTCCTCATGTTAAGAAAAATTAAATGAAAGTATGAAAGATATATGAAAAAAAAGAACCAACTAAAAATTCTAGAGAAGAAAACTATAACGTGTGTTGGAAAATACACTGGATAAAAGTAATGGCAAATTAGATTTTGCAGGAAAAAAAAGGTTAGTGAACCTAGAGATGGAACAATAGAAACTATCCAAAAGAAGAAAAAGAAAATTTTCTTAATAAGCTGTGGGAAAACGGTAAGTGGCTAATGTGTTTGTAGTTAAAGTCCTTGAAGGAGAGAAAATGTGATAGTAGAAAAATATTTACAGAAAAAATGGCCATAATCTTTCAAAATTTGATGAAAACTGTAAGTCAATAGAGCCAAGAATTTCAACAAACTCCAAGCACAAGAAATTTGAAGAAAACTATACCAAGGTCCATCATAATCAAATTTGTTCAAAACCAGTGACAAAACTAAATAACCTAAAAGCAGCCAGCTTAAAAAAATTAAAACAAAACAATATATGACATATATGGAAACAAAGATAACTTGCCAGAAACAATGTAAGTGAGAAGACAACAAATAACATCTTTAAAATGCTGAAAGAAGGGGCACCTGGGTGACTGACTCTTGGTTTCAACTAAGGAGATGATCTCACAGTTCCTGAGATCAAGCTCCACATAAGGCTCTGTGCTGACAGAGTGGAGCCTGCTTGAGATTCTCCCTCCCCCCCCCCACCTCTCTCTCTCTCTGCCCCTTCTCTGCTTGTGCTGCTTCTGTATGACTCAAAATAAATATTTTTTAAAAATAAAATAATGAATAAAATGCCAAAAGAAAATAAACTGTCATCCTACAATTCTATACCCAGCAAAAATATCTTTCAAAAAATGAAAGTAAACTAGATGATTTTCAGATATTAAAAAGCTGAAAAAATTCTCTACCAGCAGAACCACACTACAAGAAATATTTTAAAACATCCTTCAGGCAGAAACAAAGGGTTATCAGATGAAAATGTGGGTTTATACAAAGGAAGAAAGAGTATTGCAAATGGTAACTACATACATAAATATATAAGATTCCTCTCGTATATCAATGCCTGTAATGGTAATTGACTCCAGACAAAAGCAATTACTATTTAATGTGAGTTTAACAACATAATATATGACAACAATTGCACAAAGTATAGAAGGAAAGAAGTGGAAGCATACTATTGAAACGTTGTTACTATATATGAAGTGGTATAACATCATTTGAAGCTAGAATGTGAAAAGTGAAAGATGTATATTATAAACCCTATAGTAATTTCTAAAACAATAAAGAGTTATAGCTAATATTGTAATATAGGAGATGAAATCACAAAAAAATATTCAATTAATTCAAAAGAGGGATGCCTGGATACCTTAGTTAGTTAAGCATATGACTCTTGATTTCAGCTCAGGTCAGTTCATGATCTCATAATCATGAGGTTGAACCCCACATCAGGCTCTGCACTGATAGCATGGAGCCTGCTTGGGATTCTCTCTGTCCCTCCCTCTCTGCCCTTCCCCACCCCTCAAAATAAATAAATAAACTTTAAAAAAAGTTTAAAAAATCCAAAAGAAGTTAGCATAAGAGGGAAAAGGTAACAAAGCATAGAGTGCACAAATAGGAAAAAAAAGATGATAGACTTAAATCTAACTGTATCAGTAATCATATTAAATATAAATGGTCTAATTGCCCGAATTAAGAGGTAAAAATTATCATTTTGGATAAAAACATGTGAAGTCCAACTGTGTGTTGCCTATAAGAAACTCACTTCAATAAAGAGATATATCGGGGTGCCTGAATGGCTCAGTCGGTTAAGTGTCTGACTCTTGGTTTTGGCTCAGGTCACGATCACACAGTTTGTGATCTCAGTGATTGAGCCCCACATTGGTATCCACACTCAGCAGGAAGCCTGCTTAAGATTCTCTCTCTCTCTCTGCCCCTCTCCCCTGTTCTCTCTCTCTCTCAGTTAAAAAAAAAAGTAAATTTTAAATATAATAATAAAAATAAAAAGATGGAAAAATATACACCATGCAAACATTGATTCAGACAGTTGGAAGGGCTATTAACAGGGTAGATTTCAGGCCAATGAATGTCTCCAGAAATAAATAAGTTCAAATTTAATGGTTACTCTAGGGATTACAATATACATGACTAACTTCACAGCCTCTTTAGAATAAATACTTTATCATATCAAGTAAAATGGAGATGTCTTACAACCATTACCTTCCTCTTTCTTTTTTACAGTTGCCATATATAATACATCTAGATACACTGACAATTTTATATTTGCTTTCAGCAAATATATATATATATATAAATATATAAGGAACTATATATATATAGAATATATATAAATATATATATAGAAATAAATATATAAATAACTAAAAAAATTTTAGTTCTTTAAAAACTAAAGAAAAGAAAAAACACTTGCGAAAAGAAAAATCATCCATTCCATATACAGGGGTATTTACCATTTCTGTTACTCTTCCTTCATTCCTGAAGTTCCAAGGATCTCTCTGGTATCATTTTCCTTTAAGCTGAATAACTTCCCCTGATACTTCTTTAAGACCAGGGCTAGTGGTGATGGATCACTTCTCTCAGTTTTTATTCATATGAGAGTATCTTATTTCACCTTCATTCTTAATGCATATCTTCCCTGGATATAGAATTTGGGATTGACAGGTTTTTTTCCTTAAAGATTTCATTCCACTGTTTTTTGGCCTTCAAGGTTTCTGGTAAGAAATCCACAGTCTTAAAAAATTATGTTCCCTTGTTCAAATATGTCATTTTTCTTTAGCTGTGTTCAAGATTTTTTTTCTTTTTCTTTGGTTTTTAGAAGTCTTGCTATGATGGATTTTTAGGTATGGGTTTTTTAGTTTACCTTGTTTGGAATTCAGTGATCTTCTTGAAATACAAATTTATGGCTTTCACCAAATTTAGGTCGTTTTTCATCATTATTTCTTCAAATACTTTTTCTCAACCCATCTTTTCTCCTCTCTTTAGGCAACTCCAATGCATAAACATCAGACTTTTTTATATCATCCCACAGGTACCTGAACTTCTGTTCTTTTTTTTTTTGTCATTTTTTTTAAATTTCTGTTTTTCCAACTGGAAATCTACTGCTCCATTTTCATATTCACAGATTCTTTCCTCTGTCATTTTCTCATCCAATGAATTTCTTAGTTTAGATATTACACTTTTCAGTTTTAAAATTTCCAATTGGTCCTTCTTGTATTTTATATTTCTTTGAGATTTTGCCTTTCTATTCATTTCAAGAAAGCTTACCTTTATTTAATGTAGCACAGATATAATAGCTGCTTAAAGTCATTGATAATTCCAATGTCTAGGACACGTTAGGATTAGCATCTGTTGTTTGTCTTTTCTCTTGAGAATTGATCACATTTTCTGGCGTTTTGTGTGTCAAGTAATTTAAGATTATATCCTGGATATTTAATATTGTATTGTGAAGTTCTGGATTCTATTAAAATTCCCTGTAAAAGGCTGATTTTGGCAGTAAGTCTGGTGAGATTCCGACTGTAAATTCAATTTTAAAGGCAGTTGAAAAGTGTCAAGAAATCTACCATTGAAAATGGCACTAAGTCCAAATGGGTTTAGAACCAATCTCCACCTAAGCTATAGCACAGATTATAATAATTCTACTCAAATTATTTCAAGCCACATAAATACATAGAGAACTCTCCAACTCATTAACAATCATTGTAATAACCAGATTGGTTAAAGATTGTACAAAACAAGCTAAAAAGATCAAGATTGCCCATTTATTTAGCAATAAAAATTCTAAACAAAGTATTAGCAAATAAAGTGAAGGAATATGTAAAATAACAATACAATATGGCCAATTGGGTTGCTTCTAGAGAATCAAGGATGATATGACAGCAAAAGCTTGATTAACAATCCATTAGAAAGAAATAAAAGGAGAAAAACTGTCATCATTCAGCATCCAACAAGATACTCAACACTGATAAATATTAAAAAGCATAGGGGAAAGAAATCTTTTGATTATCTTTTAAGTTTCTGAATTCTAGTAGCATATGATTGCTTCATTTGTCCTTCTGATTTACATAAACCAATACATTTCTTTTTTTTCCTTAAGCTAGTTTAAGTTGGAAGGCTGTCACTTGCAACTGAGAGTATACACTAATGCAAATATCAAGAGAAAAACAATTAGGAAGTAAAAGATTATTCAACAAAGTAGTCACATACAAAATAAAGTTTTGAAGTCAATAGAGAACCTTCATGCATTGCTAGCAGGAATATAAAATAATGTTGCCACTTTGGAAAATACTTTGTCAGCTTTTCAAAAAGCTAAACATGAAATTACTATACAACCCACCAATTTCACTCCTATGTATCTACCCAAAATATATAAAAACATATGTCCACACAAAGACTTTATGCAAATGTTTGTAGTAGCATTGTTCAAAATAGCACAAAACTGAAAACAATCTAAATGCCCATTGCTGGTGACTGGATTGAGAAAATGTGATATAAACACACAGTGGAACACTATTCAGCAGTAAAAAGAAACAAGCTACTAACACATGCAACGTTATAAATGAACCTTGAAAAACATGCTAAATGAAAGAAAACCAGACACCAGAGACTTCATATTTCCATTTATATGAATTATCCAGAAAATTTATACAGCCAGAAAGTAGATGAGTGTTCACGTAGGGCTGGGGATGGGAGCTGGGATTAGCTCTAAAGCGGCATGTGAGGTTTTATTGGAAGAAGGAAAAAATCTTGATTATGGTGATAGTGGCATCATTCAGCAATGTTACTAAAAATCATTGAAATGCACACTTGAAATAGGTGCGTTCAACAATACTACAGAATCTACCTCAGTCAATCTGGTAAAAGCCAATAGCTAAAGGCTAATAGATTTCTGATATACAAACAGTAATCAAGTTAAATGCATGATAGAAGAAAACATTCCATACACAACTACAGAAAATTATAAATTATCCTCGAATAATGTAATAAAAAATGTTTGGTGTTTACAAGAAACCACAAAATTCTACCAAGAAGCATTAAATCTTGAATAAATAGAGAGCAGTATCTCAGTTTCTTCAGAGCAAATTTTATCATCATAATTTTTTCCTAACGTAACCATAAGCTCAATGTACTCACAATCAAAATCCCAGCAGGATTTTTTGAGAAGAAGGAATTTGAAAAAAAGATTCTTAACTTCATCTAAAATTATAAACATGTGAAAATAGATGGGAAAATCCTTTTTAAAAAAAGAGCAGAAATGGGATCATGTCCTCCAATGCATTATTATCATAAAGCTACAATCCCTAAAATAGTACAATAGAATGTATAGCTTTATCAATAGAACAGAATAAAAGGTTAGCAAATTAGCAAAAGCATACAAATTTAATGTATTATAAATCCAATTTCAAAGCAAAGGAAGAAATACGGAATATTCAACGCATGGTGCTTGGACTGGTGTCAAGTCATTTGGAAAAACATAAAGCATCATTCTGACCTCACTTCATGTGCCAAAATGAAATCCAGATGGATGCTATTTTTATCATAGCTGAGTGAAGAGGACTTTTCTGAGCATTTCACAAAGATCAGTGTCTATGGAGAAAAAGATAAGTTGGATTACATTTTAGCTAATAGTATCTGAGACCTCTATACCAGGTGCCTTTCTAAGCATTTTACAACTAGTCATGTATTTAATCCACACAGTAGCCCTGCGATGTGGATACGAGCAGCAGCCCCACAAACTGAACTATTTTTTTGTTCATCCTAGTAATGTCTCGGCCTCACCTGTCTCCTGGACCCCCAGCCATTTGTTCTGCTTCACTCCCCACCCGGGCCAAAGAACTTCATTCAAGCAAGTAGCAATCATATGCTACGAGAATTCAGTGGTTTTGCTGCCTAAGGCTGGCCAGCCACTTACCTGGAGTCTATGGCTCCTCCTACAACCTCCAGACTCAGATGAGATGCCACTCCATAGGGTATGGGATCTGACTACTCACAGCAGCCAAGAAGTCTGATAATGCAACCCAGAAGTGAGGGAAAGTGAACTCCCAATGGGGTAAATGTTGACTAGCGAAAGACAGGATGCGGGAAAATAAACACAAACATCTTATAGCTTTCCATAGTCATGGATAGCAGGACAGTAGCAGGAGAGTGGCAGGATGGGGCTAGTGTAAAATTTGTAAACATAAGCTTCACATTTCATACATTCACACATTACCTCTAAGTTTCATACATACACACACATACACACTACATCTTCTTTATCCATTCTATGTATCCCAATATATACATTGTGTGTGTGTGTGTGTGTGTGTGTATACACACACACACACACACACACACACACACACACACACACACACATACACACACCCAGTCTTTATCCATTCATGTATTGATGGACACTTGGGCTGCTTCCATAGTTTGGCTATAATAAATAATGCTGCAATAAACATAGGGGTTCATATATCCTTTCGGATTAGTGTTTTTGTATTTTTTTAGTAAATATCCAGTAGTGGAATTACTGGATCATATGGTAATTCTATACTTAATTTTTTGAGGAAACTCCACACTGTTTTCCACAGTGGCTGCACCAGTATGCATTCTGACCAACAGTGCATGAGGGCTCCTCTTTCTCCACATCCTCGCCAACACTTGTTTCTTATCTTTTTTATTTTAGCCATTCTGACAGGTATGAAGTGATATCTCAGTGCAGTTTGGATTTGCATGTCCCTGATAAGTGATGTTGAGTACCTTTTCATGTGCCTGTGGGCCACTGTATGTCTGCTTTGTAGAAATGTCTGTTGATACCTTCTGTCCATTCTTAACTGGATTGTTTTGTGGGGCTTTTTTTGGTGTTGAGTTGTATAAGTTCTTTATATACTTTGTATATTAACCCCTTATCTGATATATTATTTGCAAATATCTTCTCCCATTCAGTAGGTTGACTTTTTGTTTTGTTGATGGTTTCCTTTGCTGCGAAAAATCTTTTTATTTTGACTTAGTCCTAATAGTTTTTTGTTTTTGTTTCCCTTGCCTTAGAGATACATCCAGAAAAGTATTACTATGGCCAATGTTAGAGAAATTACCCCCCTGTGCTCTCTTCTAGAATTTTTATGGTTTCAAGTCTCACATTTAAGTTTTTAATCCATTTTGAGTTTATTTTTGTATATGGTGTTAGAAAGTGGTCCAGTTTCATTGTTTTGCATATAGCTGTCCATTTTTCCCAGCACCATTTGTTGAAGAGACTGTCTTTCTCTCATTATATATTCTTGCTTCCTGGGACGTCTGGGTGGCTCAGTCAGTTAAGCATCCAACTTCGGCTCAGATCATGATCTTGCAGTTTGTGAGTTTGAGCCCCACGTCGGGCTATGTGCTGACAGCTTAGAGCCTGGAACCTGCTTCAGATTCCGTGTCTCCCTGTCTCTCTGCCCCTCCCCAACTCTCTCTCTCTCAAAAATAAACATTAAAAAGTTTAAATATTCTTGCCTCCTTTGTCAAAGACTAATTGACCACATACTCATGGGTTTATTTCTGGGTTTTCCATTGTGTTCTATTGATCTATGTGTCTATTTTTGGTGCCAGTACCATACTCTTTTGATTACAACAGCTTTGTAGTAAAACTTGAAATCTGGAATTGTGATACCTCCAGCTTTGTTTTTCTTTTTCAAGATTGCTTTGACTACTCAAGGTCTTTTGTGGTTTTTAGGATTATTTGTTCTAGTTCTGTGAAAAATGCTGTGGGTTTTTATAGGGATCACATTAAATCTATAGACTGTTTTTGGTAGTATGGACATTTTAACAATATATGTTCTCTCAATCTCTGAACATGGAATACCCGTCCATGTGTTTGTGTCATCTTCATTTTCTTTCGTCAGTGTTTTATAGTTTTCAGAATACAGATCTTTCACTTTCTTGGTTAAGTATATTCCTAGGCATTTGATTACTTTTGATGCGATCGTAAATGGGACCATTTTCTTGATTTCTTTTACCAAGCAACTACAGTTTTAATTACTACCGTTGTTTTAACATTGTCTTTGCACTTTCCCTTTTCCCAGGGATTAAACCAATGCTGTCCTGATAAATGTTTAGCAACCAGATTTCAGGAGGGCAGAAGCTGATTTGTACCACTTGTTGACTTCCATGGTGTAAATACTCCACAACAGACCATTTCAAGAGACATGCGTATATTACTGAACACAGAGTTAGGAAGAGATGCACAGTGGCATATCATTGCATGTATTTTTACCATTCAGTTTCAACAGATATACCCAACTCAAGAGCATAAATAATGGAAAATTGTAGTAAAATAATTAGGAAGTGATGAGTTTCAAGCTTGCATTACCTTCATTTTAAATACAATGTTAAATTATAAGTTTGTAAAATTTAATTTTTAGTAATGGTTACATCTAATACTCAGCTCGCAAAGTACCTGAAAATTTAAGTCAGCTCTTGTGAGCTGGGATACCACTGAATTCAACCTGCCAAACATTTTCATGGTTCCGATTTGAACTTAACTTCCCACAAAGATTCCTCTTGACTCTTTGCAGGGAAGAGACCTATATATTCCATCCTGGATTCCCTGGGGGCTGCCACACCTCTGTCCAAACAGGTGCCCGCATCACCCACCTTTCTCCCCAAGCAATAAAGTTCCCTGAAGCTAAAATCACAGCTTAGGTCATTTCCCTTTTTTCCCTTTGAGATAGAAAAAAGGAGAAAAATGTCTACTAAATTAAACCTAAAACTAGTTGTATAGAAGTTGTACAAATTAATTACATTGGTTGATTAATACAGAAAGACAAGGATCTTAATCCTTATTCTGTTACTTTTGAGCTGGAGGACATCATTCCATCTCTCTGAGTTTCAGTATCCTCCTTAGTCAAATGGGAATAGAAACAGCCTCACAGGTGGTGGTCAAGATTAAATGATATAATGTCTACAAAACAGCCCAGTGTCTGGCACAGAGTAAGTGCTCAACAAATGGTAACTTGTTACTATCTGTTTTAAAGGTCAGCTTTAGGTAGGTACACTTGTAATGCAACTTATGAAATTTTAGGATATCAACTCCTGATTAACTAGCTCATTACCAAGGCCAAATGCCTTCCAAAAATCTCATTAGTCCAATATTCACACACAAATACTAAAATCAGGAATATGCTCTTCAGCCACCAAATTACCCAACCTACTTTTTCATATAAATGCAATGGAAAGGTACATCCATGTATTAGCGTAGTTTTCCAGGCATGGGAAATACAGCATTTAACAAAGTTGACACGAGTTTTGCCCTCATGAAACTTATGACCTAGTGGGTGACAGAGACATAGAATATAATCACACAAATACAGGATTTCATGCTACAAGTGAAAAGCAAGGAAAAGATATTCTGAGGAATTACTTCAGGCATAGCTTACCTACGCTGGAGTGTTAGGGAGCTTTCTGTTAATAAGAGACATTTAAGCTAAGGTCTAAATGGTGAGCAAGAGTTAACCAGTCACAGATGGGGAAAAGCTTTCCATGGTAAGGGATCAGACTTTGCTGCTGTGCGTTCAAGGCCCTGGAAGATAGGAGCCACATAGTATGATAAGCATTAAAGAAAAATTATGTCTGTTACTAATTCAACTATATTTGCTATTTCCCCCTCACTCATTTTCTACTCCATCTCTCCAGCTCTTTCTGAGAAGGTGGATCCTATATCCTAAAGAACCCTTTGTGACATGTTTGGCTTGCACCACTTTGGAGGTAGAAACTGGAGACAAGTTGAAATCAAACTTAATTGTTCAGCATATTAAAGGAATAAGAAGTTTAAGAGTGACCCAGAGGGAGAAGCTGAGAGTCAGAGAGGCTGCATGCTATACTGGAGAAGGTACTTCTAGCTAGTAGAAAAAGGTTACAGAAGATCAGAGGCCAGAAGGAGGAGAGAGACCAGGGTATTTACTCTCTATCTCTCTGCCTCCAGTTGGGTCTCCAGCGGGAGCTGCGTCTCCACTGTAACTTCTGATCCTGACAAACAGCCCCTCCACCTTAGTCCTGGCTCCCATCAGGAAGGCCTAGCCATGTTGCTAGCTACCCCTTGATGATGCCAAGTTCTAGGCTTTGGAAACAATATCTCCTCTTGGTGTTCCTTCAACTCCAAGGAAAAGTATGTCTTCCTGCTATTGCTAATCTCTGGTTGCCTCAACTCCCTGTGTTTCCTTGCTTTTCAAAAATTGGTTCATGGGCCAGCAGAATTGGCTTTATTTGGGAACTTCTTAAAACGCAGCATCTTAGGCTCCCAAACCTATTGAATTCGAATTTGCACTGAAAAAGGTCCCAGGTGATTTAAATATACATTAAAATTTGAGAAGTAATGGACTATTTGTATCTTGAAGAAGACCAACTCCTAAGAAACAAATAGTCTGTATTAAATTTCCCTCCTTTTGAAATGCCTAGATGGGTACTGTTTCTTGACAGGACCCTAACTGACACAGTCAAGTTTTTATATTCAATATTTTATGTTCGAGTTTGTTTTTAATGCTTACAACCTATTGTACAACAATTTAACATTCTTGGACTATTTTTTTTAACTTAAAGTTTATTTATTGTGAGAGAGAGAGAGAGAACATGAGCAAAGGAGAGGCAGAAAGAGAAGGAGAGAGAGAATCCCAAGCAAGCCCCTCACTCAGTGTGGAGCATGATGTGAGGCTTGATCCCAAGACCATGAAATCATGATCTGAACCAAAATCAAGACTTGGATTCTTAACCGACTGAGCCACCCAGGTGCCCCTTGGGGACTGTCTTTTGAGCTATATAGATGTGGTCCTATCCTCTCATTTCCATAAATTCCACTCCACACATATCCAAAAGCTACATTTCTCAGGACATGTGATATATTTCTTCCTAAAATGAGCACTTATCCAAAGAAAACCTTTCTGGTAGAAATGATAGACTTTAGGGAAGTGCAGTAGGTGGAGATGGGGTAGTGGTGGAGGAAAAAGGTTGTGGTCTTTGATAGTCTCTCTGACAGAAGAAATAATGGAAGCATATGACCCAAACATCAGGGGAAGAGGAGAGCTCACCTTAGTCCTACTCATGAGATGCTTACCTGCCCTGCCCTGCCCTGGACAAGGGGCTGTGTATATCTAAACCTATTCTAAGTCTAGATCTTGAAGAGGAGTACTCCAGCACCCAAGTGCACAGGGAGAGAAACCAAGGAGATCCCACAGTTCTCACCTGTTCACAAAGATTGGGCCTTGTTTAAGAATAAGACAACAGTAAAAAAGGAATCCTATAAAAATTATTATAGCATAAAAGAAATGAAAAAATTATTCTCTAGGCTCAGAGGAAAATCATAACTCTAAAAACTACTTAGTACACACACAAAAACAAAACAAAAAACTACTTACTACAGGTGTCAGAAAATGTTTTGAAAGGACTTTCTTTATTATTTTCAATAAGATCCAAGGAGTCATGGTCTCTTTGAAAAAGGAGAAGTGAGTTTTATCAGCAATGGTTTGAGATAAAAAGAGAGCTTGTAAATTAACTTCACAAGTAATACTACTAATAATATCAATGTTGGACATGATTTTATAAAATTGAATTGTTCCTGAAGAAAATATTAGAACAAATAAAACAAAAATAAGAATCTAAATTTTAATGAAAGAAGCTATTTTTCAGTGGAAAAAAAAGGTCAGTGACTGGAGATCAATATGGGTTGGTATGTTCCAGGTGATATTAATATATATGTTCCTGATGATATTTTTTGAATTTTAAGGAAAACCAAAAAAATTCTGTAACAATCTACGCAAAACAAACAAATGAAGAAAACCAAAATCCCAGATTATCTACAAAGGAACAAAATCAGATTTCTCTTTGGCAACATTGAATAACTTAAGAAAATTCAGAAATTTCTGTGAAGTTTTAAAGGGAAAAATTTTAACCAAGTATTGGTCAGAGACACCAAGTGAGAGAAGGATCTAAAATAATCCAAGAATAGGGGCACCCGGGTGCATATGAGTTTGAGCCCCCTCATGGGGCTCCGTGCTGATAGTGCAGAGCCTGCATGAGATTCTCTCTCTGTGTCTCTCTCTCTTTGCCCCTTCCTTCTCATGCTCTCTTTCTCAAAAATAAAATAAATCACTTAAAAAAAAAATAAGCCCCAAATGCAGAAGGGATGTAGCTGCATAGGGTTTGTTGATATTTGGGGTCAGTTTAGACTCCTTCCCGAAAGAGGGTTCTATGCTTTCTAAAGGAGAGTATAGTCCCGGGTATATACCTGTATCAACAGTACAACTGGAAAAAACTCCCCCTCAGACATTGGTATATAGTCTCCTCCTTAGTTTCCAGTGTTAGTCTTTTTGCATATCTTCATGGATATTTTAATGGAA